>NC_088402.1:59083273-59393273 GCF_034236695.1 Oncorhynchus nerka
CCTGCTGTTTTGTACTCCTACAAAGTCATGCCTTTTGGTTTTAAGAATGCTCCAGCAACCTTCCAAAGGCTGATGGAGACTGTCCTGGGAGATCTGAGGGGAAGAAATAGTATTCTGTGGAGTAGATTATGATCTGGATGACAACATAATCTACTCCTCCTCTGTCACTGATAATCTGCAAGACACACAGTCTGTCTTTGACAGACTAAAGGCTGCAGGTTTGACCCTGAACTTGAAGAAGTGTCATTTCTGTTTGCCAGAACTAAAGTTCCTTGGTCATGTGGTTAATGCTGAAGGTATCCATGCAGATCCAGCTAAAGTTGTAGTGGTGCAGGAATTCTCAATTCCAACATCACTCACATATTTTTCAGTGCTTTCTGGGTATGGCAGGATGGTACCGCAGGTTTGTGCCTGACTTTTCAAAGGTCGCCAAACCCCTCAACCACCTTAAGAAGAAGGGGGTGAAATTCCAATGGACCCGTGCATGCCACCGATGATCGAATTAAACACTTCAAAAGCTAAGCACACTGAAAATAAACAAGACTTCCGCAGCATTGCATACACTATAAAACTGTCGCGCCAACCAAGAGCCATTCACATAGAGCAGGAAGAGCTATATTTATTTCCTCCTTTCTGACTGCTGATGCACTCTTAATGTGGAAACGCATTGCGAAGGCTCCGTGCAGCATTTTTCCACACTCCTCCCCCATGAAAAAAACAAAGCCTGTAGAAACAGAGAGGATGCAGGCTTTGGCAGGTTCATGTTCCTGCTACACAAAAACCAGGGAAGTCCTCATCCTCAGAGTCCTCCAAGAAGACATCCTGCAGGTGTTGCTTTTGCCTGCAATCCCGCTCTTATGCTGGAATGTAGCAGGGCTTTAGGTCAACAACATGCACCGTCTTGACATCTTCCCCAGTGTCCTCCAAACAGACCAAGTAGTCCATTGAAAACGGCCACGTGGCATCGATATGAGTCAAACATTTATTGTAGTGTCAAGATTGACTACAAAGTGTAAATACGATAATTTTGTTAATAATGCCGGTCTTGTTTGGAACCTCAGTGTGTCACAACGAGTAAATTAATGTTTGGTTTGGATTATAATTGTCAACAATGAATACCCCCTTTTGACAAGCTCCACGTGCAAATCGCCCCTCCGCTCATTTTGCTTCGCTTCATTGAATGGGACTCTGTTGTTTCATCACCTCCAACACGGAATCAGTGTGATCAAAGGATCACGGCCATTGAGACTGAAAAGCCCTATATGGATTGACCTCCGCCTTGACAATGCATGCTTCCAGCAGGATGCACAGCCAGAGGAAGGACACTAGTACCCTACCATGCAGAATAGGTGGTCGAATTTTGTTGTTCCCCAATGGTGATGAGTATACCGGTAGCTAGACCATAGACTGCTGGTTATGTATCTAGCTAGCTACCTAACTAACTAGCTAGCTACTGTAACTGGCTAACTTTAGCCTACCTCAATACAACTCAGATTTGGCTATTGTTATTCTGACATTTCACATTCTTAAAATAGTTGTGATCCTAACTGACCTAAGACAGGGAATTTGTACTAAGATTATATGTCAGGAATTGTGAATTGGCTAAGGTGTATAAACTTCCGACTTCAACTGTGTATGCGTATAACTACCTCATCTGTCACCAGTATCACTGATATCGTTATTAATATTGTTCTTGTATATACTGTATATTATTTTGTTCTTTCTCTACTGGCATTGACACTTTTTGTTCTTATTTTTTGTTGTTGACACTTTCTATTTTCGATATTGCTAATACGCAAATGTGCAAGTGGCCGTGGGTGGTTTATATCCCCTCTTTCACATGACCCATCGCGTTAGCCAGGTGTGTCTGGGGGTGATTACGGCCATCTGTTATATTTCATGAACATGTGTACATGTCTAGACAATAGTGACCCACCCACTTAGCTAGATGTGGCTAGGGGATTTATTTCACATAACCCATCGTGACCCATCAAAGTGTGTCTGGATAAGCATCATCTAATAATTATAAAATATTTATACAATATTTTCATCTGGACACTTTCTATTTTTTATATTGCTACTATGCAAATATGCAAGTAACCATTCCAATGTACCGTTTACACAATCTGTATCCTGTGCATGTGACAAATACATTTAGATTTGATTTGATACAGTGTGTGTGTTTACCAGAGACGGTAATGTGAAGCACAACATGACCTGCACCAAAGTCAGATTAGGATACAGGCCAAGGACTAGATGAAATGTATTTTTACTGCTACTTTCACCCCTTTTAGTCTTGAAATCTTTGGTTGTTTACTACACTACCTTACTCACTCTGTTTAGCACATGGCCTCACATGTGAATCCTTAAAGAGATGGGTGGGGCTAAGGCTTAAGAGGGTGTGAATGAGTGTTGACAAAGAGCTCTCCAGTAGGTGTACCAAAACGTTCAATTATAATTTTCTCAAAATTGGGGATACAGGTGTATCAACGTTCAAAGCAAAATTATACCGAACAAAAATTTATATTCAATAATTTCAACAATTTTACAGAGTTACAGTTCATATAAGGAAATCAGTCAATTGAAATTAATTCACTAGGTCCTAATCTATAGATTTCACATGACTGGGCAGGGGTGCAGCCATGGGTGGGCCTGGGGAGCCCACTGGGGATCCAGGCCTAGCCAATCAGAATGAGTTTTTCCACACAAAAGGGCTTTATTACAGACAGAAATACTTTAGTTTCATCAGCAGTCCGGGTGCTAGTCTCAGACAATCCCACAGGTGAAGAAGCCAAGAGGTTACATGTGGTCTGTGGTTGTGAGGCTGGTTGGACGTACTGTCAAATTCTCTAAAATGACGGAGGCGGCTAATGGTAGAGAAATGTACATTAAATTCTTTGTCAACAGCTCTGGTATACATTAATTCAGTCAGCACGAAAATTGCATGCTCCCTCAACTTGACGAATCTGTGTTGTGTGACAAAACTGCACATTTTAGAGTGGCTTTTTCTTGTCCCCAGCACAAGGTGTACCTGTGTAATGATCATGCTGTTTAATCAGCTTCTTGATATGCCACACCTGTCAGGTAGATGCATTATCTTGGCAAAGGAGAAATGCTCACTAACAGTGATGTAAACAAATTTGTTCACAAAATTTTGTGAATATGGAACATTTCAGGGATCTTTTATTTCAGCTCATGAAACATGGGACCAACACTTTACATGTTACGTTTATATTTTTGTTCAGTAAATATTTCCACTGTTCCTCAACTCCAATCCATGATATACAATTTTATAGCTCTGAGTCGACTTTTATCCATTGTAAAAAACACTATTTCAAATTTAGCTACAAAATACTGAAAAGAAATGCTGGGTCACATTTGATTGTCCTTACACAACCTTATTCCTCTTCATTCCGTATGAGACATGAGGCGACAACAAGCTCCCTCCACTTCTTTCTGTCCTTGGTTGTGTCATGCTCAGAGAGATTTTAGGTTGCACTTCTGCAACCGGAATAGAGGAAGTTCCAGCTCGCCACTTCCAAATCAAAGATGACAGGTCCGGAGGGTCTTCATTTCATACATTAAAATTGATGATGGCTCAAGTCACTCATGCTTATCTCAATTCCTCTATCACTTCAATCGAATTACAGCATGGGGGTCAAGGATAGCCAATTACAAGGCGATACCTAACGAGCTGTATCACGGCACCGTTTCTCGCATTTCAGATCGGATCAGATGGTCCGCTTCTGACCGCTGAGATGCAAGTTACTTGCACAGACTTGCAATCTCATCACCCCTGGTTCTATTGTGCAGAGGTGCTGCAAGCCATACACTATGACCCCATGTCCCTCTAGCTCTAAAAGCGAGTGACAATCCCTGGCATTTCTTTCATTTGGCATAAATGACTGGGCTCTCATTAATCTATGTGGATCTGTCATCTTCTCCCAGGGGAATTCCTATCACAAAGCCAAGCAGCGGTGTGTTGGATGCCTCAGTAATAGAAGCATTCAATGAGCTGTTCCCAGTGGTAAAGCGTATTGTTGGTTTGGGCCAGATAATTTAGCAGTGTCTCGTCAGTTTTTCTGACATGGTGGGAAAGGTGTTCAAAGTACCTAATCTCCATTCAATAAAATGTATTTTCAATCAATCACATTTATTTATAAAGCCCTTTTTACATCAGCAGATGTCACAAAGTGCTTATACAGAAACCCAGCCTAAAACCCCAAAGAGCAAGCAATTCAGATGTAGAATCATGGTGGCTAGAAAAAAAACACATGGAAAGACCTGAACCAAGGAAGAAACCTAGAGAGGAACCAGGCTCTGAGGGGTTGTCATTCTTCTTCTGGCTGTGCCGGTGGAGATTATAAGAGTAGATGGTCATTAAGGCGAGATTGTTTTTCAAGAGGTGCAAATGTTCATAGATGACCAGCAGGGTCAAAACATAATCACAGTGGCTATAGAGGGTGCAACAGGTCAGCACCTCAGGAGTAAATGTTAGTTGGCTTTTCATAGCAGAGAGAGAGGGTCGAAAACAGCAGGTGAACAGGTCAGGGTTCCATAACTGCAAGCAGAACAGCATTGAGAATATTATAACTTAGTTGTCCAGTCAAAATCTAAAATCATACCCAATTAATGTTGTTGACTTATCCTATATACTATTATTTGGGCCCGAAGTAAACATTTTTGGGAAAAAACTTTAAAAAACATGAGAGTGAGGAGGATGAGCTGGCCAATCAGAGGTGTACTCACATTAATATGTTTTATGACCGGTATACACCCACACCATTCTGTTGTTGGGGTATGCCCACACCATTCTGTTGTTGGGGTATGCCCACACTATTCCAACACAGAAGTGTTTTTAACATGCTTAATTAAAAATATTTAGAAGGAAAACTATTTCTCGTACTGTAATTCATTTTAGGTCATATTTTATAGAAATATGGAAACACTGGACAGTTACATAGAAGTTCATAGAAACCCTGGACAGTTACTTTAATTGTTTTTGATAGCTAAAATCTAGCTGTCACAACAACTCAACACAACAGTACAAAGCCACAACACACGATTGATTTCCTTGTCGTTTAGTGCCACGCAACGCCAACTTCAACTGTCACACATGGAATTTGCATTGGTCTCATGGCACTGCATGCTTACTCACTCCCCCAGAGCCATGTTTTGCAGGCCAGAAATGGAAGAAAACTACCCAAAATGGAGTGAAATAGGGAGGTACTATCTGAAATGGTCTACTAAACAAATTTTTGTTTTTTCATGGCAAAACATTTTGCCATGGTGTGCCCTAATGAATACACCCCAGATTTTGGAGCATGTGAATGTTACGAATTAAATGCAGATTTGTTCCGGCCTCCGTGACAGGAAAATTACGAAGCCGATTCTTGGGCTGGATAAACCAAATGTCTGTCATCATTTATCAATAGCAGTTGAAATAAGGACACATAATAGCTCTTATCAAATCAAAATCAAATCAAATGTATTTATAAAGCCCTTCGTACATCAGCTGATATCTCAAGTGCTGTACAGAAACCCAGCCTAAAACCCCAAACAGCAAGCAATGCAGGTGTAGAAGCACGGTGGCTAGGAAAAACTAGGCCAAAACCTGGGAAGAAACCTAGAGAGGAACCAGGCTATGTGGGGTGGCCAGTCCTCTTCTGGCTGTGCCGGGTGGAGATTATAACAGAACATGGCCAAGACATTCAAATGTTCATAAATGACCAGCATGGTCAAATAATAATAATCACAGGCAGAACAGTTGAAACTGGAGCAGCAGCACGGCCAAGTGGACATATTTTCTGACAGATCTGAACAAAAGTACATAATGGTGCTTGTCTGCTCAAGGTCTGGAGTGGGTCCAGTTGTACTATTCCAAGTACAAACAAAACTGGGGATAGGGAAGGGCAGGCATACTTTAGCATATTGTATTAATGAGTATGAAATAGTTCTAGGCCTAGTATATTTTTCCCTGGCTATCCAATCTCCATGCTCCGGCCAAACGCTACACCAGCCTATGGACGACTAGAAGATGGCACCGACAGAGAAGGGAGACATCTTACGAGTTCCAACCCCATCTTTGCTATTTTGTGACTTATTCATATTTATCTTCTTTGTACAGAAACTTCATACTATTATCACATATGACCCCCAAGCACTTCTGGACATCAGATCGACAGTTACTAACATCGATTCTGACATCAAAAATCGACTTCACCTCTGGCTCAGCTGTTCCCTTGTTCATACCGGACCCCATTTCTTTGTTTCATGGGCTACCAAAACGCCGCAGGTGTAGACGTGGTGAGATTGAGACCGAGAATATCGACCGGCACTCCCCTCCATTCAATTGGCAAATGTCCAGTCACTCGAGGATATGATGGATGAGCTTCTTTGGAGTGTCTCCTATTAGAGAGACTTGAAAAGATGCCATATTATATGCCTTGCAGAGACGTGTCTGGATTACTCTATGTCGAGTTTACTGACGACACGACGATGGTAAGCCTGATCACCGGCGGCGATGAGATGAGACTTGGCAGTGTGGTGCCATGACGACAACCTCTCTCTCAACATCAGTAAGACCAAGGAGCTGATCGTGGACTATAGGAGAAAGAGGGGAGAGCACGCCCTCATCCACATCGACAGGGCTGTAATGGAGTGGGTTGAGAGCGTCAAGTTCCTTGGCGTCCACATCGCTAAGGAGGCCGAAAAGATTTGGCAGGGTCAAGTGACTACACATTGACAGGGCTGTAGTGGAGTGAGTTGAGAGCGTCAAGTTCCTTGCCGTCCACATCGCTAAGGAGGCTGAAAAGATTTGGCAAGGGCCATCGGATCCTCAAAACGTTCTACAGCTGCACCACCGAGAGCATCTTGACTGGCTGAATCACCACTTGGTATGGCAAATGCACCACCCTTGACTGCAAAGCACTACAGAGGGTGGTGCGGACTGCCGAGTACATCTCTGGGGCCGAGCTCCCTGCCATCCAGGACCTCTATATCAGGCGGTGTCAGAGGAAGCCACGAAAAATTGCCAAAGACTCCAGCCACCCAAAACACACTACCACATCGACACTCTCACAAAACCCATACATTCACTATATACACAGACACTACACTGACTCTGACACTCTCACAAAACTCATACATTCACTATTTAAACACACACTACACTGACACTCTCATAAAACCCATACATTCACTATATACACACAAACTACACTGACACTCACAAAACCCATACATTCACTATATACACACACACACCACACTGACTCTGACACTCTCACAAAACTCACACACATTCACTACATACACCCACACAAATCACACACACCGAAACAAAGCGCACACACACACACACACACACTTTTACAAGTATTATATGCTGTGCTACTCTGTTCTTTATTTGACTTCTATTATTATCTATCCTGATGCCAGGTCACTTTACCCTGCCTTCATGTACATACAGTATCTACCTCAAACACCTCGTTCCCTCGCACATTGATCTGGTACTGGTACTCCCTGTATATAGCTCCCTTGTGTATTTATTACACTTGTGTTACTATTTTTATATATATATTTTTACTCCGCATCGTTGGGAAGGGCTTGTAAAGCAATCATTTCACCGTTAAGTCGACACCCTTAGATTTAGATTTATTAGTTTCTTCTCCACAATGAGTACCTTCCCTACGATTTCTAGAATGGAAATACATTTCTTATACATTCTGTTCTGTTAAAATGCTACAGTATTAATATACATAAGTTGAAATGAACATGTCCAAAGACTCAACACCTCAACCTATTTGAATAAGAAGACTGACAAACATTAGTTTTGTAAAAAGCACAGTCATGACTGATACATCTGTGAATATAAAAAGTTGTCTTCTCAGCAGTTTTGCCATTTCACCTCAAAATCTCCATGAGCTGTGTCTCTTGGGTATGCACCTAAGAAATCAGATGCACTCTGACCCTTAATGCATTAGTGATATTTAAAAGAGCGTTGAGGTGTAAAAAAAAGGACTGGAAATGGAACTCCATATAATTATGGCAAGATGTCTTGCCTCTTTTTGGCAATCATTTGTATGCATTTATGCTTTCAGAGACAGTTCTGAAATTGCTGTGCTGCTGAAATTCAACCACAAACTTCAGCTATTTTTTTGTATTAATATTGACAGCAGTCCTGTGTCCACTCTACATGAGAGGAAAAGACGTTGCACGATGTCTGTACACAAATCTTTAAAAAGACAAGTGGTACAACTGTATGTATTTTCACAGCACACCTCACCAGAGGTAAGAAGGTGGTCTCTGCAGGTGTGCCTCAAACCACTGAAGGTGGTGAGAGTGGTGGATCGTGAACACCAGTAAGTCTTGTCTGCCACCGCAACACAATTAATCGCTCATACATCTTTAATATCCCATCCATCTCCTCAGTCTCAACTGACAGAAAGGTACTCACCTCTTAATTATTATCACAGCTGGCAGGCCAATCAGAGGAAACAGATCTTACGCTAGTAGAATGACTGATGAGGCAGCTGTAGTAAATAGGGGAAGAAACAACCAAACCATGCCAGGACTTTTGTAATATCCTGTACAACAGCCTGTAAAGTTGAAGTTTCGACTCTGATGGAGATCACCTGTACAACCATCAAAAACGGTAACATGATACAATGCATGTTTATTCAATGTATAGTTAAGAGGTCATTGTTTGCACAATACAATTATCATGTATTACACATAGCTAGCTACTGGACAAGTTGTCCAAATTTAACTTAGTTATGTAACTATTAATCATTTCTTCCACTATGATTTATTTTTACATGGGAGGATTGAGTTGCTCTTAGTTATTCTCACTGTCTCCACAAAGTTTATGTGGGTCTCCTAGTTTTTGTTGCGCTATTGGCGACGACATCATTATTCTTTATCTTCATATTCAATGTTACTGCTTAAAATCTTAATTGTTTTGATATTATTTAGCTGTTTTTGCCCTTGTCCCTTATTGGACGCTGTAAGTTTGTGGGGTGTTGTAACTTCCTGGTCCACTTCGTCAACACCTACACAGTGGACAGAAATGTAAGCAAAGTACAGCCACCTCTAAGCACTGGTCTAAGTTCAGCTGTTGCTTAAATGTAAACAGTAAGACTGAGGTCACTTCTTCTAGTCCAGCACAAAATAATGCCATAACCTGTGTTTTCTTACTAACTCTTGAAAAACAGGAACAATAATCTTGAAACAGAGTAAACAAACATATCAGGTATCAAATATGAATGAATGTGCAAGATATAGCTTTGCAGCTTCAACTGTAGTCATAGATGTGTGGAGTAAAGAAGTAGGTCATGTTAATTGGAGCATGATGTAGCCAGAAACTGGCACATGAGGGTGGTGGTCCAGGGTCCAAGGCCTTCCTTCATTCCATCTGAGGCAGAGTCTGTTCAATCCAGTGATGATGGGTGCAGAGTAGAGGTTGATATCTGGCAGCTCAACACTGCGCAGGAGGGTCTGGTCAATACAGCAATGACTGGCCACTCGGCAGTGGTTCTAACAGCTCGGGGTAGATGCCCGAGAGCCCAGGATGATAGAAGAGATCATGTATAGGACAGGAAATGTGTCATGACCTTTGCAGAAGAGATATGTGGCACAGCTATGGCAGAATTAGATGTTACATAAATAGTTTTGCACCCAATTTTAATAGTATTTTTACCTCTAGAAAAGTGCTGTGTTAACTATTCAAATACATGGAAAGCCCTATGAAGTAAACAATGCAATATGGGACCTAAACAGAGAACAAGTTTAGCCTCAGACTTCGCACTCTTAGTTGTTGCGGAAGTTGGCCTGATATGGCTGCTCAATTCTTGCATCGTTGACCACCTTTTAAGTCTAATTAATTCCCTCTGCCACCCAACTAAATGGGGTACATTTTATTTCTCTTTTCAATCAAGCTGGTATTTGAATAGTAGTTGAAACATGGTCTCTGTCACTGAGTCAGGTTTGTAGGCTTCCTTGCTCGCACACGCATTTTCAGTTCTGCCCACAAATTCTCTATAGAATTGAGGTCAGGGCTTTGTGATGGCCACTCCAATACCTTGACTTTGTTGTCCTTAAGCCATTTTGCCAGAACTTTGGAAGTACGGTTGGGGTCATTGTCCATTTGGAAGACCCATTGGCGAACAAGCTTTACCTTCCTGACTGATGTCTTGAGATGTTGCTTCAATATATCCACATCATTTCCCTACCTCATGATGCCATCTATTTTGTGAAGTGCACCAGTCCCTCCTGCAGCAAAGCACCCCCACAACATGATGCTGCCACCCCCGTGCTTCACAGTTGGGATGGTGTTCTTCGTCTTGTAAACCTCTCCCTTTTTCCTCCAAACATAACGATGGTCATTATGGCCAAACAGTTCTATTTTTGTTTCATCAGACCAGAGGACATTTCTCCAAAAAGTACGATCTTTGTCCCCATGTGTAGTTGCAACCCGTAGACTGGCTTTTTTATGGCGGTTTTGGAGCAGTGGCTTCTTCATTGCTGAGCGGCCTTTCAGGTTATGTCGATATAGGACTTGTTTTACTGTGGATATAGATGCTTTTCTACCTGTTCCTCCAGCATCTTCACAAGGTCCTTTGCTGTTGTTCTGGGATTGATTTGCACTTTTCGCACCAAAGTACGTTCATCTCTAGGAGACAGAACGCGTCTCCTTCCTGAGCAGTATGATGGCTGCGTGGTCCAATGGTGTTCATACTTGCGTACTATTGTTTGGACAGATGAACGTGGTACCTTCAGGCATTTGGAAATTGCTCCCAAGGATGAACCAGACTCGTGGAGGTCTACAATTTTTTTTCTGAGGTCTTGGCTGATTTCTTTTGATGATGTCAAGCGAAGAGGCACTGAGTTTGAAGGTAGGCCTTGAAATACATCCACAGGTACACCTCCAATTGACACAAATTATGTAAATTAGCATATCAGAAGCTTCTAAAGCCATAACATCATTTACTGGAATTTTCCAAGCTGTTTAAAGGCACAGTCAACTTAGTATATGTACACTTCTGACCCACTGGAATTGTGATACAGTGAAATAGTCTGTCTGTAAACAATTTTTGGGAAAAATTACTTGTGTCATGCACAAAGTAGATGTCCTAACCCGACTTGCCAAAACTATAGGTTGTTAACAAGAAATCTGTGGAGTGGTTGGAAAACAAGTTTTAATGACTCCAACCTATGTGTATGTAAACTTCAGAATTCCACTGTATATATATATATATAAAACATTTCTTACCGAGCCTTTCCATAAATCCACACAAATTTCTTCAACTGTCTACTGACTGTGATTAGAGCGACGTTGATGTTGTGCCGTGATGCCAGCAGATTACAGATTACCTTTGCCGATCGCTCATCATCTTCATTCATCAGTGAGTCGATGGCTTGAATATTCTTGCTGGAAATTAAATACAATGTAAAAATGTGCTGCATAGAGTAAAGAACAGCAGGTGATTTATTGAAGCATTATTCTTAGTATTATTAGGCCTACTTTACAGTATTGTAGTACTGTACCTGTTCATTTTCCTGGGCTTTCGAGTTCGGCGTAAAACAGGCATCTGATGACGAATACCACTGTCTGTGACCAAAATCCCCAAGTCTACCAGTAGTTTTGAAATGTCTCCAGTAGATTTTCCATTCCTCCTGAATGCCCTAATCTGCTCACTTAAATGAATAGAGATCCTGGTCATAGTGCTACATTATGTTGTACAGCATATTCAAAGTGAGGGCAATCGGGGATCTGCTGTATACTTATTGTATTGTTGTATTATTGTAACCTGAAAGTCACACCTTTCCTCACTTTGCCCAAACTCTACCCAAAACTCAATTTGGAATGATATAAAAGCCCCTTAGATATTCTCACAGATCCTAAGGGGCTTTCATATAATTCTAAATTAATTAATAATAATAATAGCTTTGTTTAAAAGTAATGATATTTTGGAGATTTCGTTTTCATTTAAGCTAGAGTGAGCGAGAAAGAGGCAATTCTTGAACATGGGGTGAGACATTCTCACTCATTTGTAAATAGACCCTCCAATAATTACATTTAGAGGATTGTTCAGTTAAGAACAAATTCATATTTACAAGGACAGCCTACTCCTTCCTCCCTATCTGGGATTTGAACCCCGGTCTCCCACGTGCCCTGCCTGCGCACGACACAGGGATTCTTTAGCTAAATAGCCCAGTACTGTACTGCCCCTGTCGATCACGTTGTACAGTGCCATATTTTCCATTCCATCCTAATGGGAACCCAGAGGGTTTTTCATTTTTCTTGGAATAGAAACACCATTAAATTAATCAAATGAACTAAGCAAGTATCAGTCAAAAGTTTGGACACACCAACTCATTCCAGGATTTTTCTTTATTTTTTACTATTTTATACATTGTAGAATAGTAGTGAAGACATCACAACTATGAAATAACATATATGGAATCCGTTAAGAACAAATTCTTATTTACAAGGACAGCCTACTCCTTCCTCCCATTCTCTAGTACAAACATGGGCTGCTCTCCCTTATGTAAGGAATTAGGCACTTTCCCATGTTTACTACAGTATGTATTGTAGGCTATGTTTACTTGTCAGACGGCACAGTAGCCAAGTAAACAAATGCAGTTGGTTTATATCTTTAATGCTTTATATGCTTTATTATCCTAATGTAAAAGCATATACTGTACAGTACTGTTTTTCTTCATCAGCATCTTTATGCTTTCATTAATAAAATAATGATAAAAATACTCTTTCAAAATGCAGATGTTGATTTAGTTATGGATCCATAACAAATTACTATGGGAATAAATATCACTGATTTACATAAATATTGGAACAAAGTTGTCTAATGAAGGCAAACAATTTAGAATCCTCCAATGTTGTACAGCACCATACTTTCCATTCCATCCTAACGGAAACCCTGAGGGTTTCGTTTTTTTTTTTTTAATCTCTGAAAAGAAACACCATAATATTAATCAAATTAGTGAAGCCAAATTTCTTACAATTAATTCCATATACTATGTTATTACATAGTAAATGGGTTATTAAAAAAGTTTTAAATTCTCTGGTGCCCTCTGGTGATCAAACTAGCACTAACTTGCATTAACAGAAAAAATGGCTGACAATTAAATAACATTGTGCGGCAGCCCGCAAGGTGTGCTGCAGAATGATGCAACTTTTAGGAGGAACCACTGAAGGTATCCAAATGTGCCTGCAGAACGGTGGGACTGATTAACAGCACCACCACTGCAGAGACACGAACGCATCTGAAACAAAGGGTTCATACAAATCTAATCCAAAATCTTGTTTAGGAGATAAATCAGTCCCAACCAGAAACTTAATGGGCTGGTGTGCTTCCACAAGAAGAACGTTTTTTTTTGTCCCTCATCTTTCTGGCGGATACGTAGGACCAGTTCGCGGACAATCCTTGTCTTTGGGCACTGTGGAAAAAGACTGATACCTCGTAGTAGGAGGTGACTTCTTTGGATGACTTTTTGTGCAGGGATAAGTACTGGGTACTTCTTTGGATTACTAGTTGTGCAGGGATAAGTACTGGGTGCTTTGTTTGTGAATGTAGCTCTATGTGTCAGCACAAACTCATCTACAAGGACAGCAGCTTTCTCAAGAGTGAGCTCCTTGTGCTCAATAAAGTAGTACGAGTGTCTTTAACTTTTAAACGTTAAGTCCCCTATATTGGGGACTTTGAGTGGTTCTGGACCGGTTCCGCCTGACATTTTGGTGTACCAAACACTCTGTGAACATCGAAGGGTCCTGTGACTTATAGTGGCAGAGAGCCCCATCTGTGTGCTCTCCCTACCACTCTCTCAGCGGAGCTGACTTAAGGTTTCAGACCCAACATTTGAATATGGAGTGACGTGTCACATTTTCTAGTTTATCCAGACAAATAATCGGTTTGCTCTCTCTCTGAGCGACAGAAACCCAACCGGGTAGACGGCATATGAAAGGCGACAATCTAGCAAATCCAACAGTTGTGGTTTCATTTAGCTGTGATATTCTCAGCTAAATGAGTTTCTCAACATGAAAAATGTAAACTAATTTCATAGGATTGAAACTAGACCACTTTCTCTTGGTCACAGATGGACAAAATCACTTCATGCTTAAAGCTAAAGTTGTATCGAGTGCACATATTTGAATGGTGATTCTCCGCCACTCAGTGGATGTTTAGGAGAAAAGTCTCTCGTCAGTTATGTGAAAAGGTGCCAATATTGTATTGTCACTAAGTATGATCATATTTATTTTACAGATATAAGAAAGGTGAAATCTTATAGTAAGTCATTTATAATTTGATTGTTACTATATTTAGAAAGCATTTCAGTCATTTAAAGCCCTATTACCCGACTTTTGTTGAATAGGAAAAAATCATGTTTTTTTCCAATGTACTTGAGCTTGCTATTCCTTAAGTGTATAAGTGAGTACACCTCAACAATATATATTTATTTTTACCAGAATAATGAGAACCAGCCCTTTCTAAAACTATGCAACATTACCAGTTATTATTTATGGAAATCTCATGAAAAATAATATTGAACCCATGTTTCATGAGCTGAAATAAAATATCCCAGACATTTTCCACACTCACAAAAGTGTATTTCTCAAAAATATGTTGCACAAATGTGTTTACATCCCTGTCCGTGAGCATTTCTCCTTTGCCAGATAATCCATCCACCTGACAGATGTGGCATATCAAGAAGCTGATAAAACAGCATGGTCATTACACAGGAGCACATTGTGCTGGGGACAATAAAAGGCCACTCTAAAATGTGCAGTTTTGTCACACAACACAATGGCACAGATGTCTCAAGTTTTGAGGGCGAGTGCAAATTGGTATGCTGACTGCAGGAATGTCCACCAGAGCTGTTGCCAGAGAATTTAACGTGTATTTCTCTACCATAAGCCACCTCCAATGTCATTTTAGAGAATTTGACAGTACGTCCAACCGGCCACACATCCGCAGAGCACGTGTAACCATGCCAGCCCAGGACCTCCACATCCGGCTCCTTTATCTACGGGATGGTCTGAGACCAGTCTGTAATAAAGCCCTTTTGTGGGGAAAACTCGTTCTGATTGGCTGGGCCTGGCTCCCCAGTGGGTGGACCTAAGCTCTCCCAGGCCCACCCAAGTCTGCGCCCCTGCCCAATAATGTGAAATTCATAGATTAGGGCCTAATGTATTTATTTTAATTGACTGATTTCCTTATATGAACTGCAGTGGCGGCTGTGAGGGGAGGACGGCACATAATAATGCCTGGAACGGAGCAAACGGAATCGCATCAAATACCTTGAAACCACGCGATTGATGTATTTGATACCATTCCACCTGTACCGCTCCAGCCATTAACACAAGCCCGTTCTCCCCAATTAAGGTGCCACCAACCTCCTGTGATGAACTGTAACTCAGTCAAATATTTGAAATTTTTGCATGTTGTATTTATTTTGAAATCTAAATTGTATTTAGTTTTATTTCACCTTTATTTAACAAGGTAGGGCAGTTTGAAACAAGTTCTCATTTACAATTGCGACCTGGCCAAGGTAAAGCAAAGCAGTGCGACAAAAACAACAGAGTTACACATAAACAAACGTATAGTCAATAACAACAGACAAATATATGTACAGTGTGTGCAAATGTAGAAGAATAGGGAGGTAAGGCAATAAGTAGGCCATAGAGGCGAAATAATTACAATTTAGCATTAACACTGGAGTGATCGATGTGCAGATGATGATGTGCAAGTAGAGATACTGGGGTGCAAAAGAGCAAAAAGATAAATACAATAGGGGGATGAGGTAGTTTGGTGTGCTATTTACAGATGGGCTGTGTACAGGTACAGTGGTCGGTAAGCTGCTCTGACAGCTGAAGTTTAAAGTTAGAGCTTTGGGTAAGTCCTTTGATGTTTCTGTTTACTTCTCCCAGCAACCATGATTATTAAGTAGCTAGCTAACAAAATATGCACCTTTGACCTTGCTAGCAAGCATGTTTAACAAGTGAGCTCGCGTTAATTAGCTAGCTAAAGTTGTTCAGCAGGTCGCTAGCAACACGTTGGGTAATGTATATAACTACTGTTAACGTTAGCCAGCCTGCTTCCTTCAGCCTTTGACAAGTTTGTCCACTGTACGTTAACGCACACATTGTTTCTAGCTAAGTAACAGCAACAACCTTGATTAACAATTTGATGTATGTTACTGTATTTGTACATGGCCATGGGATATTGCTTTCAACAGAAAAAGTTCAAATCGACTGAGTACGTCTAACTTACTTAAGAATAACAACAAAAAATATCTAGTTAACAGAAGAAAGGAAGACAAAATAAGGACAGAAGAAAAAGGAAAAGAAAAAGGACAACAAAGTGAAACCTCTAAAGAAACAAGAGACCATAATACAAGAAACAGCACTATAGAGAGATAGAACAACAACAACGCAGCCACTGCCAGCTAGCCTACTTCAGCAGTACTGTATCATTTGAATTATTTTAGTCAATAAGATTCCTGCTACGTAAGCTTAACTTTCTGAACATTCGAGACGTGTAGTCCATTTGTCATTCCAATCTCCTTTGCATTAGCGTAGCCTCTTCTGTAGCCTGTCAACTATGTGTCTGTCTATCCCTGTTCTCTCCTCTCTGCACAGACCATACAAACGCTCCACACCGCGTGGCCGCGGCCACTCTAATCTGGTGGTCCCAGCGCGCACGACCCACGTGGAGTTCCAGGTCTCCGGTAGCCTCTGGAACTGCCGATCTGCGGCCAACAAGGCAGAGTTCATCTCAGCCTATGCTTCCCTCCAGTCCCTCGACTTCTTGGCACTGACGGAAACATGGATCACCACAGATAACACTGCTACTCCTACTGCTCTCTCTTCGTCCGCCCACGTGTTCTCGCACACCCGAGAGCTTCTGGTCAGCGGGGTGGTGGCACCGGGATCCTCATCTCTCCCAAGTGGTCATTCTCTCTTTCTCCCCTTACCCATCTGTCTATCGCCTCCTTTGAATTCCATGCTGTCACAGTTACCAGCCCTTTCAAGCTTAACATCCTTATCATTTATCGCCCTCCAGGTTCCCTCGGAGAGTTCATCAATGAGCTTGATGCCTTGATAAGCTCCTTTCCTGAGGACGGCTCACCTCTCACAGTTCTGGGCGACTTTAAGCTCCCCCACGTCTACCTTTGACTCATTCCTCTCTGCCTCCTTCTTTCCACTCCTCTCCTCTTTTGACCTCACCCTCTCACCTTCCCCCTCTACTCACAAGGCAGGCAATACGCTCGACCTCATCTTTACTAGATGCTGTTCTTCCACTAACCTCACTGCAATTCCCCTCCAAGTCTCCGACCACTACCTTGTATCCTTTTCCCTCTTGCTCTCATCCAACACTTCCCACACTGCCCCTACTCGGATGGTATCGCGCCGTCCCAATCTTCGCTCTCTCTCCCCCGCTACTCTCTCCTCTTCCATCCTATCATCTCTTCCCTCTGCTCAAACCTTCTCCAACCTATCTCCTGATTCTGCCTCCTCAACCCTCCTCTCCTCCCTTTCTGCATCCCTTGATTCTCTATGTCCCCTATCCTCCAGGCCGGCTCGGTCCTCCCCTCCTGCTCCGTGGCTCGACGACTCATTGCGAGCTCACAGAACAGGGCTCCGGGCAGCCGAGCGGAAATGGAGGAAAACTCGCCTCCCTGCGGACCTGGCATCCTTTCACTCCCTCCTCTCTACATTTTCCTCTTCTGTCTCTGCTGCTAAAGCCACTTTCTACCACTCTAAAGTCCAAGCATCTGCCTCTAACCCTAGGAAGCTCTTTGCCACCTTCTCCTCCCTCCTGAATCCTCCTCCCCCTCCCCCCTCCTCCCTCTCTGCAGATGACTTCGTCAACCATTTTGAAAAGAAGGTCGACGACATCCGATCCTCGTTTGCTAAGTCAAACGACACCGCTGGTTCTGCTCACACTGCCCTACCCTGTGCTCTGACCTCTTTCTCCCCTCTCTCTCGAGATGAAATCTCGCGTCTTGTGACGGCCGGCCGCCCAACAACCTGCCCGCTTGACCCTATTCCCTCCTCTCTTCTCCAGACCATTTCCGGAGACCTTCTCCCTTACCTCACCTCGCTCATCAACTCATCCCTGACCGCTGGCTACGTCCCTTCTGTCTTCAAGAGAGCGAGAGTTGCACCCCTTCTGAAAAAACCTACACTCGATCCCTCCGATGTCAACAACTACAGACCAGTATCCCTTCTTTCTTTTCTCTCCAAAACTCTTGAACGTGCCGTCCTTGGCCAGCTCTCCCGCTATCTCTCTCAGAATGACCTTCTTGATCCAAATCAGTCAGGTTTCAAGACTAGTCATTCAACTGAGACTGCTCTTCTCTGTATCACGGAGGCCCTCCGCACTGCTAAAGCTAACTCTCTCTCCTCTGCTCTCATCCTTCTAGACCTATCGGCTGCCTTCGATACTGTGAACCATCAGATCCTCCTCTCCACCCTCTCCGAGTTGGGCATCTCTGGCGCGGCCCACGCTTGGATTGCGTCCTACCTGACAGGTCACTCCTACCAGGTGGCGTGGCGAGAATCTGTCTCCTCACCACGCGCTCTCACCACTGGCGTCCCCCAGGGCTCTGTTCTAGGCCCTCTCCTATTCTCGCTATACACCAAGTCACTTGGCTCTGTCATAACCTCACATGGTCTCTCCTATCATTGCTATGCAGACGACACACAATTAATCTTCTCCTTTCCCCCTTCTGATGACCAGGTGGCGAATCGCATCTCTGCATGTCTGGCAGACATATCAGTGTGGATGACGGATCACCACCTCAAGCTGAACCTCGGCAAGACGGAGCTGCTCTTCCTCCCGGGAAGGACTGCCCGTTCCATGATCTCGCCATCACGGTTGACAACTCCATTGTGTCCTCCTCCCAGAGCGCTAAGAACCTTGGCGTGATCCTGGACAACACCCTGTCGTTCTCAACTAACATCAAGGCGGTGGCCCGTTCTTGTAGGTTCATGCTCTACAACATCCGCAGAGTACGACCCTGCCTCACACAGGAAGCAGCGCAGGTCCTAATCCAGGCACTTGTCATCTCCCGTCTGGATTACTGCAACTCGCTGTTGGCTGGGCTCCCTGCCTGTGCCATTAAACCCCTACAACTCATCCAGAACGCCGCAGCCCGTCTGGTGTTCAACCTTCCCAAGTTCTCTCACGTCACCCCGCTCCTCCGCTCTCTCCACTGGCTTCCAGTTGAAGCTCGCATCCGCTACAAGACCATGGTGCTTGCCTACGGAGCTGTGAGGGGAACGGCACCTCAGTACCTCCAGGCTCTGATCAGGCCCTACACCCAAACAAGGGCACTGCGTTCATCCACCTCTGGCCTGCTCGCCTCCCTACCACTGAGGAAGTACAGTTCCCGCGCAGCCCAGTCAAAACTGTTCGTTGCTCTGGCCCCCCAATGGTGGAACAAACTCCCTCACGACGCCAGGACAGCGGAGTCAATCACCACCTTCCAGAGACACCTGAAACCCCACCTCTTTCAGGAATACCTAGGATAGGATAAAGTAATCCTTCTCACCCCCCTTAAAAGATTTAGATGCACTATTGTAAAGTGGCTGTTCCACTGGATGTCTTAAGGTGAACGCACCAATTTGTAAGTCGCTCTGGATAAGAGCGTCTGCTAAATGACTTAAATGTAAATGTAAATGTGAGATAAGTCTCCAGCTTCAGTGATTTTTGCAATTCATTCCTGTCATTGGCAGCAGAGAACTGGAAGGAAAGGCAGTGGTGTGGGCTTTGGGGATGACTAGTGAAATATACCTGCTGGAGCGCGTGCTATGGGTGGGTGTTGCTATGCTGACCAGTGAGCTGAGATATGGTGAGGCTTTACCTAACAAAGACTTATAGATGACCTGGATCTAGTGGGTTTGGCGACGAATATGTAGGGCCAGCCAACGAGAACATACAGGTGGGTAGTATATGGGGCTTTGGTGAGAAAACGGATGGCACTATGGGGATTTGATGCGAAATAGGAAGCCAATTCTATATTTAATTTTGTAGATGCTTAAAGTGAGTCTGGAAGAAGAGTTTACAGTCTAACCAGACACCTAGGTATTTGGAGTTGTCCACATATTCTAAGTCAGAACCGTCCAGAGTAGTGATGCTAGTTGGGCGGGTGGGTGCGGGCAGCAATCGTTTGAAGAGCATGCATTTAATTTTACTAGCATTTAAAAGCAGTTAGAGGCAACGGAAGGAGTGATGTATGGCATTGAAGCTTGTTTGGAGGCTTCTTAACACAGTGTCCAAAGAAGGGCCAGATGTATACAGAATGGTGTCGTCTGCGTAGAGGTGGATCAGAGAATCACCAGCAGCAAGAGCGACATCATTGATATATACAGAGAAAAGAGTCAGCCCGAGAATTGAACCCTGTGGCCCTAAATGTTGCCCTATCCTTCAAGTGGCAAGGTCCTTGACAACTTGAGAACCACATCACCAAACAAAAAGGCATTGTGATTCTGTCTTTTGTAATTTACTGAACTGTTGTCTGTGTATGCCTCTGGGACGAACTCATAATCCCAAAAGATAGCAGCTTTAACAGGGTCATAATCGGGAATTCTGATCAAGAGATAAAGCAGTGTAGATTATTTTTGCGGCCATTTCAGGGATGTGGCAATACTCTCAGAAATATAAAATATACTGTACATCCACCTCTTTTTCATTAAAAGTAGGTACAAGCCGGCTGTTCCAACCAAGATCAAACTGTGTTGAGGGTGCATGATGGCCTGACTTGATTCGGAGTACTTCCAGATCTATCTCTCTTTGCAGTGATGAGCAGATTCACCTTTGTACATTTAATAGTAATAATAATTTATTTCATTTTCAAAGCGCTTTTCATTATAACAAATCATCTCAAAGTGCATAAAATAACAAATAAAAACCAAATAGAAAAGAATGGATACAACTAGACAGGGCCAATTACACAAAGAACATAGCTGACTCTACAAGGGACAAGGACACAAAAGAGCAAAGCTATCAACTTTCACTGTCCCGCTCCGGTGCTCGAGGTCACTGGTCTACTAACCACCGGTCCTGGCAACCCACATTACGTGCACCTGGCAACTATCATTGCGCACAACTGCTCCCCATCGTTTCTCACACCTGGGCTTCATCATCAACCTGATTACTCTCTCTTTATTTAGCCCTCAGTCTTCAGGAAGTATTGTCTTTGTTTACGTTCAGTATGCTACTCCTGTTTTGATTATCTTCATGTTTCTTATTATTAAACTCACCCTCTGCACCTGCTTACTGACTCCCTGCGTATACGTTACAGAATACTGTCTCTCAAGATATGGAAGCAGGAGAAGTTAAGGATATCTCCCAGATGGTCGACAAACAGGGAACACCTACTCCGTCAACAGCACGACCAACTGGCTCAACTGGTTATGGTAATGGGTAAGGTCCTTCGCGTTCTCCACCACCTCGGCAACACCCAAGAGGATTCATCTCCAACTAGCGGAGGATCCTCTACCACGTCTCGTCCCAGCGAGCCAGTACCCAACCCCATCCAGCAATCCGCCCAGGTCAACGATGCCCTATTGACGGGCTTTGGAGTGGGCTACGGCCGTCAGAGGGAGGAGAGGAGGAGCTGGGTTCAAATGAGAGGTTCACGGCTCTGTTCAGGGCTGCCTGCAATCATACACCTGAAGGCAGAGGGAGGTGAGTGACTACTCCAACTCCGGCAGGGTACACCCTCACCTTCCGGACTGAGGCAGCCCCCAGTGGATGGAATGAGCCGACGCTCCGCACCTTATTCTGCGTGAAGAGGTGGAGTTGGCGTGACGGGACAGCAACCTTTCCTTGGAATACGCTCATAGCGATGGCCATTTGACTGGCTAACCGTCTTCGAGAGCGCTGACACCCCTCTCTTGCCTTCCTCCTTAGGCTGTCCTGAAACAGAGCCTGAACCCATGGAGGTAGGGGTCCCACCTCCCTGTGGCAGAGCGGCGTTGCCGGAGACAGCTGGGGCTCTGTTCCTATTGTGGTCAGTAGGGGCACCAGCTTCAGCGGTGTCCGATATGTTCCAACCCAGAGTCCACAAGGACAGAGGGGCGGCCCCGTGATCATCCATCTCCCAGGGTAGGCATGAGTATTCCATCATCAATTTCCGTCAAACCCTTTCTGGTTTCCATTGGCTGGCTGTCCCTCATGTGTCTCTACAGCTTTAGTGGACTCCGGTGCCACGGGGAATTTCATCGAACAGGCTCCTCCTCCCTGAACATCACCTAATACCCACTCTCCTATCCTTTTCTGGACCAAGCACTGGATAGTCGACCATTGGGAACCGGCACAATAACGCACATCACAGCACCACTCACAGTGGAACCCATGCATCAAGAAAGCTATCCCTTCCTCATCATCAATGCAACAGTACAAAAAGTAATCCTCGGCCTTCCGTGGCTCCAACGTCATGACCCCACCATCTCACGGTCTAGGATGAAAATCACTGACTGGGCACCCGAATGCCTGAGGACCTGCTTTCCTTTCCCCTGTGGTTCCGCGTTGGTTGAGAGTCCCGTGGTTGCCCTCCAGCACAGCATCTCAGAGGTACACCAGGATCTCTAGGAGGATTTCTCCAAGACCCACGCCACCTGTCTCCCTCCTTAATAATCGCCCCTTGGACTGTGCCTGCGACCTTCTTGCAGGCTCTGCACCTTTGCGCAGCCACATCTAGCCTCTGTCGGTAGCTGAAACCAAGACTATGGACAAGTACATCCAGGAGGCTCTCCAACAGGGTTTCTACTGCTACCCTCTACCGCGATTGAACAACTCCGCAGGGGCCCTTAATAAAAAAATATATATATATTTTTTTTTTTGCAAAATTGGACCTGCAGAGTGCCTACAATCTGATCCGCATCCGGGAGGGAGATGAATGGAAAACGTCATTCAGCATGATGTCTGGCCACTACGAGGACTTGGTGATGCCTTATGGATCAGCCAATGCTCTGTCTGTGTTCCAGGCATTCGTTAACAAGGTGTTCCGGGACATGCTTGGGCACCAGTGGTCGTGTACATCACCGACGCCCTGGTCTACTCTGCCACCGTGCAGGATCACATCGCCCACGTCAGAGTAGTCCTGGAACGCCTCCTGGAGAATCACCTGTATGTGAAAGCGGAGATGTGCCAGTTCCATCAGGCCACTGTCTCCTTCTTCGGATACCAGGTCAGTCCACAGGGAGTGATGGAGGAGAGGAAGTTAGGTTATGGACAGTCCCAATCACAAAGGGGCTATAACGTTTTTTGGGGGTTTGCCAACTTCTACCGCCGCTTCATTAGGAACTTCAGCTCCATCGCCTCTTCTCACCTTTCTCCTTATGGGTGGTCCCCGTAAATTGGTCTGGAGTCCAGCAACCGATGAGGTCTTCTGAAGGGGCGTTTCACCTCATTGCTGAAACACCCAGATCCTACGCTGTGGTGGAGGTGGACGCTTCAGAAGTGGGCGTGGGGGCTGTCCTGTATTGTATCCAAATTGTATCCATGTGTATACTTCAAAAAATAACTGTCTTCTGCACAGAAGAACTATGACATCGGTGACCAGGAGCTCTTGGAGACATTGGCTGGAGGGCACAATGGACCCATTTCTCATCCTCACCGACCATCGGAACCTGGAGTACATACGGCAGCAAGGCGGCTGAAACCGCGCCAAGCAAGGTGGGCCCTTTTCTTTGCTAGATTCAACTTCACTTTCTCATATAGCCCAGATTCAAATAGCATCAAAGCTGATGCAGCTCTCCTGTTTTGGGAGAGGTTCCTGTCCGGAGTGCACCCATCATTCCGCTCTCCCGAGTCGTTGTCCCCATGCTTTGGGACGTAGACACGATAAAAAGGCTTAAAGAGGAAGCGCTAAACAGCTGTGTAGCTCTTCCAACATCTCTCACGCCACCTGGAGCATTGGCTCTGCAGCTCTTAAATATCACCTGTGCCAGCACAGGTGCAACACATCCTGGACAACAAGGATGATTCCAATCAGTGCGCGTCCACACCTATACTGAACAAAAAATATAAACGCAAAATGCAGTTCATATCAGGAAATCGGTCAATTGAACTAAATTAATTAGGCTCTAATATATTGATTTGACATGACTGGGCAGGGGCACAGCCATGGGTGGGCCTGGGAGCACATAGGCCTACCACTGGGGCACCAGGCCCAGCCAATCAGAATAAAACATTTCCCCAGAACAGGGCTTTATTACAGACATAAATACTCCTCAGTTTCATCAGCTGTCCGGGTGGCATGTCTCAGACGATCCTGCCCGTGAAGAAACCAGATGTGTTCCTGGGCTGGCATAGTTACACGTAGTCTGCGATTGTAAGGCCGGTTGGAGGTACTGCCAAATTCTCTAAAACGACTTTGGAGGCGGCTTATGGCAAATAAATTAACATTCAATTCTCTGGCAACAGCTCTGGTGGACTCCATCGGTATGTCTTAGTAGGTATGGGTTTTGTTCTAGTTTTGTCGTCTTTTGTCATTTTTCTTCACCAACGGTCCTAATGTAAAAGTCCATCCTTTTCTCAACGTCTCTCTCCCTCTCTGTTTTTCCCAGGCCTCCCGTTAACCAAGTCCACTCTCTCATTGGCCACAGCTTAACAAGTGACCTTATTGGTCATAACTTAAACTTAAAAGTAAACCAACTTATTCACTTATACATTAAATAAATATTTCTTCAAATGAAATGCATTAACATTACAATTTAGGAGCTGTTCAATCACCTTTTAAATATAATACCAATTAATTATAACAAATAAACTCTACTTGGTTTTAACAAGAATAAACTCAATACCTAGTTCAAACAAGGGTATTACACACCTGTGTAATGATCATGTGGTTTAATCAAACTTTTTGATATGCCACACATGTCAGGTGGATGGATTAGTTTGGTAAAGGAGAAATGCTCACAAATTTGTGCACAATAATTGAGAGAAATTGGGTGTATAGAACATTTCTGGGATGTTTTATTTCACTTCACATTCTGTTGCATTTAAATTTTTGTTCAGTATAATTAAAACCAAGCCTGTAACATACCTGTGCGTCGTTTGGCATTACATATAATTCAGTTTATAAGTCAAGGTGAAATATCACAGAGAAGAGCCCAATTATCCCAGTCTGATCCCAGTATAGAATAATCTGGACCTTCATATTAAGTCAGTCTAGAACATCACATAGGTTCCCATTGATCTGTTTGAGAGAGACATAACTTGAGCCACCAGGTGTGCGTGCGTGTATACTTGCGTGATGTGATATAGGTTCCCATTGATCTGTTTGAGAGATACGTAACTTGAAATTCATAATTACATTGCTTGTGGGTTCGGCTAGCAACGACTCTCTGCATAGTGTGTTTACTGCTGGGCTCACCTGAGCCATCGTGTGTGTGTGTGTGTGTGTGTGTGTGTGCACTTGCGTGTAATAGTGTGTGCATGAGTATTAGAGATTATCTGAGTTTTCTCTGGTAGCGCATGTCTGAAACCTGTCTTTTTCTGCCTCATCCATCAGGACCATCTTTTCTGAGGATCCAGCTTCTTCTTCCGCCCCGTACCTATGAAAGCGATAGCCGCGACTGAGGAGTGATGTCATCAACCGCCTCACAACCTGTGCCACTGTTCTCCCTAACTGGTACCTCAGTGAGAAAGGTAATGGTCTTTGTGTATCCCATTCCACTGGAGTTGTCTCATCTCCTCTTATCCTTCAAATGACTTAATCATTTATATTTCTTGTTGTTAACAAATGACATATTACCTGTTAGATACTGTTGGGTCTAGAAGCATAAGCATTTCTCTACACTCGCAATAACTTCTCCTAACCATGTGTGTGTGACCAATAACATTTGATTTGATTTGGGTGTTGATATCCTTACTGTATGCCATCTTGTCCTCAAGTTGAAGTAATGTGTGCTGCACTTTTACTAAATGAGAAATCTGTATTCAGGAATGTGAAATAGGACTGCTCATCAGATTGTGTGAGTGAGACAAGGGCAAAACAGTTAAGGACTCATTCTGGACACCAATTTGTACAGCTTCCATTAGATTAAAAGAGGCACTGGATAAATGCCCAAAGGCGTCAGCGCCCAGACTCATCAAGTGAATTAAGAGGTGTGTATCAAGACGTGGGTAATCACGGGATATAATTAAATGGCACTTTGAATAGCACTCTCACTTTTCCCAGGGACTAAAAATACTCTGGACGGTCATTATTTGGCTGTCATTTGTGTTAAAGCCAAACCTTTGTTTTAAAGGAGTTGACTTGAAGATGGATGTCGATGTGCAGTGTTCCGAGTGAGACCTTGCTAATTGCGCCACAAGGGACAAAAGAGGCATTTATCTGTAGCTGGTGGAAGTATGGAGACAATAACTCAGTACTATCTCTTTGTACAGGGAGGGTGGTCAAAATAAAACAGCTGTACAACATAACTCAGTGAGGCTATGCCTAAATATTCAGATGTAATAAGGCATATTGCTGGGAACTATTGGCACAGCCCTCAGGTTGCAGCAACAGCAGATTACTATCCATTGTTTTCTTTAGATGACGGAACAAGGACCATTATTGGCAGACTTCGGAACTTACAATATGCTATATATACACAAGTATGTGGACACCCTTTCAAATGAGTGGATTTGGCTATTTTAGCCACACCAGTTGCTGACAGGTGTATAAAATCGAGCACACAGCCAAGCAATCTCCATAGAAATACACTGGCAGTTGAATGGCCTTACTGAAGAGCTCAGTGCCTTTCAATGTTGCAATGTCATAGGGTGCCACCTTTCCAACAAGTCAGTTCGTCAAATTTCTTCTCTGCTAGAGTTGCCCCGGTCAACTGTACGTGCTGTTTATTGTGAAGTGGAAACGTCTAGGAGCAACAACGGCTCAGCCGCGAAGTGGCCGCATTAGCTCACAGAACGGGACCGCCAAGTGCCAAAGTGCATAGCTCTTAAAAATCATCTGTACTCGGTTGCAACCCTCACTAACGAGTTCCGAACTACCTCTGGAAGCAACATCAGCACAAGAACTGTTAGTCGGGAGCGTCATGAAATGGGTTTCCATGGCCGAGCAGCCACACACAAGCCTAAGCTCACCATGCGCAATGCCAAGCGTCGGCTGGAGAGGTGTAAAGCTCGCCGCCATTGAACTCCGGAGCAGTGGAAACACGTTCTCTGGAGTGATTAATCAATGTTCCAACATCTAGTTGAACGTCTTCCCAGAGGATTGGAGGCTGCTATAACAGCAAAGGGGGGACCAACTCCATATTAATGTCCATGATTTTGGGATGAGATGTTCGACAAGTAGGTGTCCACATACTTTTATTAATGTAGTGTCAGTATGCAGTTTAATTAAGATGCACGTGCATTCAAAGTTATCCCTTTTTATTGAGGTTATGAATCCTTTCATATACTGTAGTTGGTAGTAATATTGTAGCAAAGGGCCTAGCCTGTGTGCCAGTCTGTTTCTACTCTCTTGCCAATTCATGTTTGGCATGACAAACAGACTGGCACCCAGGTTAGCAAGGGCTGTGGGACATTCAGATACTTTTTGGTGTAAACAAACACTGTATAGCTTCAAAACATGGTTCAAACAATACATTTCCTGTATGATCAGTCCTTGCATCCACAGCATCGTCTGTGAATTGAAGTGGTAAAAATGTTCCAACCCCGTGTCTCAGCTGTTTACCAAAAAACAGTCAGGCAGCTTTAAAAAAAATAAAACAATTACAGACTGCAGTTTTAATTAACTACCTTGTTCAAGGGCCGAACTGAATCTTTTTTTTCACACCTTGCCTGCTCAGGAATTTGAACCAGTGACCTTTCGGTTAGTGGCCCAACGCTCTTAACCACTAGGCTACCTGCCGCAGTTTAGTCACAATGACTGCAACCAAACACTTCCTGTAGTTGTTGATCGATCTCTAACATCATTGTGTAGGAATTTTGGCCCACTCTTCAATGCAGAACTGCTTTAACAGCGACATTTCTGGGTTTGTCTACAATGGTAACAAAACATCAAATGTTTTGCTTTTTAAGCCATTCTGATGTGGACTTGCTTGTGTGTTTTGGATCATTGTCTTGCTGCTTGACCCAGCTGTGCTTTAGCTCCAGCTCCAGCTCCAGCTCCAGCTCATGGACGGATGGGGTGACATTCTCCCGTAGAATTATCTGATACCGAGCAGAATTCATGGTTCCTTCAATGATGGCAAGTCGTCCAGGTCCCGAGGCAGCAGAGCATCCCAAAACCATCACAATACCAGTGGTGCAAAGAATGTAGAGAGGAACACCCCCCAGCTTTCAACCTCCCAAAATGCTGAGACAGATAAATGACTTCCAACTAGATCTCTGAGGAGTTCTCTTGCCTTGAGGTAGCACACTGTACAGTACCTGATGTTCCTCATGTATGGTGTTCATTAGAGCAAAGTACTACTTAAGTAGTTTTTGGGAGATATCTGTACTTTACTTTACTATTTATATTTTTGACAACTTTTACTTCACCACGTTCCTAAAGAATGTTCTGCCGAATGTGTTACACTGATGTATTTTCTGTGGAACTATACATGCATGTCCTTGATCACTCTATTGGGGCATAAAACACTGACTTTCAATATAAAATGTGACCCCTGTCAATACACAGCTGGACTCACCTGCTCTAGCTTTCTCCCATTGTGCTCTTTACAGACAAACATGTGACTGTTCTGGGGAACTATGGTAAAAATCAAAATCATATCAACTTTATTGGTCACATACAAGTGTTGAGCAGATGTTATTGCGGGTGTAGCGAAATGCTTGTGCTTCTAGCTCCGACAGTAATATCTAATAAGTAATATCTAACAGTTTCACAACATATACCCAAAATATACGTACATCTCAGTAAGGAATGGATTAAGAATGTCAGAGCGGCATTGGACTAAGATACAGTGGCATAGCATAGAATATAGTATATGCATATGAAATGGGTGATGCAATATTTACACACAAATTAAAGTGACTAAGATACCGCAGAATAGTATAAGAGTACAGTTTATACATATGAGATGAGTAATGCAAGATACGGAGACATTATTAAAGTGGCTAGTGATCCATTTCTAAAAGTGGCCAGTGATTCCTAATTCATGTCTATAGGCAGCCGCCTATGATGTGCTAATGATGGCTGTCTAGCAGTCTGATGGCCTTTTTAATGTAAAGTCAAATAATGTTACAGGTGAAATGAAGAACACAATCTGCTTTATCTCCTAACATATTGCACAAGTTGACTGCAGGTACAGTATTTACTTAAAAGTAGCTACAAACATGACAACTTATTGAAAAACGTATACGGTATACCGCCCAAGAATAGCACTCACTGTATTGTATTGTGTTTGTAGTCTCAGTTTGAAAAGAATTAATAAAGAGTAAATGAAATGTATTTTTGCTAATACAAATAGTTGTAAGAAAGGCTACATGTGCCATTACCAATCTGTAGCTGGCTGGATTGACACCAATGGGGGTGACTTTGACCACCAAACTGAACACGCCACAGCCTCAACAATCAACAGGCTTGCACACACACCGTTGAGGTGCATAAGTGGTGACTGGTGATATATTTTCACACTGCTGATGATTTCATTGACGGATCACCTTTTGGGACAGTCACACATGGCTGGTTGGGTAATGGTGTAAGATGAGCAAACTGGGATCAGAGTTGACACTTCACAGGCAGGTCCCTGGCGCTTTCTGCCATGGTGGCCTGTCATGTTGAGTTGTGATGGATGAGGGAGTCATTCCTAACATGCGAGGGAAACCCAAATGCAAGCAGGCCAGTGTCAGCGTGTGGTTTGCACATAGCGGAGATAAATAGCTCTTATTATGCATTGGAAATCCTCTAATTTACTTGACATTTCGCAGTCGGCAGCTTCTTAATTCCTTGTTCTATTTCAACGTTTTATTCGTCAAGCCTTTTACTCATCTCGCCAGTAAGTTATGGGTGGTCGATACATACAATGCAATATGTACAAATATTTCTGTACTATCTATACAAATTTGTTCTTGATTTTAATTCCAACCAGACCCAGTTTCAAATACATTATTTATATAATACAAATATTATATTTAAAGTGTGCCAAAGCTTTTAACACAAAACGAGTTTACTTTTACATAAGCCTAGCTTTCTTACACGCAAAACTTTTTTTCTTTAGGAGAGGTTAAATATCCCAATATTTAGAATGTATTTGGAATAAAGAAGCTGGTCACACCTCTGACTCACTCAGACTCCCAGAGGAGCATCCTCAGCTCTTTCTCCCTCAGATGTCCTCAACACACCAGAGAGAGAACATACCATAACCTTAAATATAACCCCATACAGTTTATACCAAGAATCACCATTAAACATATCCTCAGATCATAATTGCATTCTGCAGCCATATGATTGGGGTATGGCCTGTAGCCTTATTTATCATCCTTATTCATGCTCAGATATTAATTATAAGAAGGTTATTGGAGGTTGATTAAAATATAAACTTAAGAAGTATTAAGACTACATTGGAAAGCCATAATATCAGCAAAATAATATTCATACAGTACAGTAATAAACCAATATAAAACCTCAACGTTCTTCTCGATATGTTTGGTTATTTTCAATTCCATTACAAATAGTTTCCTGTTATCCAAGTAGAATATTTGAGTAGTTACACATATCAAACAATCTTTTTGTTATGATTACATTTTGTAATCCTCACATTACGGGACGGGATGCCAGTTTTGATAAAACTAAGACCCCCTTTTGTTTTTGTCAATCATGACAAGTACCCCACAGTAATAACTGACCAATAAGGATCTAGAAAGATCTCGCTGCTGGCTTCCTGTACCTCAAACACCATCTCCCAGGAGCTTTTGTTTCATTTAACATCACGCTACTTAAGGTCACTTATAGTGTTAAAAACAAATATGCATTGTGGGGGTGGGACCTTTATATGGGGGAAAGAGATACCTTGGGGAGGGCAATGATCGCAGGATCCTTCCTGTCTGATGCGTTTTCATTTCCCATTTGTAATTACGCTGAGACCACAGCACACACTATGATGCAAACAGTGTGTAATATAAAGTAATATTGTGTTTCCAACAGATTATACCCTCCAGGGATAGAGAGGGAGAGGGAGAGGGAGAGAACCATATTATTGAACTGGCAAAGTCATCAGGGTATTCTGACTCCTCACCTTTTTTTTTCTTTATTTGGACATACATTATTTTGTGTGTTTCTGTTGTCCTTCGTTAGCAAGAGTTAGTGTGTCCATGTCAAGAAGAAAACACTGACACAGCAATGCATGCAGAATGGGGTAAATGCAATATCAAAAGGTTTAACAAATGACAGTGTTTTTCAATTTTACAATAAGGCGACTTTGTAAACTCTAACCTCTGTACTGTATCTTACACACCTTCAGATCAATAATGTAAGCTATGGCACATATTCAAGTAATTGGTGTCAGCTGAACGGTCAAGTATACACGCAGTGGTAGATAATGTGACCATTTTTAAGAAAGAAATTTGAAGCGTTCCAAACTCAGAAAGCGGATATACAGTGCCTTCAGAAAGCCCTCGACGTATTCCACTTGTTACAGCCTGAATTCAAAATTGATTAAATAGATTTTTTTATTTTTCTCACCCATCTACACACAATACCCTATAATGACAAAGTGAAAATAGAAAATGTATTAAAAATGAATACAGAAATAACTCATTTACATAAGTATTCACGTCCAAGAGTCAAAACGTTGTAGAAGCAGCTTTGGCAGCGATGAAAGCTTTGAGTCTTTCTGGGTAAGCCTCTAAGCACTTTCCACACCTGGATTGTGCAACATTTGCCCATTTATTCTTAAAAAAAAAAAAATCAAGATCTGCCAAATTCGGGTTGTTGATCAGTGCTAGACAACCATTTTCATGTCTTGCCATCAGTGGTGACCCATCATTCAGGGCAGGTGTTTTTTGTTCTTTTACATGTCACATGTCAGTGTCACATGTCAGTTTGCAAACTATGTAAAAGAATAATAATATATAATTGAATTAATAAAGCTGCATACAAACATGGTCTCTTGTTTGTTTTCTTGAGTAAGGCAGCTTCAAAATGCAGGTGTTTCAGCCTATCCCAGTGCTTTCTGTGGTGGTGGTGGTGGGGCAAGCCAGCAGAAAATAGGAGCATAGCATCGGCTCAGTGTTCTGTCACTCGTGGGGACACTACGCCACAGGCCAAGTCTAGGTCCTTAGTAAGAGTAGACATCAAAAACGTCTGCCCTTTGGGTCCTGCCGTAGAGTTATATTATTAGTGCCCTTCCAAGAAGGCTCAAGGTCATCGGCCACAGATAAAATGACATCAAATCACATTATATGTACAGTACAGTAGCTTTGATTGGACAACATCTTACTTTCAAAATCTTAGCTAGCATCCATCATGAATCAAGTCGACAATCTACTGGTAAATCCTTTTTAATCCTTGTCATATGAAGAGAAATAATGAAGAGAATTTGCAGATAAAACGTATCGGTGCTCATCGGCCATTGGACATACCCATTACACAAAAAGTTGGAAATCGCTAATTCAACAATGAGTGGTTTGGAAGTAATCAGTGGCTAACTGCAAGCATTGCAAAGCAATCGCTAGCCTGCTATTCAGTGGAGTGGCTGTGTATTCTTTTCTCCGAGTTCTCACCATGAATCCAGAGAAGGCCAGACTTTGATGCCAAAGTTTGATTACAAAATTAGCCCACAAAGGTTTGCCGAGCCACCTTCCTGCTTAAGTGAGCAAGATGAGTCCAAAGATGTCTTGTATGCTGCTGCATAAATGATGTAATATGCCCGGGAGATATACATACCATTACTAAGAAAGTAATACTAAGTGTATGTTGTGTAGTAAGCTGTTGGTAGCCTATGTGCCTTACCTTAATAATTTGGTCTATTTACACCAACGCGGTATTGTAATCACATTGTTTGTGGCCGGTGAGTGATTGTTTGCAGACTTTTTTTGTACAGCTTTGACAGTGCTACTGATATTAGTGGTGGCGCTTGGCTTGCATGTGCAAATTCAGCACACACAACATTCTCTAATATAATTGTGTTATTTGACGGTTCAAATTAAAAGCTTATTTAACGAGTCAAATAGTGTTATTGCTTTTTTTGACACGCAAAGACCCAGACGCCGTTCAGTGTGCCTCACCCTAATAATTTGGTCTATTTTCACCTCTTAATTTCACCTACTGTTCTAACTTGGTGGTGCACATGTAGCCTATAATCTGTTTTAGAGAAATGTAATCATCGAATATTGTAAGAGCTTTCATTGTCTGCTTATATGCCCCCTTTATTTATCCTACGGTTCTGACTTGGTGTACAGGGAGTACACTGTAAGAACGGCCCATATTCTGAATTCTGTCCCTGTATATTTCAAAAGTGCTGAACAAATAGTTATATTGACTACGTCCGTCGTCGCTTGCTCATTAATGTCTTAATCGAAATGACGGATTGCCTTTTATCCACTTGTCGTCCCTTTATGCCATAATTTGTCAGCCATATCAGCTATGTTTTTATAAGGCATTAAATGAGGCTGAATTAACTGTTTCGCTGCCAGACAAGGCTCTGCTGATAGCCAGGTGTAGCAGTGGTAAGGTGTTGGGACTACTGTTGGGTCTTTGCTGTTGAGACAGCTTTATGTAGGCCCTAACAGTTTGTGGGCACCGTTTGTCACCGTTATAGTGCAATTAATGTATTGTTTAGTGTTGTGCAGTGGCTTTGCTAGCATGTATCCCACTTTTTTTTGCACCACCACGATTTACATGCTAAAATCGCCACTGCTTGCCATAGACTTTCAAGTAGATTTAAGTCAAAACTGTAACTCGGCCACTCAGGAACAGTCACTGTCTTCTTGGTAAGCAACTCTAGTGTAGATTTGGCTTCATGTCTTAGGTTATTGTCCTGCTGAAAGGTGAATTTATCTCCCAGTCTTGTGGAAATCAGACTGATTCCTCTAGGATTTTGCCTGTGCTTAGCTCCATTCTCTATCTTTTTTTATCCTGAAAAACTCCTGTCCTTTTTTTAAGGGGTGGATCAGCTTAATATTGTGGAAAGATTGTTGCTTCCATCAATGTAATTGTCTGCATCATTTCCAATCCCCCATATATTTTTGGGGTAAATATATATGCCTACATATACACATATATACATACAAATACCTATATAGACATACATACCTTTTTAAGAATATACCTTTATTATTCCCTGCAAACCCTACCACCCTTCCCCCAATTGGAGTAAACTAATAAACACTTAGGCTTCTACCTTCAGTTTATACATATTATGTACATTTTACAGACACAATCTATTTTACAATAGTTATATTTGGTTTGTTTTTAGTCCTTCCTCTATTTCTGATGTCCATCCAGTTTGATTTCTATTTGTAACTGTGCTATTTCACAACATTTCTGAACCTATATACATTTTACAGACCCTGTATGTTTTACATTGGGTATCTTGTTATTAGTCCCACCCTTCAGCTCCATTCAACCTCTCCCATCTATCTCTCAACATCATCCATTTTGGAATTCTGTTTGCCATATATTTTTCAACTGTGCTGTGATGCTTCACAAAAGTAATGAACCTTTCTATTCTCATAGCTTCTACAGGTTGTAAATTAAAAATAAAAAAAAATTCTAAAATAATTATTATATTATTGATTGATTGACTATGTCTTTTCAAATGACCCAGTATTGCTATCTGCAGCGTTAGTTCTAGGCAAATGTTGCAATTCTTCAGCCATTCCTGGACCTGTGACCAAAAACAAGCTACATATGGACAATAGCAATACAAATGATCTAATGACTCTGCTTCCTCACAGCAAAATCTGCAGACCTGGGAAGATTGTATCCTTCATATATACAACATTCTATTGGTTGCAAGAATTTTGTATAGTAATTTAAATTGAAAAATGTGAAGTTTTGAATCCGGCGTTGTTTTGCGTATCAATTCATAAACCATGTGCCATGGAATGGGTACATTGAAAATCTCTTCCCAACTATTTAGCTATGTACAGTGCCTTGCGAAAGTATTCGGCCCCCTTGAACTTTGCGACCTTTTGCCACATTTCAGGCTTCAAACATAAAGATATAAAACTGTATTTTTTTGTGAAGAATCAACAACAAGTGGGACACAATCATGAAGTGGAACGACATTTATTGGATATTTCTAACTTTTTTAACAAATCAAAAACGGAAAAATTGGGCGTGCAAAATTATTCAGCTATGGACTGGATCTTTATATATACCACATGGGTCCTGTTTCAGTAATCCTGATATCAGACCTTCTTGTTGCGTGTCTGATAATCTACCATTTAAATAGGAGTGGTTAAAACATGCTAATAATGGTCCTCTGAGTACATCAAAAAAGGTTTTGTATACGTCCACTGGTATGCCATCCAGCCCTGGAGTTTTCCCAGCCTTATTAAAGGCCCCAAGAAGATCCTCCTCTGTAACTTGGCCTTCACATGAGTCTTTCTGTACAGATGTTTATTTGACATTATTATTAGGAAAAAAATCCATAAAATTAGTTTCAGTTAGTGGAGATGGAGGAGACTGAAATGGAAACATATTCTTAAAGTACTTTACTTCCTCTTTCAAAATATCGTGACCCCATCATGAGTAACAAGTTTCAACACATTTTTTGGTAGCATTTCTATATTGAAGATTGAGAAAGAATTTGGTGCATTTTCCCCCATATTCCATCCAGTTTGCTTTATTTTTATAATATATTACACTGGATCCTTCTTGAATTAAGTTCCTCCATTTCTTTTAGTTTTTTCTCTAACTTATTCTGTGCCTCTATGGTACAGTTTTTATTGCTATCTAACTGTACTGTTAGTTCTTCAATTTCCTTTGTTAATATGGACTCTTGATCTAAATTGCTTTTGTTTTATTGATGAGTACTGAATTGCATGGCCTCTAAAGGCACATTTAAAAGTGTCCCATACAATAAGGGGATCTGCTGTACCTATGTTATGTCGGAAAAAGTCAGTTATAAATGATTCTGTCCTAGTTATAAACAATTTATCATCCAACAGGCTTTGATTACATTTCCAATATCCTCACCCACGTGGAAATTCTGTAAGAGTAATACATATGCCAATTATGTGCTGATCCGACCACATTCTGTCCCCTATCAACACTTTTTAAACTTTTGGTGCCAGAGAGAATGACATAAGAAAGTAGTCAAGACGACTAGCTTGATTAAGCCTCCGCCATGTATATCTCACTAGGTCAGGGTCTCCATATATCCACTAATTCCAATATATCCATGACATTCATGATTTCCTTAAGTGCCTGATGGTGATAGTTTGTAGTGCGATTTCCTTTCCAGTTCATAGAGGTATTTAAGACCATATTCAAATCTCCCACCATAATAATAGTGTTATTAATAGTTAAGAGTTGCTTGTTGATTTGATAAATTCTTCTATATATCCGCAGTCCTTAATGATTACAAGCATACTCATAACATGAAGCATTTCCAACTTCCGGGTTGGAGCGAGCGGTCGCATCCGAGCGCTTCGGTCTGCAGGTAGTATAACTTTTCATTACATTTCATTACATTTCATTATAGTACAACGGTTTGATTTGTCTAATCTTAGCAATTTCTTCTTAGCTAGCTACATAGCCGTCTTTGTATCAAAGATAATTGCGTAATTATCGTATTTTGTCGTCCTAACGTAGTCTACACTGCTATCTGCCCAGCAGCTAGCCAGCTAGCCAGCTAGCAAACGTCCACCGTCTTCCGAATAGCAGCACTGTAAAAACTATTACACTCAACTGAACGACTTGACTAGTGTAGTGTTAGCTAGCTACATAGTTGTCTTTGCTGTCTTCGTATCCAAGATAATTGTGTATTTTAGAGTGTGTAGTCTTAGAGTGATTATCTTAATTTACCGAGGTTAGCTAGCCTGCTATTTGTCGTCCTTAACATAGGAGACACTGCTAGCTAGCCAACAGCTAGCCAACGTCTACCGAATAGAACTTCCTCACTCAACAACCCGGTCGCATTCGCTCCACAGGTAGTATCACATTTTAATTTCATTTCATTACAGTACAACGGTTTGATTTGTTTGATCGTAGCTAGCTACATAGCTAGCTACATAGCCGTCTTTGTATCAAAGATAATTGTGTAGTCTAGAGCGATTTTCTAGGTTAGCTAGCCAGCTATTGTCGTTCTTTTAACGCAACGTAACGTAATCAACACTGCTAGCTAGCCAGCTAGCCCCCGAATAGCACCACTGTAGAAACTATCACACTCAACGGAACGACTTGATTAGTGTAGTGCCAACAACGCAGCCACTGCCAGCTAGCCTACAAAGTCAACAACGCAGCCACTGCCAGCTAGCCTACTTCAGCAGTACTGTATCATTTTAATCATTTTAGTCAATAAGATTCTTGCTACGTAAGCTTAACTTTCTGAACATTCGAGACGTGTAGTCCACTTGTCATTCCAATCTCCTTTGCATTAGCGTAGCCTCTTCTGTAGCCTGTCAACTATGTGTCTGTCTATCCCTGTTCTCTCCTCTCTGCACAGACCATACAAACGCTCCACACCGCGTGGCCGCGGCCACCCTAATCTGGTGGTCCCAGCGCGCACGACCCACGTGGAGTTCCAGGTCTCCGGTAGCCTCTGGAACTGCCGATCTGCGGCCAACAAGGCAGAGTTCATCTCAGCCTATGCCTCCCTCCAGTCCCTCGACTTCTTGGCACTGATGGAAACATGGATCACCACAGATAACACTGCTACTCCTACTGCTCTCTCTTCGTCCGCCCACGTGTTCTCGCACACCCGAGAGCTTCTGGTCAGCGGGGTGGTGGCACCGGGATCCTCATCTCTCCCAAGTGGTCATTCTCTCTTTCTCCCCTTACCCATCTGTCTATCGCCTCCTTTGAATTCCATGCTGTCACAGTTACCAGCCCTTTCAAGCTTAACATCCTTATTATTTATCGCCCTCCAGGTTCCCTCGGAGAGTTCATCAATGAGCTTGATGCCTTGATAAGCTCCTTTCCTGAGGATGGCTCACCTCTCACAGTTCTGGGCGACTTTAACCTCCCCATGTCTACCTTTGACTCATTCCTCTCTGCCTCCTTCTTTCCACTCCTCTCCTCTTTTGACCTCACCCTCTCACCTTCCCCCTCTACTCACAAGGCAGGCAATACGCTCAACCTCATCTTTACTAGATGCTGTTCTTCCACTAACCTCACTGCAACTCCCCTCCAAGTCTCCGACCACTACCTTGTATCCTTTTCCCTCTTGCTCTCATCCAACACTTCCCACACTGCCCCTACTCGGATGGTATCGCGCCGTCCCAATCTTCGCTCTCTCTCCCCCGCTACTCTCTCCTCTTCCATCCTATCATCTCTTCCCTCTGCTCAAACCTTCTCCAACCTTTCTCCTGATTCTGCCTCCTCAACCCTCCTCTCCTCCCTTTCTGCATCCCTTGATTCTCTATGTCCCCTATCCTCCAGGCCGGCTCGGTCCTCCCCTCCTGCTCCGTGGCTCGACGACTCATTGCGAGCTCACAGAACAGGGCTCCGGGCAGCCGAGCGGAAATGGAGGAAAACTCCCGCCTCCCTGCGGACCTGGCATCCTTTCACTCCCTCCTCTCTACATTTTCCTCTTCTGTCTCTGCTGCTAAAGCCACTTTCTACCACTCTAAAGTCCAAGCATCTGCCTCTAACCCTAGGAAGCTCTTTGCCACCTTCTCCTCCCTCCTGAATCCTCCTCCCCCCCCCCCTCCTCTCTCTGCAGATGACTTCGTCAACCATTTTGAAAAGAAGGTCGACGACATCCAATCCTCGTTTGCTAAGTCAAACGACACCGCTGGTTCTGCTCACACTGCCCTACCCTGTGCTCTGACCTCTTTCTCCCCTCTCTCCAGATGAAATCTCGCGTCTTGTGACGGCCGGCCGCCCAACAACCTGCCCGCTTGACCCTATCCCCTCCTCTCTTCTCCAGACCATTTCCGGAGACCTTCTCCCTTACCTCACCTCGCTCATCAACTCATCCCTGACCGCTGGCTACGTCCCTTCCGTCTTCAAGAGAGCGAGAGTTGCACCCCTTCTGAAAAAACCTACACTCGATCCCTCCGATGTCAACAACTACAGACCAGTATCCCTTCTTTCTTTTCTCTCCAAAACTCTTGAACGTGCCGTCCTTGGCCAGCTCTCCCGCTATCTCTCTCAGAATGACCTTCTTGATCCAAATCAGTCAGGTTTCAAGACTAGTCATTCAACTGAGACTGCTCTTCTCTGTATCACGGAGGCCCTCCGCACTGCTAAAGCTAACTCTCTCTCCTCTGCTCTCATCCTTCTAGACCTATCGGCTGCCTTCGATACTGTGAACCATCAGATCCTCCTCTCCACCCTCTCCGAGTTGGGCATCTCCGGCGCGGCCCACGCTTGGATTGCGTCCTACCTGACAGGTCGCTCCTACCAGGTGGCGTGGCGAGAATCTGTCTCCTCACCACGCGCTCTTACCACTGGCGTCCCCCAGGGCTCTGTTCTAGGCCCTCTCCTATTCTCGCTATACACCAAGTCACTTGGCTCTGTCATAACCTCACATGGTCTCTCCTATCATTGCTATGCAGACGACACACAATTAATCTTCTCCTTTCCCCCTTCTGATGACCAGGTGGCGAATCGCATCTCTGCATGTCTGGCAGACATATCAGTGTGGATGACGGATCACCACCTCAAGCTGAACCTCGGCAAGACGGAGCTGCTCTTCCTCCCGGGGAAGGACTGCCCGTTCCATGATCTCGCCATCACGGTTGACAACTCCATTGTGTCCTCCTCCCAGAGCGCTAAGAACCTTGGCGTGATCCTGGACAACACCCTGTCGTTCTCAACTAACATCAAGGCGGTGGCCCGTTCTTGTAGGTTCATGCTCTACAACATCCGCAGAGTACGACCCTGCCTCACACAGGAAGCAGCGCAGGTCCTAATCCAGGCACTTGTCATCTCCCGTCTGGATTACTGCAACTCGCTGTTGGCTGGGCTCCCTGCCTGTGCCATTAAACCCCTACAACTCATCCAGAACGCCGCAGCCCGTCTGGTGTTCAACCTTCCCAAGTTCTCTCCGTCACCCCGCTCCTCCGCTCTCTCCACTGGCTTCCAGTTGAAGCTCGCATCCGCTACAAGACCATGGTGCTTGCCTATGGAGCTGTGAGGGGAACGGCACCTCAGTACCTCCAGGCTCTGATCAGGCCCTACACCCAAACAAGGGCACTGCGTTCATCCACCTCTGGCCTGCTCGCCTCCCTACCACTGAGGAAGTACAGTTCCCGCGCAGCCCAGTCAAAACTGTTCGCTGCTCTGGCCCCCAATGGTGGAACAAACTCCCTCACGACGCCAGGACAGCGGAGTCAATCACCACCTTCCGGAGACACCTGAAACCCCACCTCTTTCAGGAATACCTAGGATAGGATAAAGTAATCCTTCTCACCCCCCCTTAAAAGATTTAGATGCACTATTGTAAAGTGGCTGTTCCACTGGATGTCTTAAGGTGAACGCACCAATTTGTAAGTCGCTCTGGATAAGAGCGTCTGCTAAATGACTTAAATGTAAATGTAAATTAGCATCGAACAGCCCCCGTGAAATGCAACTTTTCAGGGAAGTTAGAAACCAATATACGCAGGCAGTTAGAAAAGCCAATGCCAAGAAATTTGCTTCCTGCAACACAAACTCAAAAAAGTTCAGGGACATTGTAAAGTCCATGGAGAATAAGAGCACCTCCTCCCAGCTGCCCACTGCACTGAGGATAGGAACTGACAAATCCACTATAATTGAGAATTTCAATAAGCAATTTTCTACGGCTGGCCATGCTTTCCACCTGGCTACCCCTAACCCGGTCAACAACACTGCACCCCCCACAGCAACTCGCCCAAGCCTTCCCCATTTCTCCTTCTCCCAAATCCAGTCAGCTGATGTTCTGAAAAAGCTGCAAAATCTGGACCCCTACAAATCAACCGGGCTAGACAATCTGGACCCTTTCTTTCTAAAATTATCTGCCGAAATTGTTGCAACCCCTATTACTAGCCTGTTCAACGTTTCTCGTGTCATCTGAGATTCCCAAAGATTGGAAAGCAGCTGCGGTCATCCCCCTCTTCAAAGGGGGGGTGGGGGAGGCACTCTTGACCCAAACTGCTACAGACCTATATCTATCCTACCCCACCTTTCTAAGGTCTTCGAAAACCAAGTTAACAAACAGATCACCGACCATTTTGAATCCCACCGTACCTTCTCCACTATGCGATCTGGTTTCAGAGCTGGTCATGGGTGCACCTCAGCCAAGCTCAAGGTCCTAAACAATATCTTAACCGCCATCGATAAGAAACAATATGGTGCAGCCATATTTATTGACCTGGCCAAGGCTTTCGACTCAGTCAATCACCACATCCTCATCAGCAGACTCAACAGCCTTGGTTTCTCAAATGATTGCCTCGCCTGGTTCACCAACTACTTCTCCGACAGAGTTCAGTGTGTCAAATCGGAGGGCCTGTTGTTCAGGCCTCTGGCAGTCTCTATGGGGGTGCCACAGGGTTCAATTCTTGGGCTGACTCTCTTCTCTGTATACATCAATGATGTCGCTCTTTCTGCTGGTGAGTATCTGATCCACTTCTACGCAGACGACACCATTCTGTATACTTCTGGCCCATTCTGTATACTTCTTTGGACACTGTGTTAACAACCTTCGACACGAGCATCAATGCCATACAACTCTCCTTCTGTGGCCTCCAACTGCTCTTAAATACAAGTAAAATTAAATGCATGCTCTTCATCCAATCGATGCCTGCACCTGCCCGCCCGTCCAGCATCACTACTCTGGACGGTTCTGACTTAGAATATGTGGACAACTACAAATACCTAGGTGTCTTGATAGACTGTAAACTCTCCTTCCAGACTCACATAAAACATCTCCAATCCAAAGTTAAATCTAGAATTGGCTTCCTATTTTGCAACAAAGCATCCTTCCCCCATGCTGCCAAACATACCCTCGTAAAACTGACCATCTTACCGATCCTCGACTTCGGTGATGCCATTTACAAAATAGTCTCCAACACCCTACTCAACAAATTGGATGCAGTCTATCACAGTGCCATCCATTTTGTCACCAAAGCCCCATATACTACCCACCACTGCGACCTGTACGCTCTCGTTGGCAGACCTTTGCTTCATACTCGTCGCCAAACCCACTTGCTCCAGGTCATCTACAAGACCCTGCTAGGTAAAGTCCCGCCTTATCTCTGCTCGCTGGTCACCATAGAAGCACCCACCCATAGCACACATTCCAGCAGGTATATCTCACTTGTCACCCCCAAAGCCAATTCCTCCTTTGGCCGCCTCTCCTTCCAGTTCTCTGCTGCCATTGACTGGAATGAACTACAAAAATCTCTGAAACTGAGGGCCTCCCGGGTGGCGCAGAGACTCTGGGTTCGAGCCCAGGCTCTGTCGCAGCCGGCCGCGACCGGGAGGTCCATGAGGCGACGCACAATTGGCCTAGAGTCGTCCGGGTTAGGGAGGGTTTGGCCGGTAGGGATATCCTTGTCTCATCGCTCTAGCAACTCCTGTGGCGGGCCGGGAGCAGTGCATGTTGACCAGGTCGCTAAGGGCACAGTGTTTCCTCCGACACATTGGAGCGGCTGGCTTCTGGGTTGGATGCGCGCTGTGTTAAGAAGCAGTGCGGCTTGGTTGGGTTATGTTTCGGAGGACGCATGACTCTCGACCTTCGTCTCTCCCGAGCCCGTACAGGAGTTGTAGCGATGAGACAAGATAGTAACTACTAAAAATATATATATATATATATATATATATATATATATATATATATATATATATATATATATATATTGGATACTACGAAATTGGGGCGAAAAAAGGGGGTAAAATTCAACAAACAAAAACAAAAATCTCTGAAACTGGAAACACTTATCTCCCTCACTAGCTTGAAGCACCAGCTATCAGAGCAGCTCACAGATCACGGAACCTGTACATAGCCCATCTATAAATAGCCCATACAACTCCCTCTTCCCCTACTGTATTTATTTATTTATTTATTATGCTCCTTTGCACCCCAGTATTTCTACTTTGCACACTCATCCACTGTCAAATCTACCATTCCAGTGTTTTAATTGCTTTAATGTATTTACTTTGCAACCATGGCCTATTTATTGCCTTTACCCACCTTATCTCACCTCATTTGCTCACATTGTATATAGAGTTATTTTTCTACTGTATTATTGAATGTATGTTTGCTTTACTCCATGTGTAACTCTGTGTTGTTATATGTGTCTAACTGCTTTGCTTTATCTTGGCCAGGTCGCAGTTGTAAATGAGAACTTGTTCTCAACTTGCCTACCTGGTTAAATAAAGGTGAAATATTATTTATTTTTTATTCACCCAACCTCAACCCAATTGAGATGGTTTGGGATGAGTTGGACCGCAGTGTGAAGGAAAAGCAGCCGGCAAGTGCTCAGAATTTGTGGGAACTCCTTCAAGACTGTTGGAAAAGCATTCCAGGTGAAGCTGGTTGATAGAATGCCAAGAGTGTGCACAGCTGTCACCAAGGCAATTGGTGGCTACTTTGAAGAATCTAAAATCTATTTTGTTTAACACGTTTTTGGTAACTACATGATTCCAAATGTAGAAAAAAACCTTGAATGAGTAGGTGTGTCCAAACTTTTGACTGGTGCTGTAGCTCTCTGAGTGCAACTACGTGGCTACATGCACACACACACACACACACACACACACACACACACACACACACACACACATACACATACACACACACATATCAAGGGAGCTCTGTGTGTTTTGATCTATACCTTGAGATGCTTCAGTGGTTTTGGGGCCCATCAATAATGGAACTATTTTGGTAGCGAGAGATTCCCTCGCGACTACGGACAGTTATTCGATTAACATGAAATATATAAATGTTAATCTATAATCTATCTATATATCCTCCTAATCATCGTTGTCTTTCTCTTTAGATACACCTGATCTACAGTTTAGATCGTTGTTAGTCTGGTGGGTTGTTTCAATGCTGCTCTGGAATAGATGGTGCTGTTCTACTGTGGATACTACAATGGAGGAATCTCGAATATCCTAACTTTTCCATCGCTATAGCCAGGCTCACACTATCTAGCATGTTCTTATTACCTATTGTGAACACACACCCCACCCACCCCCCGTGTCACACCACCTCAGCACTTCCTTCGCTGAATTATTAAGGAGGCCAGTGCCAAAAGTGAATCCCACCCCTCATTTCTCTCCTCACCAGGTTTAATGAAACAGCTTCTTTTTTTCTTTCCTTTTCTCCACCTCCCACCCCCCAGCAACAAGCCAAAAGCACAGATGATCTGCCTCATCATTGAAGGTTGTTTGTTTGTGTCAACAAAACCCAACCTTAATTGGTCTTTATGTACTTCCTGTTTTTCCCACAAAATATGTCCTGAATTAATCCGCTGAAGTAATTCATTATCGAGTCTGAGCAAACAGTCACTGATCAAGTATTTTCTCTCGCCAACACAGATGAACAGAATGGACAGAACACTCACCCCACACATCTGCCCCGTGTTTGCTGTGTAGCGAAAGAAGGAGAGAAATCTATCTATTCATCTGTCAAGTCCGTGTTAGTCATCGCTTGTTGGAGAGAGTGTCTTTGATTTGGAAAATCAATACATATATTGTGGAGGCTTCTCTCTGTGGGCACTCTGTGCGTTGAAAAGGAACTCAGTATCCGACAAGTAAATGCCTCTTAGTCATCATGCCACTCCTATTTCCTAACTACATTGTTCAATAGTTTTCAATGCAGTGTTTTCGCTTAAGCAGGCCGTGTAAGGTAAATGGGTAACCGCTTGATTGAAGCTTCTTTTAAAACCATTTTCTTCTGTCTGAGCACCCTTCTCAGCTATTCAATGTCGATACCAAATCTTTTTTTAATCATCCTTGAGTACATCAAAAAGTGAAAAGTTGTATGGTTCATGCTCACCTCTTGACTATGAAAGGCCTCATATACAGTATGCCAGTACATGGAATGTGTAGAATGGAGTGATAGTAGAACATTTCGTCCAAAAAATACGAGGCTTTATCTGTCTCAGGGGGAGTTGCGATGCTGCATCGAGACAGCTAGGGCTGAAGAGGGGGGACCATGTCAGGTGAGAAAGGGGGAGGAAGATGAAGATATATCATTCAGGATGAAAGGTTAGAGAGGATAAAGAGGTGAAAACAAACAGATGGACTGTGGACAGAATTTGGACTTTAGAATTCAAGGGTAACATGCTGACTACACCAGACACGCGAATGCGTGCACCATCGTCCACATGTTTATTTTGTCTATCCCACCAGACGCGATCATGACACACAGGTTAAAAAAACAAAATCAACTGAGCGAGAGTGAGAGTGAGTGTGAGCAGAGAGGGAAAGAGAGTGTGAGCAGAGAGAGAGGAGAGAGAAAGGAGAGAGAGGAGAGAGAGATATTAGAGGCGGCGGGGAGGAGGAGGATAGAGAGAGGTAATGAAAGAGAGAGTGGGGAGCCACACTTTGCTTGAGGATTCCATGGGAACGAGGAGAGACTTTGAGATGGTGAGTTAAGGGACAGAACAGAAGGGCTTGTGGTCATTCATATTCATGTATACTAGCCAGCTGGTCACTGAGAGGAGAAACATGCAGATGGAGAAGCAGCATGTCCTTCACGAAGACTCCAAGACTGATTTGAGCTCTACTTTGTCTCCAACCAAAGACTGTAGGAGATCTTAACCATCTATCTACTACCTTTCTGTTTTATTGGCGACTTGACGGGTTGGACAAGCCATCCCACATCCAGCTGGTGGAACATTTATGCAAGTTGATTAAAGGGGATTTGACTCCCTTTAAAAAGACCGAAGCGCACCAAATATAGGGGAGAGTTGACTACTGGAAACTGCCCATTGGCGTATGCACTATGAATCTTTCCAGGTGCTTACGCGTGTTGAGCGCACTTTTCTTCGTGCATCCTTCTCAAGGTAAAGTCTTGTGAAATTCGACTGTCTTTAATTGATGTTGTCTCTGAGTTTCAGTTTATAGGCTGATCATTGACATGCTTGTTGGACTTGACTTTACAGTTTCCTATAGATCATAAATAGTTTAGATTATGTAATGATAGAACATGAATTGTATGTTACAGATGTGTATATTTGCAATGCGATCAATAACAAATGTAATATCAAATATTCTCAAATATATACACCCCACACAATATCAGTTGTTTATCACAATGATTTGCAATGACACATTTTGATTATGGATCACGTTGATTTGAAGCCTGCTTTTGAGAGACTGATTCCCTGTTGTGCTTGTTCTTTGGATTCAGTTGTTGCGAGGGAGTTGGAATATGGTGTGCATCACAGGAGGTTGGTGGCACCTTAATTGGGGAGGATGGGCTTATGGTAACGGCTGGTTTCCATGTGTTTGATGCCATTCCATTAGCGCCGTTCCAGACATTATTATGAGCCGTCCTCCCCCCAGCAGCCTCCTGTGCCGTGCATACACTATTGACCAATGAAAACATACTCATCATAAGGAGAACAGATTTAGGTACACTCAATATTCATACAAGCCAAAGGAAGCCACTTACTTTATATGTCACTGGAGAGCACACATGTATTTTACAGGAGAGACCCATACCAGTCTTTATCAGTCACATTCAGACATACAGAAGCGTTTCATCTAGTTGTGTCAGTTAAAAGAAGTCATTGTTTTACAGTAAACAGATTTCATTCACAATTGCACAGTGAGGATGATGATAATCGTTTAAGAGAAATCATAAACTGGGTGGTTCAAGCCCTGAATGGTGATTGGATGACAGACGTGGTATATCAGACCGTATACCACAGGTTTGACAAAACATTTATTTTTACTGCTCTAATTATGTTGGTAACCAGTTTATAATAGAAATAAGGCACCTCGGGGGTTTGTGATGTATGGCCAATCTACCAAGGCTAAGGGATATTCTTATGACCTTATTGCTTAAATGTTGCCTTTGCCAGTAAGGAGTGGCTAAGAAATAGATAGAGACCATTGTAAAGAACAGTCAATCAAGAGCCAAAATAAGACTGATATAGACACCTACCCTCAGTGTTGAAAATGAACTTGTGTCTATTGAGAAGCCATGCAGGGTGCATATCTCTTGTTTTGTCTGCGACAAAGCTTGTAAGTCAAAATGCAACGATAGGGTCAAACATACCTGTCCCTCCCAGCAGTTATTGGAACGAAAGGTTTCCCTGGCTCGTCTCAAGGTTGTCCGGTGTCTGGACATGTCAAACAGATCCAGGTGTAAACGGAGAGAAGAAGAAATAAGTATATCCATTTAATACGTTATTGATCCTGAGCCTTTAAAAATAGAAGAGGATGCCAGATTTCAGACAACTGAAGGACAGCCCATCAGCTTTGATTGAGTGGAGATGAGGACCTGAGTGTAAGGGCAGCATACTAAGATGCATGGTGTCACCGACTCACCATTGTTCATGTTCATACTTAGGTATCTTTTGCAGGAAGGAGTCTGTTTGACTTGGCAATTAACATCATATAGGGCTGTATATGTACAGTACTCAATACATGTGCAATGGCAGAGAAATAATGAATAAATAAAAGACTGGGCTTAAATATCCCCCAGACTTTGCTCTCACTCCTCTCCTAATTGTTCTCAGACATCGTTAGGTCATCCTCCCTGCTATGTGAGCCGATTCTAAAAAGGAGGGATGTAATTGAGTTCCCTCATCTGAGCCGAATGGGAGGGAGAGGGGGAGGGACAGAGAAAGAGAGAGTTAGGGGAAAGAGAGAGGGGGGAAAGAGAGAGAGGAAGAGATGGTGAGAGAGAGCGACTGAGATGCGAGAGAGAGGGGAAGAAAGAAAAGAGAGAGAGAGAGAGAGGGGAAGAAAGAAAAGAGAGAGAGAAAGCGAGGGATGAGAGGTTTTTCATCTGATCACGCCATCAGCATGTATAAGCGTGAGAGAAACAACGTACTCCAACTGCCTTCAGCCTTCATTCCTCTTTTTGATCCTCTTCTGCTTCCTTCTCGATCTGATACTGTCTTATGTTACCATATGCCAACACTCAGCAGAGGTCCCCCTCTTTCAGATTACACCTCCTATCCAAATGCAAAGAGCCGTTTATACGATGGCTGTCTGCTTGAGAGAAACTCATTATAAGATATGAGCTTTTGGTGGGGGGAGGGGTGGGGTCTACACTTTGTATGCAGTGTTGCATATGTGTGACCTCTCAATTTCTGTGTCTAATAGATCTCTCTTTTTAGATGACACACAGGATTGTACTCTGTGTTTAAATGTAGGGGAGTTAAAGGTCCAATGCAAAAGTATGTGTAAAGGTTAAAAGATTCCAAGAATCTAAAAAAAGGAGTTAATGATGGGAATGAGCTCTCCAGAAGGAGTTAATGATGGGAATGAGCTCTCCAGAAGGAGTTAATGATGGGAATGAGCTCTCCAGAAGGACTTAATGATGGGAATGAGCTCTCCACAAGTAATTAATGATGGGAATGAGCTCTCCAGAAGGAGTTAATGATGACAATGAGCTCTCCAGAAGGAGTTAATGATGGGAATGAGCTCTCCAGAAGTAGTTAATGATGGGAATGAGCTCTCCAGAAGTAATTAATGATGGGAATGAGCTCTCCAGAAGTAGTTAATGATGGGAATGAGCTCTCCAGAAGGAGTTAATGATGTGAATGAGCTCTCCAGAAGGAGTTAATGATGGGAATGAGCTCTCCAGAAGGACTTAATGATGGGAATGAGCTCTCCACAAGTAATTAATGATGGGAATGAGCTCTCCAGAAGGACTTAATGATGGGAATGAGCTCTCCACAAGTAATTAATGATGAGAATGAGCTCTCCAGAAGTAGTTAATGATGGGAATGAGCTCTCCAGAAGGAGTTAATGATGGGAATGAGCTCTCCAGAAGAAGTTAATGATGGGAAGTAGAAGGAGTTAATGATGGGAATGAGCTCTCCAGAAGGAGTTAATGATGGGAATGAGCTCTCCAGAAGTAGTTAATGATGGGAATGAGCTCTCCAGAAGGAGTTAATGATGACAATGAGCTCTCCAGAAGGAGTTAATGATGGGAATGAGCTCTCCAGAAGTAGTTAATGATGGGAATGAGCTCTCCAGAAGGAGTTAATGATGTGAATGAGCTCTCCAGAAGGAGTTAATGATGGGAATGAGCTCTCCAGAAGGACTTAATGATGGGAATGAGCTCTCCACAAGTAATTAATGATGGGAATGAGCTCTCCAGAAGGACTTAATGATGGGAATGAGCTCTCCACAAGTAATTAATGATGAGAATGAGCTCTCCAGAAGGACTTAATGATGAGAATGAGCTATCCAGAAGGAGTTCATTGTGGGAATGAGTTCTCCAGAAGGAGTTAATGATGGGAATGAGCTCTCCAGAAGGACTTAATGATGGGAATGAGCTCTCCAGAAGGACTTAATGATGGGAATGAGCTCTCCAGAAGTAATTAATGATGGGAATGAGCTCTCCAGAAGGAGTTAATGATGGGAATGAGCTCTCCAGAAGGACTTAAAGATGGGAATGAGCTATCCAGAAGGAGTTAATTGTGGGAATGAGCTCTCCAGAAGGAGTTCATGATGGGAATGAGCTCTCCAGAAGGAGTTAATGATGGGAATGAGCTCTCCAGAAGGACTTAATGATGGGAATGAGCTCTCCACAAGTAATTAATGATGGGAATGAGCTCTCCAGAAGGAGTTAATGATGAGAATGAGCTCTCCAGAAGGAGTTAATGATGGGAATGAGCTCTCCAGAAGGACTTAAAGATGGGAATGAGCTATCCAGAAGGAGTTAATTGTGGGAATGAGCTCTCCAGAAGTAGTTAATGATGGGAATGAGCTCTCCAGAAGGAGTTAATGATGGGAATGAGCTCTCCAGAAGGAGTTAATGATGGGAATGAGCTCTCCAGAAGGAGTTAATGATGGGAATGAGCTCTCCAGAAGTAGTTAATGATGGGAATGAGCTCTCCAGAAGTAATTAATGATGGGAATGAGCTCTCCAGAAGTAGTTAATGATGGGAATGAGCTCTCCAGAAGGAGTTAATGATGTGAATGAGCTCTCCAGAAGGAGTTAATGATGGGAATGAGCTCTCCAGAAGGACTTAATGATGGGAATGAGCTCTCCACAAGTAATTAATGATGGGAATGAGCTCTCCAGAAGGACTTAATGATGGGAATGAGCTCTCCACAAGTAATTAATGATGAGAATGAGCTCTCCAGAAGTAGTTAATGATGGGAATGAGCTCTCCAGAAGTAATTAATGATGGGAATGAGCTCTCCAGAAGGAGTTAATGATGGGAATGAGCTCTCCAGAAGAAGTTAATGATGGGAATGAGCTCTCCAGAAGGAGTTAATGATGACAATGAGCTCTCCAGAAGGAGTTAATGATGGGAATGAGCTCTCCAGAAGTAGTTAATGATGGGAATGAGCTCTCCAGAAGGAGTTAATGATGGGAATGAGCTCTCCAGAAGGAGTTAATGATGGGAATGAGCTCTCCAGAAGTAGTTAATGATGGGAATGAGCTCTCCAGAAGTAATTAATGATGGGAATGAGCTCTCCAGAAGTAGTTAATGATGGGAATGAGCTCTCCAGAAGGAGTTAATGATGTGAATGAGCTCTCCAGAAGGAGTTAATGATGGGAATGAGCTCTCCAGAAGGACTTAATGATGGGAATGAGCTCTCCACAAGTAATTAATGATGGGAATGAGCTCTCCAGAAGGACTTAATGATGGGAATGAGCTCTCCACAAGTAATTAATGATGAGAATGAGCTCTCCAGAAGGACTTAATGATGAGAATGAGCTATCCAGAAGGAGTTCATTGTGGGAATGAGTTCTCCAGAAGGAGTTAATGATGGGAATGAGCTCTCCAGAAGGACTTAATGATGGGAATGAGCTCTCCAGAAGGACTTAATGATGGGAATGAGCTCTCCAGAAGTAATTAATGATGGGAATGAGCTCTCCAGAAGGAGTTAATGATGGGAATGAGCTCTCCAGAAGGACTTAAAGATGGGAATGAGCTATCCAGAAGGAGTTAATTGTGGGAATGAGCTCTCCAGAAGGAGTTCATGATGGGAATGAGCTCTCCAGAAGGAGTTAATGATGGGAATGAGCTCTCCAGAAGGACTTAATGATGGGAATGAGCTCTCCACAAGTAATTAATGATGGGAATGAGCTCTCCAGAAGGAGTTAATGATGAGAATGAGCTCTCCAGAAGGAGTTAATGATGGGAATGAGCTCTCCAGAAGTAGTTAATGATGGGAATGAGCTCTCCAGAAGGAGTTAATGATGGGAATGAGCTATCCAGAAGGAGTTAATTGTGGGAATGAGCTCTCCAGAAGGAGTTCATGATGGGAATGAGCTCTCCAGAAGGAGTTAATGATGGGAATGAGCTCTCCAGAAGGACTTAATGATGGGAATGAGCTCTCCACAAGTAATTAATGATGGGAATGAGCTCTCCAGAAGGAGTTAATGATGAGAATGAGCTCTCCAGAAGGAGTTAATGATGGGAATGAGCTCTCCAGAAGTAGTTAATGATGGGAATGAGCTCTCCAGAAGGAGTTAATGATGGGAATGAGCTCTCCAGAAGGACTTAATGATGGGAATGAGCTCTCCAGAAGGACTTAATGATGGGAATGAGCTCTCCACAAGTCATTAATGATGGGAATGAGCTCTCCAGAAGGAGTTAATGATGGGAATGAGCTCTCCAGAAGTAGTTAATGATGGGAATGAGCTCTCCAGAAGGAGTTAATGATGGGAATGAGCTCTCCAGAAGGAGTTAATTATGGGAATGAGCTCTCCAGAAGGACTTAATGATGGGAATGAGCTCTCCACAAGTAATTAATGATGGGAATGAGCTCTCCAGAAGGAGTTAATGATGAGAATGAGCTCTCCAGAAGGACTTAATGATGGGAATGAGCTCTCCAGAAGGTGTTAATGATGAGAATGAGCTATCCAGAAGGAGTTCATTGTGGGAATGAGTTCTCCAGAAGGAGTTAATGATGGGAATGAGCTCTCCAGAAGGACTTAATGATGGGAATGAGCTCTCCAGAAGGACTTAATGATGGGAATGAGCTCTCCAGAAGTAATTAATGATGGGAATGAGCTCTCCAGAAGGAGTTAATGATGGGAATGAGCTCTCCAGAAGTAATTAATGATGGGAATGAGCTCTCCAGAAGTAGTTAATGATGGGAATGAGCTCTCCAGAAGGAGTTAATGATGTGAATGAGCTCTCCAGAAGGAGTTAATGATGGGAATGAGCTCTCCAGAAGGACTTAATGATGGGAATGAGCTCTCCACAAGTAATTAATGATGGGAATGAGCTCTCCAGAAGGACTTAATGATGGGAATGAGCTCTCCACAAGTAATTAATGATGAGAATGAGCTCTCCAGAAGGACTTAATGATGAGAATGAGCTATCCAGAAGGAGTTCATTGTGGGAATGAGTTCTCCAGAAGGAGTTAATGATGGGAATGAGCTCTCCAGAAGGACTTAATGATGGGAATGAGCTCTCCAGAAGGACTTAATGATGGGAATGAGCTCTCCAGAAGTAATTAATGATGGGAATGAGCTCTCCAGAAGGAGTTAATGATGGGAATGAGCTCTCCAGAAGGACTTAAAGATGGGAATGAGCTATCCAGAAGGAGTTAATTGTGGGAATGAGCTCTCCAGAAGGAGTTCATGATGGGAATGAGCTCTCCAGAAGGAGTTAATGATGGGAATGAGCTCTCCAGAAGGACTTAATGATGGGAATGAGCTCTCCACAAGTAATTAATGATGGGAATGAGCTCTCCAGAAGGAGTTAATGATGAGAATGAGCTCTCCAGAAGGAGTTCATGATGGGAATGAGCTCTCCAGAAGTAGTTAATGATGGGAATGAGCTCTCCAGAAGGAGTTAATGATGGGAATGAGCTATCCAGAAGGAGTTAATTGTGGGAATGAGCTCTCCAGAAGGAGTTCATGATGGGAATGAGCTCTCCAGAAGGAGTTAATGATGGGAATGAGCTCTCCAGAAGGACTTAATGATGGGAATGAGCTCTCCACAAGTAATTAATGATGAGAATGAGCTCTCCAGAAGGACTTAATGATGAGAATGAGCTATCCAGAAGGAGTTCATTGTGGGAATGAGTTCTCCAGAAGGAGTTAATGATGGGAATGAGCTCTCCAGAAGGACTTAATGATAATGATGAAGGACTTAATGATGGGAATGAGCTCTCCAGAAGTAATTAATGATGGGAATGAGCTCTCCAGAAGGAGTTAATGATGGGAATGAGCTCTCCAGAAGGACTTAAAGATGGGAATGAGCTATCCAGAAGGAGTTAATTGTGGGAATGAGCTCTCCAGAAGGAGTTCATGATGGGAATGAGCTCTCCAGAAGGAGTTAATGATGGGAATGAGCTCTCCAGAAGGACTTAATGATGGGAATGAGCTCTCCACAAGTAATTAATGATGGGAATGAGCTCTCCAGAAGGAGTTAATGATGAGAATGAGCTCTCCAGAAGGAGTTCATGATGGGAATGAGCTCTCCAGAAGTAGTTAATGATGGGAATGAGCTATCCAGAAGGAGTTAATTGTGGGAATGAGCTCTCCAGAAGGAGTTCATGATGGGAATGAGCTCTCCAGAAGGAGTTAATGATGGGAATGAGCTCTCCAGAAGGACTTAATGATGGGAATGAGCTCTCCACAAGTAATTAATGATGGGAATGAGCTCTCCAGAAGGAGTTAATGATGAGAATGAGCTCTCCAGAAGGAGTTAATGATGGGAATGAGAATGATGGGAATGAGCTCTCCAGAAGGAGTTAATGATGGGAATGAGCTATCCAGAAGGAGTTAATTGTGGGAATGAGCTCTCCAGAAGGAGTTAATGATGGGAATGAGCTCTCCAGAAGGAGTTAATGATGGGAATGAGCTCTCCAGAAGGACTTAATGATGGGAATGAGCTCTCCACAAGTAATTAATGATGGGAATGAGCTCTCCAGAAGGAGTTAATGATGAGAATGAGCTCTCCAGAAGGAGTTAATGATGGGAATGAGCTCTCCAGAAGGAGTTAATGATGGGAATGAGCTCTCAGAAGGAGTTAATGATGGGAATGAGCTCTCCAGAAGGACTTAATGATGGGAATGAGCTCTCCAGAAGGAAATGATGGGAATGAGCTCTCAGAAGGAGTTAATGATGGGAATGAGCTCTCCAGAAGGAATTAATGATGGGAATGAGCTCTCCAGAAGGACTTAATGATGGGAATGAGCTCTCCAGAAGGAGTTAATTAATGATCTCCAGAAGGAATGAGCTCTCCAGAAGGAGTTAATGATGGGAATGAGGCTCTCAGAAGGACTTAATGATGGGAATGAGCTCTCCAGAAGGACTTAATGATTGAAGAAGGACTTAATGATGGGAATGAGCTCTCCAGAAGGAGTTCTCCAGAAGTAATTAATGATGGGAATGAGCTCTCAGAAGTTAATGATGGGAATGAGCTCTCCAGAAGGAGTTAATGATGGGAATGAGCTCTCCAGAAGGAGTTAATGATGGGGAATGAGCTCTCCAGAAGGACTTAATGATGGGAATGAGCTCTCCACAAGTAATTAATGATGGGAATGAGCTCTCCAGAAGGAGGTAATGATGAGAATGAGCTCTCCAGAAGGAGTTAATGATGGGGAAATGAGCTCTCCAGAAGTAGTTAATGATGGGAATGAGCTCTCCAGAAGGAGTTAATGATGGGAATGAGCTCTCCAGAAGGACTTAATGATGGGAATGAGCTCTCCAGAAGGAGTTCATGATGGGAATGAGCTCTCCAGAAGGAGTTAATGATGGGAATGAGCTCTCCAGAAGGACTTAATGATGGGAATGAGCTCTCCACAAGTAATTAATGATGGGAATGAGCTCTCCAGAAGGAGTTAATGATGAGAATGAGCTCTCCAGAAGGAGTTAATGATGGGAGTTAATGAGCTCTCCAGAAGGAGTTAATGATGGGAATGAGCTCTCCAGAAGGAGTTAATGATGGGAATGAGCTCTCCAGAAGGAGTTAATGATGGGAATGAGCTCTCCAGAAGGAAATGATGATTAATGATGGGAATGAGCTCTCCAGAAGGAGTTAATGATGGGAATGAGCTCTCCAGAAAAGATGGGAATGAGCTTAATGATGTGGAATGAGCTCTCCAGAAGGAGTTCATGATGGGAATAAAGGAGTTAATGATGGGAATGATGGGAATGAGCTCTCCAGAAGATGAGTTAATGATGAGAATGAGCTCTCCAGAAGGAGTTCATGATGGGAATGAGCTCTCCAGAAGTAGTTAATGATGGGAATGAGCTCTCCAGAAGGAGTTAATGATGGGAATGAGCTCTCCAGAAGGACTTAATTAATGAGCTCTCCAGGAATGATGGCTCTCCAGAAGGAGTTAATGATGGGAATGAGCTCTCCAGAAGGACTTAATGATGGGAATGAGCTCTCCACAAGTAATTAATGATGAGAATGAGCTCTCAGAAGGACTTAATGATGGGAATTGTGGGAGCTCCAGAAGGAGTTAATGATGGGAATGATGAAGGAAATGATGGGAGCTCTCCAGAAGGACTTAATGATGGGAATGAGCTCTCCAGAAGTAATTAATGATGGGAATGAGCTCTCCAGAAGGAGTTAATGATGGGAATGAGCTCTCCAGAAGGACTTAAAGATGGGAATGAGCTATCCAGAAGGAGTTAATTGTGGGAATGAGCTCTCCAGAAGGAGTTAATGATGGGAATGAGCTCTCCAGAAGGAGTTAATGATGGGAATGAGCTCTCAGAAGGACTTAATGATGGGAATGAGCTCTCCACAAGTAATTAATGATGGGAATGAGCTCTCCAGAAGGAGTTAATGATGGGAATGAGCTCTCCAGAAGGAGTTAATGATGGGAATGAGCTCTGAGCTCTCCAGAAGGAGTTAATGATGGGAATGAGCTCTCAGAAGGAGTTAATGATGGGAATGAGCTCTCCAGAAGGACTTAATGATGGGAATGAGCTCTCCACAAGTAATTAATGATGGGAATGAGCTCTCCAGAAGGAGTTAATGATGAGAATGAGCTCTCCAGAAGGAGTTAATGATGGGAATGAGCTCTCCAGAAGTAGTTAATGATGGGAATGAGCTCTCCAGAAGGAGTTAATGATGGGAATGAGCTCTCCAGAAGGAGTTAATGATGGGAATGAGCTCTCCAGAAGGACTTAATGATGGGAATGAGCTCTCCACAAGTTTAATGATGGGAATGAGCTCTCAGAAGGAGTTAATGATGGGAATGAGCTCTCCAGAAGTAGTTAATGATGGGAATGAGCTCTCCAGAAGGAGTTAATGATGGGAATGAGCTCTCCAGAAGGAGTTAATGATGGGAATGAGCTCTCCAGAAGGAGTTAATGATGGGAATGAGCTCTCCACAAGTAATTAATGATGGGAATGAGCTCTCCAGAAGGAGTTAATGATGAATGATCTCCAGAAGGACTTAATGATGGGAATGAGCTCTCCAGAAGGAGTTAATGATGAGAATGAGCTATCCAGAAGGAGTTCATTGTGGGAATGAGTTCTCCAGAAGGAGTTAATGATGGGAATGAGCTCTCAGAAGGACTTAATGATGGGAATGAGCTCTCCAGAAGGACTTAATGATGGGAATGAGCTCTCCAGAAGTAATTAATGATGAAGGAGTTATGAGCTCTCAGAAGGAGTTAATGATGGGAATGAGCTCTCCAGAAGGAGTTAATGATGGGAATGAGCTCTCCAGAAGGAGTTAATTGATGGGAATGAGCTCTCCAGAAGGAGTTCATGATGGGAATGAGCTCTCCAGAAGGAGTTAATGATGGGAATGAGCTCTCCAGAAGGACTTAATGATGGGAATGAGCTCTCCACAAGTAATTAATGATGGGAATGAGCTCTCAGAAGGAGTTAATGATGAGAATGAGCTCTCCAGAAGGAGTTAATGATGGGAATGAGCTCTCCAGAAGTAGTGATAATGAGCTCTCCAGAAGGAAATGATGCTCTCCAGAAGGAGTTAATGATGGGAATGAGCTCTCAGAAGGAGTTAATGATGGGAATGAGCTCTCCAGAAGGAGTTAATGATGGGAATGAGCTCTCCAGAAGTAGTTAATGATGGGAATGAGCTCTCCAGAAGGAGTTAATGATGGGAATGAGCTCTCCAGAAGGAGTTAATGATGGGAATGAGGCTCTCAGAAGGAGTTAATGATGGGAATGAGCTCTCCAGAAGGAGTTAATGATGGGAATGAGCTCTCAGAAGGAGTTAATGATGGGAATGAGCTCTCCAGAAGGAGTTAATGATGGGAATGAGCTCTCCAGAAGTAGTTAATGATGGGAATGAGCTCTCCAGAAGGAGTTAATGATGGGAATGAGCTCTCCAGAAGTAGTTAATGATGGGAATGAGCTCTCCAGAAGGAGTTAATGATGGGAATGAGCTCTCCAGAAGGACTTAATGATGGGAATGGCTCTCCAAAGTAATTAATGATGAATGAGCTCTCCAGAAGGAGTTAATGATGGGAATGAGCTCTCCAGAAGTCAATGATGGGAATGAGCTCTCCAGAAGGAGTTAATGATGGGAATGAGCTCTCCAGAAGGAGTTAATGATGACAATGAGCTCTCCAGAAGGAGTTAATGATGGGAATGAGCTCTCCAGAAGGAGTTAATGATGGGAATGAGCTCTCCAGATGGGAATGAGCTCTCCAGAAGGAGTTAATGATGGGAATGAGCTCTCCAGAAGGAGTTAATGATGGGAATGAGCTCTCCAGAAGGAGTTAATGATGGGAGCTGAGCTCTCAGAAGTATTAATGATGGCTGAGCTCTCAGAAGGAGTTTGATGGGAATGAGCTTAATGATGGGAATGAGCTCTCAGAAGGAGTTAATGATGGGAATGAGCTCTCCAGAAGGAGTTAATGATGGGAATGAGCTCTCCAGAAGGAGTTAATGATGGAATGAGCTCTCCAGAAGGAGTTAATGATGGGAATGAGCTCTCCAGAAGGAGTTAATGATGGGAATGAGCTCTCCAGAAGGAGTTAATGATGGGAATGAGCTCTCAGAAGATGGGAATGTTAATGATGGGAATGAGCTCTCCAGAAGGAGTTAATGATGGGAATGAGCTCTCCAGAAGGAGTTAATGATGGGAATGAGCTCTCCAGAAGTAGTTAATGATGGGAATGAGCTCTCCAGAAGGAGTTAATGATGGGAATGAGCTGAAGCTTAATGATGGAATGAGCTCTCCAGTTAATGATGGGAATGAGCTCTCCAGAAGGAGTTAATGATGGGAATGAGCTCTCCAGAAGGAGTTAATGATGGGAATGAGCTCTCCAGAAGGAGTTAATGATGGGAATGAGCTCTCCACAAGTCATTAATGATGGGAATGAGCTCTCCAGAAGGAGTTAATGATGACAATGAGCTCTCCAGAAGGAGTTAATGATGGGAATGAGCTCTCCAGAAGTAGTTAATGATGGGAATGAGCTAGATGATGATGGAATGAGCTCTCCAGAAGGAGTTAATGATGGGAATGAGCTCTCAGAAGGAGTTAATGATGGGAATGAGCTCTCCACAAGTAATTAATGATGGGAATGAGCTCTCCAGAAGGAGTTAATGATGAGAATGAGCTCTCCATGGATGGGAATGAGCTCTCCAGAAGTAGTTAATGATGGGAATGAGCTCTCCAGAAGGAGTTAATGATGGGAATGAGCTCTCCAGAAGGAGTTAATGATGGGAATGAGCTCTCCAGAAGTAGTTAATGATGGGAATGAGCTCTCCAGAAGGAGTTAATGATGGGAATGAGCTCTCCAGAAGTAGTTAATGATGGGAATGAGCTCTCCAGAAGGAGTTAATGATGGGAATGAGCTCTCCAGAAGGACTTAATGATTAACAAGTCATTAATGATGGGAATGAGCTCTCCAGAAGGAGTTAATGATGGGAATGAGCTCTCCAGAAGTAGTTAATGATGGGAATGAGCTCTCCAGAAGGAGTTAATGATGGGAATGAGCTCTCCAGAAGTAGTTAATGATGGGAATGAGCTCTCCAGAAGGAGTTAATGATGGGAATGAGCTCTCCAGAAGGACTTAATGATGGGAATGAGCTCTCCACAAGTCATTAATGATGGGAATGAGCTCTCCAGAAGGAGTTAATGATGGGAATGAGCTCTCCAGAAGTAGTTCATGATGATGGAAGTAATGATGGGAATGAGCTCTCCAGAAGTAGTTCATGATGGGAATGAGCTCTCCAGAAGGAGTTAATGATGGGAATGAGCTCTCCAGAAGGGGTTAATGATGGGAATGAGCTCTCCAGAAGGACTTAATGATGGGAATGAGCTCTCCACAAGTAATTAATGATGGGAATGAGCTCTACAGAAGGAGTTAATGATGAGAATGAGCTCTCCAGAAGTAGTTAATGATGGGAATGAGCTCTCCAGAAGGAGTTAATGATGGGAATGAGCTCTCCAGAAGGAGTTAATGATGGGAATGAGCTCTCCAGAAGGAGTTAATGATGACAATGAGCTCTCCAGAATGAGTTAATGATGGGAATGAGCTCTCCAGAAGGAGTTAATGACGGGAATGAGCTCTCCACAAGTAATTAATGATGGGAATGAGCTCTCCAGAAGGAGTTAATGATGGGAATGAGCTCTCCAGAAGGACTTAAAGATGGGAATGAGCTATCCAGAAGGAGTTAATTGTGGGAATGAGCTCTCCAGAAGGAGTTCATGATGGGAATGAGCTCTCCAGAAGTAGTTAATGATGGGAATGAGCTCTCCAGAAGGACTTAAAGATGGGAATGAGCTATCCAGAAGGTGTTAATTGTGGGAATGAGCTCTCCAGAAGGAGTTCATGATGGGAATGAGCTCTCCAGAAGGAGTTAATGATGGGAATGAGCTCTCCAGAAGGAGTTAATGATGGGAATGAGCTCTCCAGAAGGAGTTAATGATGGGAATGAGCTCTCCAGAAGGACTTAAAGATGGGAATGAGCTATCCAGAAGGAGTTAATTGTGGGAATGAGCTCTCCAGAAGGAGTTAATGATGGGAATGAGCTCTCCACAAGTCATTAATGATGGGAATGAGCTCTCCAGAAGGAGTTAATGATGACAATGAGCTCTCCAGAAGGAGTTAATGATGGGAATGAGCTCTCCAGAAGTAGTTAATGATGGGAATGAGCTCTCCAGAAGGACTTAATGATGGGAATGAGCTCTACAGAAGTAGTTAATGATGGAAATGAGCTCTCCAGAAGGACTTAATGATGGGAATGAGCTCTCCAGAAGTAGTTAATGGTGGGAATGAGCTCTCCAGAAGGAGTTAATGGTGGGAATGAGCTCTCCAGAAGTAGTTAATGGTGGGAATGAGCTCTCCAGAAGTAGTTAATGATGGTAATGTCAAATCAAAGTAGCAGAATAGTTGGTAGGTACTAGCCAAATATCAGGAGTGAGATACTAGACGATTGTTGTCTGACTTGTATGAAAAGACCACGATTTACTACCTGATTGCACATTCATTACATAATATTAATACCCTGAAACAAAAAGTGACCAATAGAAAAGTGACGATGGTAGGTTATTGAGTTAATGAATATCACAGAGGGTACTTCACAGAGGGTCAGCCTAAACATTCACTTGTCCACTGTATGTAAGCAGTGGCCTAAGATCTATTTTCAAACACTTTCATTTGATACTGTACCAAAATGCAGTAGCTTGTTGTTCTCCGAAGCTGTGTGTGGAACTGGACACCCTGACGATTGTCTTTCTTCCTCCCCCCAGTGTGTCCTCTTGGTGGACCCCGGGTCCATGCTTTCCATGCTGCCCATGCCGCTGAGGAGAGGCTTCTCAAGAACCTGTTTGCCCGCTACAACAAGCTGTCCCGGCCTGTGGCCAACACCTCCGATGTGGTGCTGGTCCACTTTGGCCTCTCCATCGCCCAGCTCATCGACGTGGTTAGCAAACTCAAACAACTCCTTTAGTTATTCACATAATTTTGTTGTAATTGACAGATGCACTGGGGTGAAATCTTTAACTTAAACTTCAGTCAAATTTCCACATGTCAAAAGGAAACTAGTGATTTAGGTGGAATTAGAATTAGGATTCACTGAGTTTGGCCACACTGTAGTGCAATATACTTTTTTCAAACATGACTTGATCTGTTTTTAGTCTTATTGATAGGCTGAAACACAGTTGAAGACAGGTTGTGTCTCAGGGGCAAGACCTATGCCAGGACCCTTCATTTCAAGAATTTAAAGCGCTTGCACCCCCCCCCAAGAAACTATGAGAAAGTTATTGACTCGAGAGACTGTAATAAACCTATACAGCGGGTTGGATTTTAAAAGGCAAATACAAGCATTGGTCTTCACAGCCTTTAACTCATTAATTAAAAGCTTTAGATTAAACTTGTGTACCATGTTTCCTAGGGGGACGGTCCTCACAATGTTGACACACAATTAAAAGGCTTACTCTCTACACTTGCCTGCTTTGCTGCCTCTAAAAGAGTCATTTCTGGCTAGAATTACCGGCCAAAGATTAGCCAAGGGCGTCCTCATAGTCCTGTCTCAGTCCTCTCAGGCAGCAGGGTGGTATATGGGGACAGTGAATTGGGAAAAAGAAACCTGTGAGAAGAAGTGACAGCTCAGCTCTGTGTGTGGCACTTGTGAGCAGAGAACACAGGCAGATTTTTTTTCTCCAAAAGGAATGTTACATTGCGTTGTATTCACACATTTGTCTAATGTTTATTTTGTAACTTAGTCATGAAGCATATGGCTTTCTTGGGACAAATAGGACATAGGCGTTTAGGGACCAAAAAGCTGCTCATTAGAAATTCAACAAGCACTTGTGGGTAGCATATTGTTTGGGTTTTCAAAATGCTTTACAGGACTGTATTATCATACATTATTCACCACTATGCATACTTTAACCCAAATGTTCATCTTGGAACATCTTGATAAGAATTTTGAAAGGAGGGAAAGGGGATACCTTGTCATTCAACCGAAATGTGTCTTCCGCATTTAAAGGTTCGATATGCAGAAATCGCTCCACCATTTCCTGGTTGCAAATATTCTAATAGTTTGCCTAATTTCAGTTTATCATTGTACCATCTAAACTGCTGTGAAGTATCTTTTCAATACCCACAATATTGTGTTTTCAGCTCATTTGAAGGCGATGTACAAAAACCTAAAGTAAAAGACGCAAAAGTTAAACTTAAGAACGGCAAGAATTGAAATAGCGCACATAGAACTGATCTACCGCTTCTTAGACTTGCTTTTAATAACAATAACAGATCTATAATGCAGATTTCAATATGAATTTGGTCGGGACGCCCACTAAATTACATATTGCAGTTTTAACACAAAGAGAGGTGCAGGGGCTGCCTTAATCAAGGTCCATATCATTGACTCCCAGGGAGCAGTTGTTGTGGGGACTAACTGCCTTGCTCAAGGCAGAACAGCAGATTTGTCCAACTTTTGGTTACTGTCCCAACGCTCTAACCGCTAGGCTACCTCCCACACCAAAGTTGACATTAGTAGGTAATTTGAGGCAAAGCAGCGCAATCTCCCTGAATATTTGTGTGACCTTATGTGTCTATAGATTAAGAATGTTTTTGGAAGAAAAAAATGATATAGATATATACAGTGGGGAGAACAAGTATTTGATACACTGCCGATTTTGCAGGTTTTTCTACTTACAAAGCATGTAGAGGTTTGTAATTTTCATCATAGGTACACTTCAACTGTGAGAGACGGAATCTAAAACAAAAATCCAGAAAATCACATTGTATAATTTTAAAGTAATTAATTTGCATTTTATTGCATGACATAAGTATTTGATACATCAGAAAAGCAGAACTGAATATTTGGTACAGAAACCTTTGTTTGCAATTACAGAGATCATACATTTCCTGTAGTTCTTGACCAGGTTTGCACACACTGCAGCAGGGATTATTATTATTATTTATTTATTTTTTATATATATTTTTTATTTTACCCCTTTTTTCGTGGTATCCAATTGTTTTAGTAGTTACTATATTGTCTCATCGCTACAACTCCCGTACGGGCTCGGGAGAGACGAAGGTTGAAAGTCATGCGTCCTCCGATACACAACCCAACCAAGCCGCACTGCTTCTTAACACAGCGCGCATCCAACCCGGAAGCCAGCTGCACCAATGTGTCGGAGGAAACACTGTGCACCTGGCAACCTTGGTTAGTGTGCACTGCGCCAGGCCCGCCACAGGAGTCGCTGGTGCGCGATGAGACGAGGACATCCTTACCGGCCAAACCCTCCCTAACCAGGACGACGCGGTCGCGGCCGGTTACGACAGAGCCTGGGTGCGAACCCAGAGTCTCTGGTGGCACAGCTGGCACTGCAGTACAGCGCCCTTAACCACTGCGCCAGCAGGGATTTTGGCCCTCTCCTCCATACAGACCTTCTCCAGATCCTTCAGGTTTTGGGGCTGTCGCTGGGCAATACGGACTTTCAGCTCCCTCCAAAGATTTTCTATTGGGTTCAGGTCTGGAGACTGGCTAGGCCACTCCAGGACCTTGAGATGCTTCTTGCGGAGCCACTCCTTAGTTGCCCTGGCTGTGTGTTTCGTGTCATTGTCATGCTGGAAGACCCAGCCACAACCCATCTTCAATGCTCTTACTGAGGGAAGGAGGTTGATGGCCAAGATCTCGCGATACATGGCCCCATCCATCCTCCCCTCAATACAGTGCAGTCGTCCTGTCCCCTTTGCAGAAAAGCATCCCCAAAGAATGATGTTTTCACCTCCATGCTTCACGGTTGGGATGGTGTTCTTGGGCTTGTACTCATCCTTCTTCTTCCTCCAAACACGGCGAGTGGAGTTTAGACCAAAAAGCTCTATTTTTGTCTCATCAGACCACATGACCTCCCATTCCTCCTCTGGATCATCCAGATGGTCATTGGCAAACTTTAGACGGGCCTGGACATGTGCTGGCTTGAGCAGGGGGACCTTGCATGCGCTGCAGGATTTTAATCCATGACGGCGTAGTGTGTTACTAATGGTTTTCTTTGAGACTGTGGTCCCAGCTCTCTTCAGGTCATTGACCAGGTCCTGCCGTGTAGTTTTGGGCTGATCCTTCACCTTCCTCATGATCATTGATGCCCCACGAGGTGAGATCTTGCATGGAACCCCAGACCGAGGGTGATTGACCGTCATCTTGAACTTCTTCCATTTTCTAATAATTGCGCCAACAGTTGTTGCCTTCTCACCAAGCTGCTTGCCTATTGTCCTATAGCCCATCCCAGCCTTGTGCAGGTCTACAATTTTATCCCTGATGTTCTTACACAGTTCTCTGGCCTTGGCCATTTAAGAGGTTGGAGTTTGTTTGATTGAGTGTGTGTGTGGACAGGTGTCTTTTATACAGGTAACGAGTTCAAACAGGTGCAGTTAATACAGGTAATGAGTGGAGAACAGGAGGACTTCTTAAAGAAAAACTAACAGGTCTGTGAGAGCCGTAATTCTTATTGGTTGGTAGGTGATCAAATACTTATGTCATGCAATAAAATGCTAATTAATTACTTAAAAATCATACAATGTGATTTTCTGGATTTTTGTTTTAGATTCCGTCTCTCACAGTTGAAGTGTACCTATGATCAAAAATTACAGACCTCTACATGCTTTGTAAGTAGGAAAACCTGCTAAATCGGCAGTGTATCAAATACTTGTTCTCCCCACTGTATATACATATACACACAGTGCCTTGGTAAAGTATTCAGACCTCTTGACTTTTTCCACATTTTGTGACGTTAGACTTATTCTAAAATTGATTAAATCGTTTCTTTTTCCTCATCAATGTACACACAATACCCCTAATATGACAAAGCAACAACAGGTTTTTAGACATTTATGTCAATTTATTTTAAAAAATAATTAAAAATATCACATTTACGTTAGTATTCAGACCTTTTACTCAGTACTTTCTTGAAGCACCTTTGGCAGCGATTACAGTATTGAATCTTCATAGGTATGATGCTACAAGCTTGGCACACCTGTTTTTGGGGAGTTTCTCCCATTCTTCTCTACAGTTCCTCTCAAGCTCTGTCAGGTTGGATGGGGAGCATTGCTGCACAGCTATTTTGAAGTCTCTGCAGAGATGTTTGATCGGGTTCATGTCAGGGCTCTGGCTGGGCCACTCAAGGACATTCAGAGACTTGTCCCGAAGACACTCCTGCTTTGTCTTGGCTGTGTGCTTAGGGTCGTTGTCCTGTTGGAAGGTGAACCTTCCACCCAGTCTGAGGTCCTGATCGCTCTGGAGCAGAGTTTCATCAAGGATCTCTCTGTACTGTGCTCTGTTCATCTTTGCCTCGATCCTGACTAATCCTTACTGCTGAAAAACATCCTCACACATGATGCTGCCACCACCATGCTTCACCGTAGGGATGGTGCCAGGTTTCCTCCAGACGTGACGCTTGGCATTCAGGCCATGGAGTTCAATCTTGATTTCATCAGACCAAAGTATCTTGTTTCTCATGGTCTGAGAGACTTTAGGTGCCTTTTGGCAAACTGCAAGCGGGCTGTTATGTGTCTTTTACTGAGGAGTGGCTTCTGTTTGGCCACTCCACCATAAAGGCCTGATTGGTGGAGTGCTGCAGAGAGAGTTGTCCTTCTGGAAGGTTCTCCCATCTCCACAGAGGAACTCTAGAGCTCTGTCAGTGTTATCATAGGGTTTTTGGTCACCTCCCTGACCAAGGCCCTTCTCCCCCGATTGCTCAGTTTGGCTGGGCAGCCAGCTCTTGGAAGAGTCTTGGTGGTTCCAAACTTCTTCCATTTAAGAATGATGGAGGCCACTGTGTTCTTGGGGACCTTTAATGCTGCAGAATTTTTTTGGTGCCCTTCCCCAGATCTGTGCCTCGACACAATCCTGTCTTGGAGCTCTACGCACAATTCCTTCATGGCTTGATTTTTGCTCTGACATGCACTGTCGACTGTGGGGCCTTATATAGACAGGTGTGTGCCTTTCCAAATCATGTCCAATCAATACAATTTTATCACAGGTGGACTCCAATAAAGTTGTAGAAACATCTCAAGGATGATCAATGGAAACAGAATGCACCTGAGTCTAATAGCAAAGGGTCTGATTAATAATGTAAATGGGAATTTTAGTTTGAGTAAATGTGCAACATTTCTAAAAACCTGTTTATGCTTTGTCATTATGGGGGTATTGTCTGTAGATTGCTGAGGATTTATTTTTGACTTAATCCATTTTAGAATAAGGCTGTAGTGTAACAAAAGTCAAGGGGTCTGAATACCTTCCGAAGGCACAGTATATATATTTTTATTTTTTACGGTACACCCTTCAACGCCATCCTTTTTTTTTGTGCAAACAGGATGAGAAGAACCAGATGATGACGACCAACGTCTGGGTGAAACAAGTACGTTCCAATCAAATGCAGAGCTCCATTTTACATTAACTGGACCACAGAATTCAATAGAACACAAATAGAATAGAATAGAATTGATCTCTATGAACTATAATTAAAAAAATAATGATAATTAGGTGGGTGCTTATCTAAGTGTATATTATATGCATGTGTGAAATGAAAATGTATTTTTTACATATCCCAACACACCCTCGGAGAGTGCGGTCACGGCAAGAGCAATTGGCATGATAGTATTGCACATTTACCTTTGACATATATTATTTGTAATGTAACGTGCCTGCATGAATAGAACATTTCATCTTCATTCCCCGCAGGAGTGGAATGATTATAAACTCCGCTGGAACCCAGAGGAGTACGAGAATGTCACCTCCATCCGCATCCCGTCGGAAATCATCTGGAGGCCTGATATTGTGCTTTATAACAAGTAAAGTACTTGTTTTTAGGCAATCCTTCACTTCAAACAAGTTGCCTAAGGTGTACCGAAACTAACAGTGTAATAGTTTGACAGCTGGACAACAAGTCCTTATGAAAGACTTCAATATTGACTGATGCATATTCCGATTTCCGACTCGAAATTCCAATTCTCCTTTTTTGCTTAGTCTGTCCCTCAGTTCCACTCTGGGGAATCCCCATTGGGACCTGCATGAGTCAGCTTCCCCATCTCAAGGGTCATTCCAATAGTGAACATATGGGGGGGATTTAGTAGTTGTGCCCTCAGCCCCTCGCTTTTGCCCCCTCAAGTGTTCTCCAGAGTAGACTGATCATTAACGTTTGTCACCGTTATGGAGTGGAACCGAATGCGTGGACTGAACGAAAAAGGAAAACCAGAACCGGCTTATGTATATTGTCTTATATAGACCACTGTGTTGATGAGTAACGATTGCGGTTGGGGAAATCCCTTTACAACAAATGGGATGAGTTTAAGAACAGCTGGAAGCATTAAAGCATCGAGCCAAATCTTTCGTCCTTTGTCATTACTTAATTTGGCTAAAATAGATCCGAGAGAAGTCAGTCAAAATGGGCCTGGTCATAAACAAAACGTATTTGATGTATTAAATTGCACAATGCAATACACTAGGAGGGGAATAGGGGACAAAATGTGATTGGATGTGCTTTGGGAGGTCAAAGACAACATGTATCCCTTTGACGGGTACCCACTGGTGGACACATTTTACATCCTGTAAAAGGACAGTAAACTGATAAGGATAGCTAGATTGGATTTCTAACCTGCAGCTGGGTTTTCATAACTGGGCTGGTGGCTCGGTAAACCATACAGACATTTGTGAATGATTGGATATCACAAAGAAACTTCATCACCTTTTGCATTTCATTGCATCCAGACTTTTAGTTTCGTGAAATCAACAAATGAACATGTGTGGTCTAATGTGAAAATAGTCCAAGCAAACATGGAAGCATGAGTTCAAAGCTCAGTCAATTATTAGTAGTATACAAATTACATTTACTGTTGGTAGCAGGCAGGCAAAATGCATTGGGGAATTTTGCAAACTCAGTACATGAGTACATGCGTTTTGTAGTTAAATGGCAGTTGTTGCTCAAACATTGTGTTTGTTGGTGTGTTCCTTATTGTACCCAAACATGCAGTCAGTGATAATATGTTATATTGTGTAAAATTGTTCATGAATAACGCTGGGTTTTGATCTGTTAAATTCTTCACAAATGCTTAGTGCTAATATAAGTCTGGAAACCAATGCTGAAATCCTTAAAGAAACTGCCATGTTTCCAATGATGATATTGCATGAATAACACATTCAAGGGGTTGCTACTTCTCTAATGTATTTCCTCTGTAGTGCTGATGGTGACTTTGCGGTGACCCACCTGACCAAGGCCCACCTGTTCTACGACGGACGCATCAAGTGGATGCCGCCGGCCATCTACAAGTCCTCCTGCAGCATTGACGTCACCTTCTTCCCCTTCGACCAGCAGAACTGCAAGATGAAGTTTGGCTCGTGGACTTACGACCGTGCCAAGATCGACTTGATCAGCATAGCCAGTGATGTGGACCAGATGGACTACTGGGAGAGCGGCGAGTGGGTGATCATCAACGCCGTAGGCAAGTACAACACCAAGAAGTACGAGTGCTGCACCGAGATCTACCCCGACATCACCTATTACTTCATCATCCGCAGGCTGCCGCTCTTCTACACCATCAACCTGATTATACCATGTCTGTTGATCTCCTGTCTGACTGTCTTGGTCTTCTATCTGCCCTCCCAGTGTGGCGAGAAGATCACCCTGTGTATCTCTGTGTTGCTGTCTCTCACCGTCTTCCTCTTGCTCATTACCGAGATCATCCCGTCCACCTCGCTGGTCATCCCGCTCATCGGCGAGTACCTCCTCTTCACAATGATCTTTGTCACCCTATCTATCATCATCACCGTCTTTGTGCTCAACGTCCACCACCGCTCGCCGCGCACCCACGGCATGCCGCACTGGGTGCGCCGGGTCTTCCTGGACCTGGTGCCTCGTGTGCTTTTCATGAAGCGGCCACCGGCCACCGCCAAGCAGAACTGCCGGAAGCTGATTGAGATGATGCACCGGACCAGCTCCTCGACAGCAGCCAGTCAGTCGCAGTCTTTCTGGGCCGGGGTGGAAATGGGTCTAGGACAGCTTGGACAGCTGGGAGACACAATACCTGCCACCCCCTCTGACAGCTCCAACATCCTGGCCCTTTCCCCTTCACCATCTCCCTCTCCTACCCAGGGCCTGCCCTTGGAGGAGCACCCCATCAAGGCCCCCCAGCTCTTCTGCCGCTCCCCCTCCAGCCAGTACTCCATTCTCCTTGAGGAGCCTGGCAAGCTCGGGAACACCGCCTCCCTTTTGTCCTGCTCAACCCACTCCTCCACTCCGTGCTCTTCCCCCCCGTCTCTGCCGCTGGGTCCCCTGGGTCCAGTCCACTCTCTTCCCCGGGACGAGCCACAAATACTGTCCCCCAACGGGCGGAGCCACAGTGTAGAGCACGTGTTTGACCACCAGAGGGAGTCTAACTGGGAGCCCCCCCAAAGGGTCGGGCACCGCTGCCGCTCCCACAGCTTCCAGTACTGCTGCCTGCACGAGGAAGGGGGTGGGGTTGCTGGTGGTGGCAAGGGCCGAGAGGCTGGAGGTGAAGGAAGGCTAAAGAGACAGGTCCTACTAGACCAACTAGCTAGAGCCTCCTCCACAGAGCCCACTGTTGACCTAGTGATCCGGGAAACCATGGTCCACAGAATATCCCCGTCGATGAGAAGGGCCATAGAGAGTGTGCAGTACATCGCTGACCACCTCAGGGCAGAGGACGCCGACTTCTCAGTGAGTTTGTTGACATTACCTTTTCTGTCAGAGGTCCTTAATTTCCTTATGAACCATAAATGGTTTTTATAACATTCTCTCAATGTTGAAAGTAGCATTGTCTTCTACGAAGATCTTGTTGCAAGGTAGCCCTATGACTTGATATACTGCAGGGGTCTCCAACAGGTCGATCGCAAGCCACTAGTACTGTACCTTGCAGCCCACATATGAGTAGCTCGCCAAACAATTCTGAAAATACATGCAATTGTCACGCTTTCCATTGCAAACTGTCATAAACAAATCTCACAAGTATCAGACACCGCAAGCTCCCAGCTACTATCAAATCAACAAAACATTGACATTCTCCCACCCCTGGTTTGCCACTATTGGCTTAAAAAGCCAAACCTAAACACAATATCAGCCAATACATTTTTAGCAATATTGTGGTGCGTGCATTTGTCTATCACTACGTGTGTAGTTGATTTGATAACTGCCTTGTGGGTTGACAGGCATACTTTCCACAAAACCATCTCAATTAAATGTTAACTCCAAAGTACACTTGCCTGCAGAAGTATTTCATGAGTAAGTACGTCATTTGTATCTATTATTTGTTATTTGCAAACTTTGCCATGAAATGAGCAGCAGCAGTACAGAACCATTGCTAGACTGGCACATTCCTCACACGCTTGATCAATCAATCAAATGTATTTATGAAGCCCTTCTTGCATCAGCTGATATCACAAAATGCTGTACAGAAACCCAGCCGAAAACCAGCAGGGTCAAATAATAATAATCACAGTGGTTGTCGAGGGTGCAACAGGTCAGCACCTCAGGAGTAAATGTCAGTTGGCTTTTCATAGCCAATCATTCAGAGTATCTCTACTGCTCCTGCTGTCTCTAGAGAGGTGAAAACAGCAGGTCTGGGACAGGTAGCACGTCCGGTGAACAGATCAGGGTTCCATAGCCGCAGGCAGAACAGTTGAATCTGGAGCAGCAGCATGACCAGGTGGACTGGGGACAGCAAGTAGTCATCAGGCCAGGTAGTCCTGAGGCATGGTCCTAGGGCTCAGGTCCTCCGAGAGAGAGAAAAGAAGGAAAGAAAGAAAGAAAGAAAGAGAAAGAGAGAGAAAGATTTAAAAAAGAGAGAGAATTAGAGGGAGCATACTTAAATTCACACGACACCGGATAAGACAGGAGAAATACTCCAGATATAACAGACTGACCCTAGCCCCCCGACACAAACTACTGCAGCGTAAATACTAGAGGCTGAGACAGGATGGGTCGGGAGACACTGTGGCCCCGTCCGACAATACCCCCCGGACAGGGCCAAACAGGCAGGATATAAACCCACCCACTTTGCCAAAGCACAGCCCCCCCCACCACTAGAGGGATATCTTCAACCACTAACTTACCATCCTGAGACAAGGCCGAGTATAGCCCACGAAGATCTCCTCCACGGCACAACCCAAGGGGTGCGCCAATCCGGACAGGAATATCACGTCAGTGACTCAACCCACCCCTTGGGACGGCATGGAAGAGCCCAAGTAAGCCAGTGACTCAGCCCCTGTAATAGGGTTAGATGCACAATTTAAGGGAAATTACACTTAAAAATCTATTTGTTCGTTTTCAAAAGAAATTGTCTTATGTGATTTAAGCATTGACAATGACTCAGAACATCCAATTTCGTTGTTTCTCTAGGAACAATGGTAATTTTGAGAGTAAAAATAATAATAATTCAATCAAGGGCAGAAATTTGGGAAAATATAAAACAGATTTTATGGGGCCCCCCTTAAGAGTTGTTTATTAACCATTATTCTACAAGGTATAGAAAACATAGTGCACTACTTTATCTTGTACACTATAGACCCGGGGAAGAGTTGCAGGGGAGAGGAGAAGAATGTACCTATTTGAAAACTAGCAAAAAACAAGTCGCTCGCAACACGTTTCATTTTTTTAAAGTAATGATAGAAAAGGTTGGAGACCCCTGATATACTGTATATTGTAGTCATGATCCACATGAAAAGGCTTTCGGCAAAAGTAAGGTTTAGCTCTGGGGTATTCAGAAAAAAATGACATTTGAGACTTTTCTCACTACCTTGCCAAATCCATTCCTTCATATTTAATGGATGGCCGCTCCCCTAAATTTGACAATACAAGTCTTTCCAGGTGTCCTTGAGATAAAGTTCCTGTGTTTTCTTTTGAAGGGTTGTGGTATTGCAAGCAGAAAACCAATAGGCAGCAAACCACTTTGAAGTCCTTGGTAAAGATATATCGATAGATGAGAGTCATAGGCAAACAGGTGTGACACAGACAAGCTTTGATTAGCAATTGAGGATTGTTTCTACTGTGAAGAGAAGCTGCTGAATAAACAGGCCAGGTCAATTCCCAGGCAAAGATTGGTGGTCTCTGCAAAAGATAGTAGCACAATGTAGCTAAAGTATATGGCCAGGAGCTCTAGCCAGTGTATACTTCGCTTTGAAACAAATAAGGCTTTACCATGTTGTCCTGAATATTTCATAAGCAAGCTGGGAATGACTGACATTGAAGGGATAGCTTCCACTTGTACTGAAAAAAATCATCCATTCACGAGAAATCAATCAAGGGCAGAAATTGACAGCCTGTAAAATGTATGTGTGGTGTGGATATTCGAAATGACCATCTCATCTCTTTTCTTCTTCTCCATCAGGTAAAGGAGGACTGGAAGTATGTGGCCATGGTCATTGACAGGATATTTCTGTGGATGTTTGTACTAGTGTGTATACTGGGAACACTGGGACTATTTCTTCCTCCTTGGCTGGCTGGAATGATCTAGAAACCTAGATTCCAGACACAGTGAAACCGTGTGGAAGTCCGATTCCGAGAGAGATTAAAGACAAGCGACACAGAGTTACAATGCAAAGTTACCTGTGAGTCTCTCTAGGCCAATATATTTCTAGGTTTTCTAATAGTGGTTGATTTATGGTATTTTATGCCTTTTTTGTTGATTTTTAGATTGAACGTGTAAGCCACTGTCTTTATTTGTGGTTGCCATTGGGCACAGGTTATCATGAGGTTATTCACTAAGACATGGAGGGGGTGTGTCTTTCATTGATTCCACAGAGCATATGAATTCTTTATGAGGCCAAAAGGCTGACAGTGAAAACATCCTTCAAAATTCCATTTTGACATTGAGCTGCGTAGCCCAAGTCCTCACCAATGTATTACGAATTAGTGCACGCGCGCACACACACACACACACACACGCACACACGCACACCTACCTACCTCAGTGTCAGAGGTAACATGGAAGGTTTCTGATTCATTAGCTTGAAATGCTGAGACTTAAATTAATCTGTTTCAATTAAATGGAGGGTAATGTAAAAAGATTTCTGGTTCATCAGGAAAAATCACACCCTATCACAGTTTGTTTATCTGATATTTAATTTAGCCTGATGACATAAATTATATATACAAAAGTATGTGGACACCCTTTCAAATTAGTCGATTCAGCTACTCCAGTTGCTGACAGGTGTATACAATTGAGCACACAGCCATGCAATCTCCATTGACAAACACTGGCAGTAGAATGGCCTTACTGAAGAGCTCAGTGACTTTCAACGTGGCATCATCATAGGATGCCACCTTTCCAACAAGTCAGTTCGGCAAGTTTCTGCCCTGCTAGAGCTGCCTCGCTCAACTGTAAGTGCTGTTATTATGAAGTGGAAACTGCTGAAGCACATAAATATCATCTGTCCTCGGTTGCAACACTCACTACCGAGTTCCAAACTGCCTCTGGAAGCAATGGGATCTTCATGAAATGGGTTTCCATGGCCGAGCAGCCTCACTCAACCTAAGATCACCATGCGCAATGCCAAGCTTTGGCTGGAGTGGTGTGTCGTGATTTTACACTCATTAATCTGATGACTTATTTATCTAATCAACTAACTATGTTTAATTGTTACCCGATTAAATGAATCATGTAACAATTTACTCATTAGGAATTTGGGGCACCACGAGAGCAGTTGTTGAAAGAGTTACCATCTCCCAATTTAAACTTTTCCTATCACATCCATAAAACAGTCAACGTATTAATCATAACCGTATCATATCATCATTCTGAACAGTCGTAACCTCCTGCATCTGCAAAAAACCCAGCCTTACTTATGATTCAGTACTGCACAAATTGGTTTAATTATGTATTTACTAGCTAACTAAATGATAACACAGGATAAACATACACACTTAATACATTAGGAAAAGGTCCCTAGCAGACTGACACAACATATGGCTGCTTCTTACACAACAACATGGAGAGGGAGAGAAAGAGACACTTATCGTTGATACATTTTAGGAACTATTCTAACCATATACTTTGCACATAATCCGCCCTTCCCTCCTTAGGAAGGGTGTTGGGCCTTTCAGCGGGACGCTGACCCATTCGGATCTTCACAGGACAGTAATACTCACCGTCATTGGACTCTGGAGCAGTGGAAATGCACTCTCCGGAGTGATGAATCACGCTTCACCAGCTGGCAGTCCAATGGACGAATCTGGGTTTGGCGGATGCCAGAAGAACACTCCCTGCCCGAATGTATAGTGCCAACTCTAAAATTTGGTGGAGGAAGAATAATGGTCTTGGGGCTCTTTTCCATGGTTTGGACTCGGCACCTTAATTCCAGTGAAGGGAAATCTTAACGCTAAAGCATACAATGAATGAAATTTTAGACAATTCTGTGCTTACAACTTTTTGGCAACAATTTGGGGAATGACCTTTCCTGTTTCAGCATGACAATGCCTCTGTGCATGATGCGAGGTCCATACAGAAATGGTTTGTCGAGATCGGTGTGGAAGAACTTGACTGGGCTGAACAGAGCCCTGACCTCAACCCACATCGAACGCGTTTGGGATGAATTGGAATGCCAACGGTGAGCCAGGCCTAATCGCCTAACATCAGTGCCCGACCTCACTAATGCTGCTGTGGCTGAATGGAAGCAATTTCCCGCAGCAATGTTCCAACATCTAGTGGAAAGCCTTCCCAGAAAAGTGGAGGCTTTTATAGCAGCAAAGGGGGGACCAACTCCATATTAATGCCCATGATTATGGAATGAAATGTTTGACGAGCAGGTGTCCACGTACACTACATTACCAAAAGTATGTTCACCATCCTAAGACAATTATAATAATCAGCAATAGGGACTCACAGATCATAATAAAGTTCACCAATGTATTTTACAACCTGATGAATCAACACAATTTTGATTACCTGTGTTTGGGTGATGTGTGAAATTGATTCTCAATTTGTTTCAGGAGCACGATTTGAATTAACCATATTTGCAGTCTCAGCTGTTCGATATTGATTTTGATGATGGAACAAAGGTAACTTGTCAATGAAAAGAGCACAAAGTCTATTTTTTTATTAAACATGGACAATAGTTTTATCGTTCAAATCTTGATTAAATGTTGTTCACTGTATGATTTTGTATTTCTCTTGTAACACTGCTATTCAAATGTATCTCTATTGAATAACTTCTGAGTTGTTACATTCGGATTTGAAACCACTATGGATTTGATGAACACATTACTGGTTACCAGTAGCCTCATCAAAGACTGTGGGTCCATAGTTTTCTGTCAAACAAAAGAGCAACAGTGATAGAAGAACTACATGATGTTGAAACACACAAGTCAATGTAATACAGTGTGCCAGTGCAGTGACTGCATCTGTTCATGTAATATAGATGGTGTGAAATTTAAGACATATGCAAAAATAGTTCATTTTGGAGTTCAAGTGTTAATCCACAAAACAACAAATTGCATAACTGGAGAGCATTTAGATTTGTATTCATCCATATGCTTGTTTGGTGTTTTCATTGATGGCTGATATGTCACATGATATTGTCTTCCTTATCATTCCAGAATGTAGTTTCTATTCAACCCTTAACCAGCGGGATTTATTAGACTTCTATTTAAAAAAAAATAAAGTATTTGTTTGAAAGTTGCCAATGTGTGTTTATTTCAGTCCAAGCAGTCCATAGACAGCACCAGTCAAAAGTTTAAAAACACCTACTCATTCAAGGAGTTTTCTTAATTTTACTATTTTTCTACATTGTGGAATAATAGTGAAGACATCAAAACAATGAAATAACACATGTGAAATCATGTAAACTCAGAAAAAAAAAGAAACTGACCTGGCTAAAAGCGGAGCCTTGTCTGGCAGCGAAACAGTTCATTCAGACTCATTTACTGACTTTTTAAAAACATACTCAGCAAAAAAAAAGAAATGTCCTGTTTTCAGGACCCTGTCTTTCAAAGATAATTCGTAAAAATCAAAATAATATCCCAGATCTTCATTGTAAAGTTTTTAAACACTGTTTCCCATGCTTGTTCAATGAACCATAAGCAATTCATGAACATAAACCTGTGGAACGGTAGTTAAGACACTAACAGCTTACAGACGGTAGGCAATTAAGGTCACAGTTATGAAAACTAAGGACACTAAAGACGCCTTTCTACTGACTCTGAAAAATGTGAAAAGAAAGATGCCCAGGGTCCCTGCTCATCTGCGTGAACATGCCTTATGCATGCTGTAAGGAGGCATGAGGACTGCAGATGTGGCCAGGGCAAGAAATTGCAATGTCCGTACTGTGAGACGCCTAAGACAGTGCTACAGGGAGACGGGACGGATAGCTGATCATCCTCGTAGTGGCAGACCACGTGTAACAACACCTGCACAGGATCGGTACATCTGAACATCACACCTGCGGGGCAGGCACAGGATGGCAACAGCAAATTCCCGAGTTACACTATGAAAGCACAATCCCTCCATCAGTGCTCAGACTGTCTGCAATAGGCTGAGAGAGGCTGGATTGAGGGATTGTAGGCCTGTTGTAGAAAATAGTAAAAAATAAAGAAAAACTTTTGACTGGTACTGTACATCAGTAAGAAAAAACTTCCAGAAACATATGAAAAACTTAATTGAAACTTTCAGAATCTTGACTTTTGGGTAAACCAATCTTCCATTCCTAACCTTTGAGTACCTTAAATACTGAAATTAATCTTGAGACACAATGGCAAATAAGTTATATTTTCTTTTTCTTCGGTCTCACAGCTCAATGCACACTGCTGTTTAGAGCCTCAATGAAAGTATCTAATGTTTCACCTGAAGGCTCAGACAGATGTCCTCAGTCCTGACCTCAAGTCCAATGATTGTATTTCCACTGCCTCAGCACAGGAACTAGCATTGATCTGTGTATAGAAAAACACAGACAGAAAAAAAATTGCCATTAGGCACGATATGGAAGCACAGCACTTTTAAAAAGGTGAAATACTTGCAGTGTTCACTGACTTCAGCAAATGCAAAATAAAAGTTAACTTGGATTGTATTAATTCGAAAGTATGCCCTTTACCTTACACTCTAGAATAAGTCGAGAACACCACATTGTCTGAATCTTTCAGGGTACCGGTGCTCAATGAAATAATCAAATCAAAATGGAAATTAAGAAAACAAAAACAACATTTTCGTTTCCCATTGATACACAATAGTGGGTAGAAAATTAGATTTCTTGATGGAATAATGATGGTCTGGATAAGACACAAGACTTTGAGTAAGACTATGGTCTGCATTATTGCAATGGCAAATGGACATACTGTGCAAACTCAAGTAGTTAATGACATATTGTAGTATACTAATATCAATCTTCTCTTTGTTGGTTTGCACCATTTGCAATATTTAAATAGTTGGAGACAAAAGGCCACGGAACTAAATTAACTTAATAATTAGCACAAAATATCAGGTTATTCAATTCATCTTTGAGAAAAGGACCTTAAATTATCTTTGTGATTTTTTTTCCAGCTTGATTTTCAAACCCTTTGATAACCGATTAAAAATGGAGAATATCAGCATAGTTTGAGTTTAATGAGTCAAATCTGATTAGGCAAACAGATACTGCAAATAGACACTGGGTACAAGAGCGAAACCAGTGCAACAGTCAACCTTCAAATATCTGAAAAAAAATCCATTGCGCTATGTGGCAGTCAATGTCCTGCTTGGTTTCTTACAGCCCTGTTCTCATGCATCACCTTCAATCTATTAAATCCAGTCAAATATATTGTCACCAGATTCATATATAGACCATCTCTTTTTAGGGCTATGGCCAGAAGGGATGAGGAAAATAGGGTCAGAATGACGAGATATGGTATGAGAAAGGACAGATCGATGGAAGGAATGAGAAGAGACAGAAGGGATGAGGAAGAACATTTATAAGGAAGGGATGAGTAGGGACAGAAAGAAGGGCTGAGGAAGGACCAACAGAAGAAAGTGACAAGTAAGGACGGAAAGAAGGAAGTGATGAGCAAGGACAGCAAGAAGGAAGGGATGAGGAAGGACAGAAAGGAGGAAGGAAAGAAGGAAGGATGCATTTTCCCTGTCTTTCAACAGGTTCACCTAAAATGATAATGCACTGCAGTGGGATATGAAAGTCATTGGTTTCTGATACCCATTTTCCAATTGATTAGCCAATAAATCTTTGAAATGCCTATAGCTTAAAGGTTAATGGAATTGGTGGATAATCAATTCCGTAAGAAAGTATTTATCGGATCCCTAAAATAAAATGCTGCAACAATTAATGGCCAAAATTGGCATGGGATATTAGTGTGTATGAATCAGAAGCAACAGATACACAAGGGGACAAGGAAGATACGATAAGTTCTAGAGTTAAGATGAGCACCGCAGCGAGTACGCAGAGGCTCAGTCATTCCAATTAGCTTGTAGCCTGGCTGTCCTGTTGGTAGTGGAAAGGTTATATGCAATTCCTATGTAAAACATCTGTCAAAGAACCACCCAATCAATTCTCCAATCACATCTCCTTAATCACATAAGCCTAGCTGGGATGAGTGCCATTTAGCAGGGAAGACCTCTTAAAAGGCCAATCAGTCTAAATACATCAGGCGAACAACATTGGAGACCCAACAGCTAATGAATCTAGAGCATGAGGCCCAAGAAATATGTGTGAAACACATACACATTCACGCATGCTCACATACACACACAAACACATTCTCGCTCTGGGTCACTGATGGACGAGCGGAGTATCTTGATGTGTGTACAAAATACAATTCATGTACAGTATAAATAAAATGACACTTAGGCCCTAATGCACACAGTAGAAACAGAAAAGGGTTGAGTTACAGAGTAGGCTACGAATGGCGCATCTCCGAACGGCGCATCTCCGAACGGCGCAACGCATTTATCCAAATAGTCTCTGGACAGGGTTGATTTTTACGATGTTACATACATTGTCTTTATAGTATTGTAATCTTTTAATAATTTGACTTCGATGTTGAAGTTGTCTCCACCTCTATTTTAAACGCCACACTAGCATGTGTCTTTGTGAGACCCCCTGAAAAATCAGAAGAAAAGAAAATCTATATATTTATTTATTGAATCTTTATTTAACTAGGCAAGTCAGTTAAGAACACATTCTTATTTACAATGACGACCCAGGGATGTGTGTGCTTTGGGTACCTTTAACAGAATGTGACTGGCAGAACGGGTGTTGCATGTGGAGGATAAGGGCTGCAGTAGATATCTCAGATAGGGGGGAGCGAGGCCTAAGAGGCATTTATAAATAAGCATCGACCAGTGGGTCTTGCGACGGGAATACAGAGATGATATATATATATATATATATATAATATTTCACAAAAGTAGCGCACTGGGACTTTAATAGTCCTATATTAGTGGACCAATACAGCTGTCTGCGGCACAGCGGAGACTTGTCCAGCCCCCCACCCATTATTATTCGAAACATTAACATACATTTTCATAGGTCACCTTCAAATAGAAAGTGTTCATAGATGATAGCAAAAGCATCTGTACCAAAGCAGCCATGAGTACACTACTTTCTCAAAAGCATGAAGTCACCTTATATTCTGAATCACGATTTCAACCTTTTAATAAAATAATTGAAAGACCAAGAGTGAGATTGCTAAAAAATGTCCGTCTGGATCAGTAGATTCAATCACCACACCCCCATCACACGGCTGCTTCAGACAATGTCTGTGTAAGCGGAGAAGAACTCATTCTCCAATTTCATTATTTAATAAAAAGAGACAATAGCAGTAGCTTCAAAGAGGCTGAGTATGAGGAAGGCGGGAGGCGGGGTGAAGGGAAGGGCTTCACTTCAAAACTCCCAAAAGGTCTCTGAACTCCCAAGGTTTCAATCCCCAAGTGAATAAAAATCACATTTGAGGTGGGCGAGAGTCCATCAAAGCTGGCAGCCACATCTGGTCAAAACTATTCCAATTTCGTCTGTCAAAATCTGTCAAAGTTTTCGTAAGAAAAACAAATATGAAAACAAAGACTTTCTTGAGCAAAATTGTTTATTTCCAGTACACTTGAATTTTTGTTGTGCATGAGGTTTATATTTACAAATAATTAAAAATGTACAATAATTTCTGAAAACATTGCCAAATATACAGTATCAGTCAAAAGTTTGGACACACTCATTCAAGAGATTTTCTTAATTTTTCACAATTTATACATCAAAATTATGAAATAACACATGGGTATATAACAAAGTAATGAGATAATTTTTTGTTATTGAGCAAATACTTATTTTCCACCATAATTTGCAAATAAATTCATAAAAAATCCTACATTTTGTCTGTCATAGTTTAAGTGTACCTATGATGAAAATTACAGGGCTCTCTCATCTTTTTAAGTGGGAGAACTTGCACAATTGGTGGCTGACTAAATACTTTTTTGCCCCACTGTATGTCTTCCATTTCCTAATAATTGCTCCCAAAGTTGATTTCTTCAAACCAAGCTGCTTACCTATTGCAGATTCAGTCTTCCCAGCTTGGTGCAGGTCTATAATTTTGTTTCTGGTGTCCTTTGACAGCGCTTTGGTCTTGGCCATAGTGGAGTTTGGAGTGTGACTGTTTGAGGTTGTGGACAGGTGTCTTTTATACTGATAACAAGTTCAAACAGGTGCCATTAATACAGGTAACGAGTGGAGGACAGAGGAGCCTCTTAAAGAAGAAGTTACAGGTCTGTGAGAGCCAGAAATCTTGCTTGTTTGTAGGTGACCAAATACTTATTTTCCACCAAATAAATTCATTAAAAATCCTACAATGTGATTTTCTGGATTTTTTTTCTTCTCATTTTGTCTGTCATAGTTGAAGTGTACCTATGATGAAAATTACAGGCCTCTCATCTTTTTAAGTGGGAGAACTTGCACAATTGGTGGCTGACTAAATACTTTTTTGCCCCACTTTACAAAGTCAAGTGTTACGTTTAGGGAAATCCAATACATTATGGATTACCTTTCTATATTTACAAGCATAGTGGTTGCTGCATCATGTTATGGGTATGCTTGTAATCGTTAAGGACAAGGTCGTTTTTCAGTATAACATTTTTTATGTAATAAAGCTAAACACAGGCAAAATCCTATATTAAAACCTGCTTCAGTCTGCTTTCTACCAGACACTGGGGGGTGAATTCACCTTTCAGCAGGACAATAACCTAAAACACAAGGCCAAATCTACACTGGAGTTGCTTAACAAGAAGACAGTGAATGTTCCTGAGTGACCGAGTTCCAGTTTTGACTTAAATCTACTTGAAAGTCAATGGCAAGAACTGAAAATGGTTGTCTAGCAATGATCATCAACCAATTTGACAGAGCTTGAATAATTTTGAAAATAATACAAATGGGCAAATATTGGATAATCCAGGTGTGGAACACTCTTAGAGACTTACCCCAAAAGAGACAAAGATGCATCTACAAAGTATTGACTCAGGGGTGTAAATACTTATGTAAATGAGATATTTCTGTTTTCAGTTATATTATTAGTTAGCCTCTGGATCTCCAACGCCTGGAACAGCTTCACACTTAGGCTCCTCTTGGTGCTCCTCCCTCCTTGTAAGCCACCAGTACCCCCTGCCTTAGGGTTGACGTCCCCCACTCCCCAGCTTGCGGTTCAGAAAGTCAAAGACATTGTGCCACCCCCAGGGTTGCATGATCGGGCCTTTCTGGTTCTCTTCTTGTGGCACGACTGCTGCCCATCTTTGTTTTTGGCCACTTTGCTGTGATAAATATGTTACAAATTCCAACTTGTTGTGGATAGTGGTTAAGAATAGGTTATTAAAGGGTTAGTGGAAGGGTTAACTAAAAGGGTTAGGGGAAGGGTTAGCTAACATGCTAAGTAGTTGCAAAATAGTTCAAAAGTAGTAAGTAGTTGAAAAGTTTCTAATTAGAAAAAATGATAAAGTTGTCCATGATTAGATTTGAGTAGACTTCGCATTATACGCCCACCAATCCAACTCGGTCAACCATCCTCTTTTCCTTTCAGTAACCTTCGGTCTTATGCAACCATAGCAAACGTAACAAAGTGTAATACTAATTTGAGTGTTGCGGATTTATATTTTTCCTAGTCTATTAGAACAGGCTACTTTGGCCTCTACTCTGACCCCCAACATAACCTACTCCAGGCGGACCCCTTCTCTCAAAACCTCCTGTAGTTCTTCTGAACATAAAATTCTTATACCCAAAAACGTACCTGCTGCTGCTACTACCATCAATTCAATATTCTGGGATTTCCTTTCCACGTGAATGGTACAATTTAATAACCATAGCAACAAACGCCACGAAGCTAACCTTACTGAAGTACAAACTGTTCTTCGGGTCATTCTGTACTGGCCTACTACTCACAGGGATCCTCATTCTTTTCCCACCATCCTCTACTTTCCTCACTGCCTCAGCATATGACACTTTCTGCACTGCTCTCACCCTGGAAACTTTCATCGGTCTCACTTGCACAGGACATTTCTGATCCCCAGCAACATGGCCACGCCCACAATTGAAACACTCCACTTTTTCTACCGAAACCACACACTCTTTTGTCCCGTGCCCTCCTGCACACTTCTTACACCTCAGAATCTCCCTCCTACATACTGCTGCAGCATGGTCATAAACTTGCAATCCGAAACACCATAGTGGGTTCAGAACAAAAGCTCTCACGGGATAACATATACCCTAACATTACTTTATCCGGCAAACACTCTTCATCAAAACTCAAAACAGACAGGGTCTCCTTAGTCTCACACACACCACCGGGTCTGCGTCGCACCAAACGGTGTGAATCACAGACACCGGGGATCCCCAACTTCAGTTGATCCACCTTAACACTTGAACCCACCACAAGTATCACTCCTTTCAGCTGCGCTCTGCTCCAGAGAGCAAAGTAGTCCACTGCTTTCGTTCCGAGTCTCGAAACGCCCTACCCCTCTGAGCAGCAGACACACAAAAAAAAGTCCACCTCTGGATACTTTGACAGAATTGACAGAACCCAACTCCTTTACCCAGGCTGATACCACAAATGGATCGGCCAAAAATCATGGATCCACTTTCTCCACAAATTGTACTCCCACTGGGCCAGAGTCTTCTCTGAGATGATCCTCATCTTTAGGGTTAGGCTCGTAAGCCTTCACCTCACCTGACGACACACGTTCTTTCTCCTCACTTTTGTCAGGATCAATTTCCAGTTCACTATCCATCGACTGCTCAGGGCATTCAGATGCATAACATATTTTTCTCTCCTGCACTTGACTCAATGTATTTTGCAGTCAGTTTGGGTTTGGTATTATGGGGGTCCGCAAACAATTGTTAGAGGTGCATGCCGCCACCTACTGTACGGGTGGTAAACTATATAAAAAGATATACCTCTGTCTCTTTCACCCTAACAGGGTGAATGTTCACCACCAGGGCCTAAAATTAACATTGCCACCTGCGGGTAGATTTTGGCATTGGTGGGTAAAGATGTCTATTTCACGAGTGATGTTGGTGGTTGGTCAGAGTTCCACAGTGCGAGCATTTCACTCGCATTTGTGAATAAAAATAGTCAAGTATGAACACATTTATAGTAAAATAAATGCAGTAGCCGTTTTCAAAGTATTTCTCCTGTTTGTTTCATAGCTGGTAAATTAATCGCACAAAGTCAAATAATTACGAATTCTATAAAGCCTATTCCACCTCGCGCTGCAACACTGCTTGGGCACAAGTCATTTTTTGAACTTTTTCGAATTGTTTACAGAAAGATTATTTCACTTATAATTCACTGCATCACAATTCTAGTGGGTCAGACGTTTACATACACTAAGTTGACTGTGCCTTTAAACAGCTTGGAAAATTCCAGAAAATGATGTCATGGCTTTAGAATCTTCTGATAGGCTAAATGACAACCTTTGAGTCAATTGTGGATGTAGGAATTGTGAAAAACTGAGTTTATATGTATTTGGCTAAGGAGTATGTAAACTTCCGACTTCAACTGTATGTGTGTACGTATGTGTGTGTGTGTGTATATATGTATGTATGTATGTACGTATGCATGTACACACACACGTGATGTATTTGATACCATTCCGCTTCAGCCAATACCACGAGCCCGTCCTCACCAATTAAGGTGCCACCAGCCTCTACACAGTGCATTCAGAAAGTATTCAGACCCCTTGACTTTTTTTTTTACATGTTGTTACATTGCAGCCTTATAAAAGAGTTACAATTAAAAAATGACCTCCTTAATTTACACACAATAACCCATAATGACAAAGCGAAAACAGGTTTAGACATTTCTGCAAAGGTATTACAATTACAAAACAGAAATACCTTATTCACATGAGTATTCAGACCCCTTACTATGAGACTTGAAATTGAGCTCAGTTGCATCCTGTTTCCATTGATTATCCTTGAAATGTTTCTACAACTTGATTGGAGTCCACCTGGGGGAAATTCAATTGATTGGACATGATTTGGAAAGGCACACACACCTGTCTATATATGGTCCCACAGTTCACAGCGCACGTCAGAGCAAAAACCACGCTATGAGCTCAAAGGAATTGTCCGTAGAGCTCTGAGACAGGATTGTGTCGAGGCACAGATCTGGGAAAGGGTACCCAAACATTTCTGCAGCATTGAAGGTCCCTAAGAACACAGTGGCCTCCATCATTCTTAAATGGAAGAAGTTGGGGTATTGTGTGTAGATGGGGTATATTGTGTGTGAAATTGTATCAATTTCAGAATAAGGCTGTAACATAACAAAATGTGGAAAAAGTCAAGGTGTCTGAATAATTTCCGAATGCACTGTATATACACCACCGTTCAAAAGTTTCACTTCCACTTAGAAATGTCCTTGTTTTTGAAAGAAAAGCACATTTGCTGAATTTAAAAAATTTATATAGCCCTTCTTACATCAGCTGATATCTCAAAGTGCTGTACAGATACCCAGCTTAAAACCCCCAAACAGCAAGCAATGCAGGTGTAGAAGCACGGTGGCTAGAAAAACTCCCTAGAAAGGCCCAACCTAGGAAGAAACCTAGAGAGGAACCAGGCTTTGAGGGGTGGCCAGTCCTCTTCTGGCTATGCCGGGTGGAGATAATAACAGAACATTGCCGAGATGTTCAAATGTTCATAAATGACCAGCATGGTCAAATAATAATAATCACAATAGTTGTCGAGGGTGCAGCAAGTCAGCACCTCAGGAGTAAATGTCAGTTGGCTTTTCATAGACGATCATTGAGAGTATCTCTACCGCTCCGGCTGTCTCTAGAGAATTGAAAACAGCAGGTCTGGGACAGGTAGCATGTCCGGTGAACAGGTCAGGGTTCCATAGCCGCAGGCAGAACAGTTGAAACTGGAACAGCAGCACGGCAAGGTGGCCTGGGGACAGCAAGGAGTCATCATGCCAGGTAGTCCTGAGGCATGGTCCTAGGGCTCAGGTCCTCCTAGAGATAGAAAGAGAGAATTAGAGAGAGCGTACTTAAATTCAGGACACCGGATAAGACAGGAGAAATAACATGAAGGCTTTTCCATGTGAGAAATTGCCAAGTAACTGAAGATCTCATACAAGTCTGTGTACTTCTCCCTTCACAGAACAACGCAAACTGGCTCTAACCAGAATAGAAAGAGGAGTGGGAGGCCCCCGTGCACAACTGAGCAAGTGGACAAGTACATTAGAGTGTCTAGTTTGAGAAACAGACGCCTCACAAGTCGTCAACTGGCAGCTTCATTAAATAGTACCCGAAAAACACCAGTCTCAACGTCAACAGTGAAGAGCCGACTCCGGGATGCTGGACTTCTAGGCAGAGTTGCAAAGAAAAAGCCATATCTCAGACTGGCCAATAAAAAGAAAATATTAAGATGGGCATAAGAATACAGACACTGGACAGAGGAACTCAATAGAAGAACGCAATGCCACTGGGGTTACACCAAAAAAAAATTAAATCACATTTTATAACACTCCATGTATATTTTCCAACGGGGCAATACATTTGGGTGAGGTTTTTTTCTCTCATGAGTAACCTCGTTTCACTGGCCAAAATAAAATGTAACCATCTACTGTTCAGTGAAATAACAGCAATGTCAAATTCAGGCAGCCTAGTCAAATAATGAATAACCAATCACATTAATTGTTACTCTGTCGCGGGAATTCATGTTGGTATCTGTACTGATGGCGCAAAAGCCATGACAGGGAGACATAGTGAACGCCTGACAGCTTGAAAGACGTTTTGGACACTACAGTGGAAATGGTTAACTTTGAGCAAGCAGTTGCTCCCGACGCCACTTGGGTATACTGAAACATCCACCGAGAGGCTCTTCCTGCCAAGGGAATGCCTGAAAGCTTGAAAGACGTTTTGGACACTACAGTGAAAATGGTTAACTTTGAGTAAGGGCCCAGCAATATGCAATGATATGAGCAGCGACCATGTAACGCTTCTACAACATACAGAATTACGCTGGTTATCAAGGGGCAAAGTATAGACACGTTTTTTTTTAATTGAGAGATGAGCTTAAAGTTTTCTTTACTGACCAGAGTTTTCACTTGTCTGACCGCTTGCATGATGACGAGTTTCTCACACGACTGGTCTCTCTGGGGGATGTTTTTTCTCGCCTGAATGATCTGAATCTAGGATTGCAGGGACTCTCCGCAACTATATTCAATGTGCGGGACAAAATTAAGAGTATGATTAAGAAGTTGCTGCTCTTCTCTGTCTGCATTAACAAGGACACCACACAGGTCTTTCCATCATTGTGTGATTTTTTTGTGTGCAAATGAACTCAAGTTTAAGGACAATGTCAATTGGGATCTAGCAAAGCACCTGAGTGAGTTGGGTGCACAATAACACAGGTACTTTCCCGAAACAGATGACACAAACAGCTGGATTCGTTATCCCTTTCATGCCCTGCCTCCAGTCCACTTACCGATATCTGAACAAGAGCCTTATCAAAATTGCAACAAGCGGTTCTGTGAAAATGTAATTTAATCAGAAGCCACTGCCAGATTTCTGGATTGAGCTGCGCTCAGAGTATTCTGCCTTGGCAAATCGTGCTGTTAAGACACTGATGCCCTTTGCAACCATGTACCTATTTGAGAGTGGATTCTCGGCCCTCACTAGCTTGAAAACTAAATACAGGCACAGACTGAGTGTGGAAAATTATTTAAGACTGAGACTCTCTCCAATAGAACCCAACACTGCAAAGTTATGTGCATCCTTTCAAGCACACCCTTCTCATTAACCTGTGGTGAGTTACTCACAATTTTCGATGAACAAATAAGGTTGTATATGTAAGATGGTTAAATAAAGAGCAAAATGATTGATTATTATTATATTATTATTTGTGCCCTGGTCCTATAAGAGCTCTTTGTCACTTTCCACAAGCTAGGTTGTGACAAAAACTCACACTCATTCTTATGTTTAATAAATATATTGTATAGTGTGTGGCAGACTTACAATGATGGCAAAAAACAACATTTGAGAGTGCGCTGACCCTGGTGCTAGAGGGGGTATGCAGCTAGAGGTTGAATGTTTGAAGGGGTACGGGACGATAAAAAGTTTGGAAACCACTGCACTATGCAATCCCTTTGCAATTCAGTAGTACTTTTTCATGAGGGCTCCCATATGCTGACCTCTGTTGTCACCTATTAAGGAAATTACCTCGATAACCACACATTTTAAGTAATCTGTTAATGTTTTTTTTTCAACACTATAATTGGTTTACAAGCTTGATAGCCATTTTTGACCATTAGCCAATTGGGCGTTTCTCAATGAGTTCAAAGCATGTGAAGGCATCCAACTGGTATTTGCGACTTCACAACTGGTAAAGTTTCCCACGAGTAATTACCAGTTGGAGGGACGTTCAAATAGATTTTTCCCAGTCGTGTGTGTATATATGTGAACGCACAGGCAGTGCCATTGAGGCCATCTACATTTTGAAGTAGTCAATTATCTTCTTCTACAAGTTCTATGAGTTAGCAAACAAACTGAAAGGATACATACTGCCATCTAGAGTGTGTTGTTTGAACAGGTATAAAGTAAAGGATGGCAATACTGCCACCTTCAGTTATGGAATGCTTGCTTACTGGACAGTTATACATGTATTCTTTTTATATATTTTTAAAATTATTTTATTTTATTGAGGTGGGGCAGTAAAGAGGAGAACGGAAGGGTAGGGGAGTTTGCGAGTCAGTCTGATTCAAACCCATGCCGACTCCGATAGCGTAGGCTGTACATGTGTGCCGGGATCCAAAGCACTAAGAACACATTAATTTCTTTAATCCATTTTCATGAAGATGAAGGCTGTATATTAAACAGTCTTGACCTCTTCCAACACAATGGAAAAGTTTAACTAATGTGTGTGATCATCAACCATGAGAAAATGGTTTACTGTAAGAAAAAGGACTCGAAAGTAATGCATCAGACTGTGTGATGCTTTGTTTGTCTCCCTAGATGGAGACATGGAGTAGAGTTTCTATGATTTGTCTGATTAATAAATGGTTCAGTCAGAGATTGGCTTTCCAACTGTCGCTCACGTGAGGGGGAGGTATATTTCACCAACTTCAACTCAGGTCTAAATGCTTAATATAGTCACACATGTTGGACATCACTGTTATTTATCATATCTATATTTAATATACGTTTTTTTGTATGAAAACAAGAAAATGCACCATTGTTAAAGGGAATGTCTATAGAATGGCTGCATAGATATCTCTAGCTCCCTGTCTGTGTCTGCCCTCTAGTGTCAAGACTATGTTGTACCATTACACAGAAAGAAATTACATTCTTTATCATGTCAAATAAAAATAATTTCAGTTTTGGCCTTTATGAAAACATTAGGAAAGGAGTCTTCGCCAAAAGTAACCTACTACTTAGCTGTCATTAATGAATAGTATCATGGTTTTCCCCCCGTGCAGGACATTTTTGCCTATGGAATTAGAAGGGACATTTGTCAATGTCTGTCCACAATAAAATACATGATAAAGAAGTTTGGAAGTTGACATTCCCTATCCCTAGAATGACTTGACATTCCCTATCCCTAGAATGACTTGACATTCCCTATCCCTAGAATGACTTGACATTACCTATCCCTAGAATGACTTGACATTCCCTATCCCTACGATTGGCAATGGCATTGCGAGAGAGATGGGGTTGTTTGGGAGGGAGTTTAGCTCATCTGTGGTTATTCCTACTATCCCACCTTGGTTTCTTTCTCAGCCAGTGATTGAGCTAGGGTTGCCTGAGAGGGTAAGAGATGTTGAGTAAGGAGTAGATTCAGTTGTGGAAGGAGTAGATTCAGTTGTAAGTGAACATTTAAGAACACAACACGAATTTGTATATTGAAACAATGTTGCAAATGTCGGCGAGACAGGCAGTAAGGTTTATACAAATCTCCTCTGTTGAAAACTAAATGCTAGTCTAAAAGAAATGTGAGATAATGTCTAATTGATTTTTATAGTGGAGATCAAGTTCATAAATTGCCTGGCTGGGCTGATTAGACAGTTAGATGGAACAGAGTAAATAGGCATTTCAACATCAAAGCTTTAGCCAGTGGTAACTTATGGAATAGACACCGAATGGAATGTGGTTTTAACCCATCAGCATTCAGGACTAGACCCGCCCGTTGTATAAATCAGCATAGATAACTGTATAAAGATTATATACGGGTTGGTTGTTTAGCAACAACACTGACACGTGCGCAACTACAGTTGAACTCGGAAGTTTACATACACTTAGGTTGGAGTAATTAAAACTAGTTTTTCAACCACTCACAAATTCCTTGTTAACAAACTATAGTTTTGGCAAGTTGGTTAGGACTTTCTACATGACACAAGTAATTTTTCCAACAATTGTTTACAGACAGATTATTTCACTTATAATTCACAATTACAATAGGTCAGAAGTTTACATACACTAAGTTGACTGTGCCTTTAAACGGCTTGGAAAATTCCAGAAAATTATATCATGGCTTTAGAAGCTTCTGATAGGCTAAATGACATCATTTGAGTCAATTGGATGTGTACCTGTTGATGTATTTCAAAGCCTACCTTCAAACTCAGTGCCTCTTTGTTTGACATCATGGGAAAATCAAAAGAAATTAGCCAAGACCTCAGAAAAAAATGTGTAGACCTCCACAAGTCTGGTTCATCCTGAAGGTACCACGTTCATCTGTACAAACAATAGTACGCAAGTATAAACACCATGGGACCACGCAGCCGTCATATCGCTCAGGAAGGAGACGCGTTCTGTCTCCTAGAGATGAACGCACTTTGGTGAGAAAGTGCAAATCAATCCTAGAACAACAGCAAAGGACATTGTGAAGATGCTGGAGGAAACAGGTACAAAAGTATCTATATCCACAGTAAAAGGAGTCCTATATCGACATAACCTGAAAGGCCGTTCAGCAAGGAAGAAGCCACTGCTCCAAAACCGCCATAAAAAAGCAAGACTACGGTTTGAAACTGCACATGGGGACAACGATCGTACTTAATGTCCTCTGGTCTGATGAAACAAAAAGAGAACTATTTGGCCAGAATGACCAACGTTATGTTTGGAGGAAAAGTGGGGAGGCTCGCAAGCCAAAGAACACCATCCCAACTGTGAAGCACGGGGGTGGCAGCATCATGTTGTGGGGGTGCTTTGCTGCAGGAGGGACTGGTGCACTTCACAAAATAGATGGCATCATGAGGTAGGGAAATTATGTGGATATATTGAAGCAACATCTCAAGACATCAGTCAAGAAAAAAGCTTGGTCACAAATGGGTCTTCCAAATGGACAATGACCCCAAGCATACTTCCAAAGTTGTGGCAAAATGGCTTAAGGACAACAAAATCAAGGTATTGGAGTGGCCATCACAAAGCCATGACCTCAATCCTATAGGAAATTATTGGGCAGAACTGAAAGTGTGTGCGAGCAAGGAGGCACACAAACCTGACTCAGTTACACCAGCTCTGTCGGGAGGAATGGGCCAAAATTCACCCAACTTATTGTGGAAAATTTGTGGAAAGCTACCCAAAAGGTTTGACCCAAGTTATACAATTTAAAGGCAATGCTACCAAATACTAATTGAGTGTATGTGTATGACACTGGGAATGTAATGAAAGAAATAAAAGATGAAATAAATCATTCTGACATTTCACATTCTTAAAATAAGTGGTGATCCTAACCGACCTAAGACAGGGAATTTTTACTAGGATTAAATGTCAGGAATTGTGAAAAACTGAGTTCAAATGTATTTGGCTAAGGTGTATGTAAACTTCCAATTTCAACTGTATGGGGCTAAACGGATGGGGTTGGCTTAGATCGTTGACAACATGTAAACTTTATTTTGTCTCCAATGTTTATTGAAAATGAGCTCTTGTTGTATCTCAAATATATTGCTACTGTCAGTTAATTAGCTATCGAATTTGCGCCATGTTAGCATAGACGCCTCAAAACAAGACATGATATCAAGAACAATGATTTTCCACATGGTAGCTTCTTGTCATTGTTGCTAGCGATATGGCCATCCAAAATCACAGCAACACACAGGCTTCTGCCCCACTGAAGTGTGCGTATTGTTTTCATACGGTTGTCAGCTAACCCATCTATGTGTATTATGTATTTTTGGCTTAAAATTAGATGAGAGTAGGCCTCCCGAGTGGTGCAGTGGTCTAAGGCAGTGCTAGCTGTGCCACTAGAGATCCTGGTTCGAGTCCAGGCTCTGTTGCAGCCAACCGGGTAAGGGGAGGGTTTGGCCGGCAGGGATGCTCTTGTCCCATTGAGCACCCACTCGTGTGGTGGGCCGAGTGAAATGCACGCTGACTCGGTCTCCAGGTGTACGGTGTTTTCTCCGACACATTGGTGCGGCTGGCTTAAAACCTGTTAGGGCTACTAGTTCCCCTTTGGGAACTCACCCCACCCCCCCTGAGCTGTAATGTGGCGCAGGGAACGCAATAAATAATCCTAAAAATATTTAACCTCCACAGAATCGCTTGAAAAATGGCTCAAATGAAAGATAAAGAAGTTATTTATCTACCCAGCAAGTCAGATTTCTAAAATGTTTTACGGCGAAAACATAGCACATATTTATGTCCAACCACCACTGCATACATACTTCATTAGCTTAGCCAAGTAGGAAAAAATATGCAATCAACAAACGCAGGATTAAAAGAAAAATAATTTCACTAACCTTTTGAAATCTTCATCAGATGACAGTAATATAACATGTTACACAGTACATTCATTTTTTTTCAATAATATGCAATATATATCCATAAATCTCTGTTTACAATTATGCATCGTTCAAAAATGCTACTCCAATGTCAGGAGAAATAAATAGCTCCGGCAGATAACGTCAGCAAACAAGGAATACACATCATAAACTTTGACTAAATATGCATGTTTTACATATGTATGGCAAGATAAACTTCTTCTAAATGCAATTGCTATGTTACAATTATTTTTAACGTTACATTTGGCGTTTACTAGGCTATAATAGAGAGTCGGCGCTCTCAGTTAGCATGCTGACTCCTCTATCATGGAGTCGGCAGAAACCCAAAATGAAGACGTAAATATTCCCTTACCATGGCTGTTCTTGCTTCAGAAGACGTGGAAGGGTTAATACTCACCAAGTTAGCGTTCAGTTTGCAAGTCTGTGTCTTTCCGTTCTCAAACTAGACACTTTTCGGTCGAAATGTATGCAAATTTCAAGTGGCTGCGCACCAAAACGTCGAAAGTATACATTATATTTCGAGTAAACTTATCAAACTATGTTTATAATTAAGCCTTAGCATGTTATAAAGGTCTACAGCAATCGTGAGGGCGAACAGATTAGCACACGTTGTTCAGTCTGTCCTGGGAGAAAGAGAGAGAAATCTTCAGTCTCCCATTGGTGAATTTTTTTTTGTGCGTCACCGGGACGTTTGGTCACGCTGAACGTCTCGTGAGCACGTGATTCTCGCAGTTACAGGCCTCATCGAAAGCAGGCTTCACGCTGAAGACATAGAACGTGTTTCCATGGTTATAGCTCTTTGGGAAGTGTGTAAACAATGACGTCAAAGTGAGGGCAACTTTTCCCATTACAAGAGAGACTTTGGGAGAATGCATGCCCTGAGAGTTCTGCTTTAGCTAGAGACAAAATTTAAACGGTTTTATAAGCTTTAGAGTGTTTCCTATTCGATAACAATTTTTAATTGCATATATTAGCAACTTTTGACAAAAATTTATCATGGTTTATATGGGTGCCGAATTCCTCCAGAAGGGGCAGTATTCAGGGCTAGCCCTAACAGGCAGTGTGGCTTGGCTGGGTTGTGTTTCAGAGGATGCACGCCTCTCAAGAGTCTGTAAGGGAGTCTCAGCGATTGGACAAGACGGTAACTACCAATTGGATACCACATAATTGGGGAGAAAAAGGATCCAATTCCATTCAATAGTAGTACAATAAGCCTTCTTATAGGCCATTAAAAAGGCATTGTAATTTGTACAGTATTTGTATTTATTAAGGATCCCCATTAGCTGCTGAAGTCCTTATGTAAAGAGAGCACAAGCATTTGTTTTCATAACTTTGGTCTTTGAGAACCAAAACTGTGACTAACAGTGAAACAAATCAACATAACCTTCAGGACCCTGTCTTTCAAAGATAATTCATAAAAATCAAAACTTCAGATCTTTATTGTAAAGAGTTTAAACACTGTTTCCCGTGCTTGATCAAAGAACCATAAACAATTAATGAACATGCACCTTTGGAACGGTCGTTAAGGCACTAACAGCTTACAGGCGGTAGGCAACCTGTTAGGGATGATGCGAATTTTCGCAGCTTTTCGCAACTTTTTGTTAAAAATCGCGCAACATTTCAACGTCCTGCTACTCATGCCAGGAATATAGTATATGCATATGATAAGTATGTGTGTATAGAAAACACTCTGAAGTCTCTAAAACTGGTTAAATCATGTCTGTGGCTATAACAGAACGTGTTTAGGAGTAAAAATCCCAGGGAAAACTGTTCACCAAAAACACAAAAAAAATATTCATCCACCAGTCTATGTATTGTCTAAGGCGATAGAAAATAGATGAGGTCCCTTTGACAATGCCTACAGCTTCCACACGATGTCACCAGTACTGGCATTTCATTGCAGGTTTATCCTTGGTGGGATGACGTATAGGCACTTCCTGTCTTGGGGTGCACCGAGGAAGTTATGAAAGTGAAAAAATGGACGATGATTTCAAGACTTGCGGCTATCGAATACAGATCGCCCCGTGATCAATTTGATCGATTATTAACGTTTATTAATACCTAAAGTTGGTTTACAAAAGTAGTTTGAAGTGATGTGTAAAAGTTTATAGGCAACTTTTTTAATTTTAAAAAGTGACGTTGCGTCTTGTAAAGGTGAATTTTCCTGGATCAGACGGCCTTCATAAATGGACATTTTGGGTATACAATGACGGATTTAATCGGGAAAAAGACCCAATTGTGATGTTTATGGGACATATAGGAGTGCCAACAAAGAAGCTCGTCAAAGGTAATGAATGTTTTATATTTTATTTCTGCGTTTTGTGTAGCACCGGCTACCGCTAAATCTTTTGTTTAGGTCTCGTTCAGGTATTTCGGGGGGTGCATGCTATCAGATAATAGCTTCTCATGCTTTCGCCGAAAAGCATTTTACAAATCTGACATGTTGGCTAGATTCACAACGAGTGTAGCTTTAATTGAGTACCTTGCATGTGTGTTTTAATGAACGTTTGAGTTTTATCGAGTACTACAGGTGGCGCTCTGAAATTTCCGCTGATTTTGGTTCCTGTACAGGGACCACAATCCGGTCACAGTTATGAAAACTTAGGACACTAAAGAGGCCTTTCTACAGACTCTGAAAAACACCAAAAGAAAGATGCCCTGCATCCCTGCTCATCTGCGTAAACATGCCTTAGGCATGCTGCAAGGAGGCATGAGGACTACAGATGTGGCCAGGGCAATAAATTACAGTGAGACGCCTAAGACAGCGTTACAGGGAGACAGGTCAGACAGCTGATCGTCCTCGCAGTGGCAGACCACGTGTAACAACACCTGCACAGGATCGGTACATGCGAACATCACACCTGCGGGACAGGTACAGGATGGCAACAACAACTGCCAGAGTTACACCAGGAATGCACAATCACTCCATCAGTGCTCACACTGTCCGCAATAGGCTGAGAGAGGCTGGACTGAGGGCTTGTGGGCCTGTTGTTAGGCAGGTCCTCATCAGACATTACCGGCAACAACGTGTCCTATGGGCACAAACCCACCATCGCTTGACCAGAAAGGACTGGCAAAATGTGCTCTTCACTGACAAGTCGCGGTTTTGTCTCACCAGGGGTGATGGTCGGATTCATGTTAAAAACCTCTCTGGGATAGGGGGGACGCTTGCGTCCCACTTGGCCAATAGCCAGGGAAAATGTAGAGTGCCAAATTCAAATAAAATACTATACAAATCAAACTTTCATTAAATCACACATGTAAGATACCAAATTAAAGCTACACTCGTTGTGAATCCAGCCAACATGTCAGAGTTCAAAAAGGCTTTTCGGCGAAAGCATAGGATGCTATTATCTGATGATAGCACAACAGTAAACAAAGAGAGAAAGCATATTTCAACCTTGGAGGCGCTACACTAAACGCAGAAATAAAATATAAATCAATCTGTGTTCAATACAGGAAGACAACAAACTCACACTACTTTTCAAGTCATGCTCCTCTCTCAAAAAGTAGACTTCAAATGACACTCATTCAAGATGGCCGTACTTCTTCATTACACAAAGGAATAACCTCAACCAATTTCTAAAGACTGGTGACATCCAGTGGAAGCGGTAGGAACTGCAAACAAGTCACTGAGAAATCTAGTTTCCCAATGAAAAGTCATTGAATACACAATGACCTCAAAAAAAAATGTGAATGATTTGTCCTCTGGGTTTTGCCTGCTATATAAGTTCTGTTATACTCACAGACATGATTCAAACCATTTTAGAAACTTCAGAGTGTTTTCTATCCAAATCTAATAATATGCATATCTGATATTCTGGGGATGAGTAGCAGGAAGTTGAAATTGGGCACACTATTTATCAAAAAAGTGAAAATGCTGCCCCCTATCCCGAAGAAGTATTAGTCATCGAAGGCCTGTATTCTGGAGCGGGATCGATTTGGAGGTAGAGGATCCGTCATGGTCTGGGGCGGTGTGTCACAGCATCATCGGACTGAGCTTGTTGTCATTGCAGGCAATCTCAATGCTGTGCGTTACAGGGAAGACATCCTCCTCCCTCATGTGGTACCCTTCCTGAAGGCTCATCCTGACATGACCCTCCAGCATGTCAATGCCACAGCTCGTTATGTGCGTGATTTCATGCAAGACAGGAATGTCAGTGTTCTGCCATGGCCAGCGAAGAGCCCGGATCTCAATCCCATTGAGCACGTCTTGGACCTGTTGGATCAGAGGGTGAGGGCTAGGGCCTTTCCCCCCAGAAATGTCTGGGAACTTGCAGGTGCCTTGGTGGAAGAGTTGGGTAACATCTCACAGCAAGAACTGGCAAATCTGGTGCAGTTCATGAGGAGGAGATGCACAGCAGTACTTATTGCAGCTGGTGGCCACACCAGATACTGACTGTTACTTTTGATTTTGATCCCCCCCTTTCTTCAGGGACACATTATTCCATTTATGTTAGTCACATGTCTGTAGAACTTGTTCAGTTTATGTCTCAGTTGTTGAAACAAGCCTGTTACCTTGAACAAAGACTGTTGACATCTAGTGGAAGTCATAGGAATTGCAAAGTCAAGGCTGCTTGCCAATGAGCATATTCTGCATTTACTCATCATCATTTATGAAAAGGATGAAGGTCTGCCACAGAAGAATTATAGTAGACGGCATGTGTCCGAAAGTGATTGATGACCTATTTTATGTGTCACGTGATGGTTATGCCCATTTATGTACATCCTGACCGGATGTTCTCACATTATCGAGTGAGTGCTTATGTATCCTGATAGTGCAGCTGTTTTGGGTAAAGCATGCGTTTGCAATAAAGCTGTCCTGGTGATTGATGTGTAGTGACCTTGTTGAACTAAAAGAAGTTGTGAAACAGTTGGGAAATTTGGGAATTTATGTTGTGAATGGGGAGGCCTGAGTTTGACAACTATAAACAGGTGGGAATTTATGGTGTGAATGGGGATGCCTGAGTTTGAACATTTGAAACAGTTGGGATTTTTTGGAGTGAATTTAGGGAGCTGCTGTTTAGGGAGCTTATGAAATGAAAAAGTATTTTCCGGGTAGGTCTGCCTGAGTATAAGTAACAGATGAAAATACGCCTTCTGAAGTGCCCCAGTCAGAGTCCCTCAAGAGAGCAGTGCACAACAGACATCCCAAGAATATTGCTGAACTGAAACAGTTTTGTCAAACAGGAATGGTCCAAAATTCCTCCTGACCGTTGTGCATGTCTGATCCGCAACTACAGAAAACATTTGGTTGGGGTTATTGCTGCCAAAGGAAAGTCACCCAGATATTAAATCCAAGGATTCACATACTTTTCCCACCCTGCACTGTGAATGTTTACACACTGTGTTCAACAAAGACATGAACACGTATAATTGTTTATGTGTTATTAATTTAGGCAGACTGTGTTTGTCTATTGTTGAGACCTAGATGAAGATCAAATGTTATGACCAATTTATGAAGAAATCCAGGTAATTCAAAAGTGTTCACATACTTTTCTTACCACTGTACATATACAGGTTATGGAGAGGTGCAGGAGGCTGCCACACTGGGTGCCCGGAGAGCTGTTGTTGTTGGGCGTTAATTACCTTGCTCAAAGGCACACAGCAGGCAATGGCATCTAAGATTTGATACCAGCAACCCTCCGGTTGCCAGCTCACTTCCCACCAGATTTTTCCCGTTGGACCCAGAAATCAAACTGGCAAACCTCATGTTGCTGGCTCTCCTACCCACCCCAGGTGTCTGTAATTATCTCTGGCTCTCTGTGTGGCCTTGTCACATGTAAAATATATAAAATAATCAAATAAGATGATTTTAAAATTGTAAAAAATGTAACGACAAAGCTGTAAAACATAATCATAAAAATAAATCATAAAAACTTAGAGAATACCATTGGTGTTAAAAATGAGGGTTTCAGCATGAAATATACTTATTTTTTTACACACTTTTATGCCAATAGGTCTTTGTTGTAAATATTTTGGTGCCAAACTGGTGGCAGTTGTGAAAAAAAGTAAATCGTTCATTTAAAGTAATTGTTAATTAGATAATTTTTTCATTAATTAGATAATTTCCTCTATAAACATATGGCCTATCCACTAGAAACTCATGGAAAATACGGACACAGATAAACAGATATATATAGTTAATTCAGAAAGTATTCACACCCCTTGAATTTTTCCATATTTTGTTATGTTATAAATTGGGATTCAAATATATATATATATTTTTTTAATGATCAAAATACTCTGTAATGTCAAAGTTGAATAAACCCCCCCCCCCCAAAAAATGTGATCAATGAAAAATAAAAGTAATATATCTTGATTAGATAAGTATTCAACCCCCTGAGTCAATGCATGTTATATCATCACCTGTGGCAGCGATAACAACTGAGTCTTTTTGAGAAAGCGTCTAAGAGCTTTGCACACCTGGATTTGACAATATTTGCCCATTATTATTTTTTTAAACTCTTTAAGCGCTGTCAAGTTGGTTGTTGATCATTGCTAACTAGGCCATTCAATGTCATCAATGTCATCTTGGTAAGCAACTCCAGTGTATATTTGGCCTTCAGTTTTATGTTTACTGTCCTCCTTAAAGTTGAATTTGTCTCCCTCCCAGAGTCTGTTGGAAAGCAGACTGAACCAAGTTTTCCTCTATGATTTTGCCTGTGCTTAGCTCTTTTCCATTTCTTCTTATCCAAATGAAGGCATATCCATACCATGATGCAGCCACCACCATGCTTGAAAATATGAAGAGGGGTACTAGGTGAGGTGTTCATCCCAAACATAGTGCTTTGTATTCAGGATAAAAAGTTAATTTCTTTGCATATTATTGCAGTATTACTTTAGTGCCTCATTGCAAACAGGATGATGTTTTGGAATATTTTTTATTCTGTACAGACTTATTTTCATTCTGTCATTTAGGTTAATATTGTGGAGTAACTACAATGTTATTGATCCATCCTCAGTTTTCTCTTACCACAGCCTTTAAAGTCAATGGTGACTTTAAAATATTTAAAGTCACCATTGGCCTCATGGTGAAATCCCTGAGTTACCTTCCTCTCCGGCAACTGAGTTAGGAAGGATACCTCTATCTTTGTAGTGACTAGATGTACAGTTAAAGTCGGAAGTTTACATACAGTGGGGCAAAAAAGTATTTAGTCAGCCACCAATTGTGCAAGTTCACCCACTTAAAAAGATGAGAGAGGCCTGTAATTTTCATCATAGGTACACTTCAACTATGACAGACAAAAATGAGAAAAGAAATCCAAAAAATCACATTGTAGAATTTTTTATGAATTTATTTGCAAATTATGGTGGAAAATAAGTATTTGGTCAATAACAAAAGTTTCTCAATACTTTGTTATATACCGTTTATTGGCAATGACAGAGGTCAAACGTTTTCTGTAAGTCTTCACAAGGTTTTCACACACTGTTGCTGGTATTTTGGCCCATTCCTCCATGCAGATCTCCTCTAGAGCAGTGATGTTTTGGGGCTGTTGCTGGACAACATGGACTTTCAACTCCCTCCAAAGATTTTCTATGGGGTTGAGATCTGCAGACTGGCTAGGCCACTCCAGGACCTTGAAATGCTTCTTACGAAGCCACTCCTTCGTTGCCCGGGCGGTGTGTTTGGGATCATTGTCATGCTGAAAGACCCAGCCACGTTTCATCTTCAATGCCCTTGCTGATGGAAGGAGGTTTTCACTCAAAATCTCACGATACATGGCCCCATTCATTCTTTCCTTTACACGGATCAGTCGTCCTGGTCCCTTTGCAGAAAAACAGCCCCAAAGCATGTCGCTTCCACCCCCATGCTTCACAGTAGGTATGGTGTTCTTTGGATGCAACTCGGCATTCTTTGTCCTCCAAACACGACGAGTTGAGTTTTTACCAAAAAGTTATATTTTGGTTTCATCTGACCATATGACATTCTCCCATTCTGGATCATCCAAATGCTCTCTAGCAAACTTCAAACGGGCCTGGACATGTACTGGCTTAAGCAGGGGGACACGTCTGGCACTGCAGGATTTGAGTCCCTGGCGGCGTAGTGTGTTACTGATGGTAGGCTTTGTTACTTTGGTCCCAGCTCTCTGCAGGTCATTCACTAGGTCCCCCGGTGTGGTTCTGGGATTTTTACTCACCATTCTTGTGATCATTTTGACCCCACGGGGTGAGATCTTGCGTGGAGCCCCAGATCGAGGGAGATTATCAGTGGTCTTGTATGTCTTCCATTTCCTAATAATTGCTCCCACAGTTGATTTCTTCAAACCAAGCTGCTTACCTATTGCAGATTCAGTCTTCCCAGCCTGGTGCAGGTCTACAATTTTGTTTCTGGTGTCCTTTGACAGCTCTTTGGTCTTGGCCATAGTGGAGTTTGGAGTGTGACTGTTTGAGGTTGTGGACACGTGCCATTAATACAGGTAACGAGTGGAGGACAGAGGAGCCTCTTAAAGAAGAAGTTACAGGTCTGTGAGAGCCAGAAATCTTGCTGGTTTGTAGGTGACCAAATACTTATTTTCCACCATAATTTGCAAATAAATTCATTAAAAATCCTACAAAGATTTTCTGGATTTCTTTTCCCTCATTTTGTCTGTCAAAGTTGAAGTGTACCTATGATGAAAATTACAGGCCTCTCATCTTTTTAAGTGGGAGAACTTGCACAATTGGTGGCTGACTAAATACCTTTTTGCCCCACTGTACATATTTAATTGTGTATTTCAAATTTCCTATTGTTATCTCTCATGTTTTTTTCTAGTAATACATTGTTATTTATTATTGCATTGTTGGGTTTTGAGTTTGCAAAAAAGTAATTTCACTGTAATTGTGCATGTCACATTAAAAACTTGAAACTAAGGCGGTACAGGCCAGTACGGGGTCCAAGCAAAATAAATGGTGGTGGTAAGCCATACCGGTAAAATGTGAGCCTATCACAATTAATACAACATGCCCAAAAAACTATAAGCTTTTACACCATTAATTAACATTACTGCATGTCAGCCGCATGACAAATTAGCGAATTGACTAGAAACCGGGTGGTTTTCGCTCCAAATTGTGATATGAGAAGAACACTTACATTTTGTCAAGACGGAGATGAGTGGTCGAGACGCTTGAGGACAAGGCAGAGATGAGTGGCCGAGACCGAGACAGAGGAGCGCGTGGACAACAGTGGATGAATCAATTCAGGCTACAAGTGTTGCCCAATGAAAATACACGTAGGTGTTTTGTAAGGGATGTTTCTCTATTCATCAAATTGCTGGTGCACAGTCTGGATGCTGAAATGATTTTGTGAATGAACAAATGTGCGAGGGTAGTTTACAGGAGCGCCTTTGTTTGACAATCAGATGAAAACATGACTGGTTGTGTTTCTGAAACATTAACCCTTGTGTAGTCTTGACATTCTGTATACTGCCCTTGTCCTAAGGTTAAAACATGACCCGCCTTCACTAAACCCCTCAAATAAAGCAGCTTAATCTAATTTTAAACTACAAATCTATTTTACATGAAGAAACATCACAAACATTGTGAATATCTGTGTTTTCCCTCTTCACAATGCATGAAGACTGCATTTAATCAGTGGACACCACTCGTTTTAATTACAACACACCTGTCATCATTGTTTTCTTCACTAAAGTAGAGGTTCATTATTATTATTGCTAAAGGTACTGCATAGGTGTAAACATACATTTTTTTATCCTAAGAAAGTAGCAGAAATAGTTAGTAGTTTTGAATGCATTTTATTGAAAGGAAACAATAAGTCTTGACCTTTTTTGGCAACATAGTGATATATTCTGATATACTGCACAATGAGGAATTCAACGACAAAACACTAGTCTTCTCCTATTTAAAAAAAAAACAAAAAAACATTGCCCCCACCCACAAGGTGTATAGACAACAATAAATAAGAATAAAATAAGATAATGGATACAAAACAAAAACTTGAAGAAAATAAACTGTTTACAATATGTGGTGATTTCTATTAGCCCTATAAATTCATATGAGGAAACCATTTGTTGACTTTAGTTCTTAAATGGAGCAGCCTGTCTGTGTTCAGGATATCACGCATTTGAATAGCAAAATGTTTGCCAGCTTTGTTTTTAATTGTTTTGAGGAGGTCTAGTACAGTTGCATTATTGGTTGTGGCTTTACCAGCACTCCTCCTGAGCACAGCCACCAGTCTTTTGTCCTTTCTTGGTGTGAGAATCTGCAGTGCCAGGAATTCCATCAACTCCCCATCACAGATAGCTTCACCTGAGAAAGAGAAAAGGAGAGAAACCAAGACCATATTAATTGACTGCATTACAATAAATAATTCCACCTTTTGTGACACACAATTAAGGCTTTTCATTTTCAGTTCTGGTAGATAAGAAAACATAAAACAATTATCATGAATAAATGTTTTTCCCTATGCCTACAAAAGACTAAACAGAACCGACAAAATATTCTCACCTTCATGTGTTCCTGAACCATTCGTACATGCTGAGCAGTAAACATCATTCATGTCATTGCCAGGTATAGTGGTGCGACCTGGGGCACACACAGAAAACTTCTGACAGGTTTTCCTACTGGAGGACACTGCAGAGAAGAAGCCCACTGGGCAAGGTTCACACTTCACATCAGTGTGTGCGGTTCCTGGAAAATAAGTATATTGATCATACAAAGTGTATTTAATCTGTAAACAGAGTGGTTTGCAGAGCCAACTGGAAACATAGCAGTGGAAAAGGTGTATTTATTATGAAAGGTAGCCAAACATATCACTTAACCTACCATTAGAGATGACCCCTTCCCCGGGTGGACAGCTTCTGTGCCTTGAACATGACCCATGTGTCATGTAGAACCCGTCCTTGCACTCGCACTGTCGGTTGTGCAGTTGGGTGCACGGTACGCTTTCAATCTCATCAGCCGTGCAAAAACGATTGCAGTATTGACACCGCTCGATGTAGTTCCAGATCTCTGTGTAGTGGGAATTTGGACAAGGTCCGCAGTCGCTCTTGCGGTCCTTTGTGCAATGCTTCAGTAAGTATGTTCCAGGAGCGCATAGGTCGCACGTAAGGGAATCCCCTGTCGCGTCATCTCTCCAGATATAAGTCGGTGGGTGAGCGCCTGACACTGGCACGCTGCCACCACAGAGCGCAAATACCAGGAGAGGCAGAAAACAATTTGTCAGCTATTGGAAGAAAGAGTAATGTTATCATTTAGAATCAATCATAACTTTTGTGTGGTCTACGTCTCTCAATATGACTGTCCAAATCCATCAAATTACTATTTAATTTGAGGCGTTCAGCTTCAAGAGTTAAATAGCCTTGCCTACACCATAGCCTAATATCCATTTATTTCCCATAGGCACTGAAGAGCTCGCTATGTTTGAGCAGAGAAATAATACTCACCGGATGCATTTTTCTCTCGTCAGCTAGCAACTGATGTTAACATGTTCGTCTTTTGAATTTATAGGGCCTACATCGCTGATGACTAATACTCGGGGAAGCCCTTTCCAATGACAAGAGCAACATTACCGCTTCCGCAACATCAGTTTTGTCCTTTGGTGTTACATAAACTAGACGTAACATAAACATAAATCCTGGACACTCAAATTAATATATGTTACGTTTGGTATGGTTAAATAAGTCAGGTTACTTAAGGCAAAACGAAATGCGGGTATTTGGTCGGGTGTATAAAGCGAAAGTCTAACAACCCAAAAGTTGTGTTCGAATCTCATCAGTGACAACCGTTGCAACTATTTACTACTTTTAAACTCCATAGCATGTTAGCTAATCCTTCCCTTAACAGTTTATGCGAACCCTCCCCCAGCTAGCTAACCTCAGTCACAATAAATTGGAAATCGGGCAATACTTTCGCGATTTCGTAACATTGTACGTTTTGCAAATTCGTAACATATCATACTTAATGGACATCCACAAATTAATATATACCATACGAAATGCAACATATGTTCAAGACCATAGGTTGTTTGCATACCAATAATTTATCCCATCCTGACGTGTGAACAAGTGGTGTATACTTCAGGATAAATTAGAGTGGTATGTCTAACAGTTCATTTAACAGTTCACTACTTCTCTCTAACAGTTTCAATACTGTCATATTTCAGTTGATTATGTGTAAAGGAGGTTGACAAAGCAGCTCTTAGCACCCATCAAAGCCTTTCTGATAAGAAAACAACTGTGTGTGGTAAATAACCTAATATTTGGATCAATATCTTACATGATATAATAACAAAAGAAACAATCACATCAACATTTGTTTAATAAAAAAAGTTATAAAATATGTTGGGAAAATATTACCATAATCTGCATACATTTATTACAACACCACAAAACCCTCACTTTTTACCACAATTTCCATACAATAAAAAGCTAGCAGCATCAGAGTAGGGGGATTCTTCTTAGAGGCACCATTTCCAACAGCTTTCATTTCCTTTGGCTGCTGGGAAAGAAAGAGGAGATCTTCCTTTGTGCTTTCCCAGGCGTTGAAACTGAAAGAGACCAAAAAGTGTATTGAAAAATGCTGTAAAATTCTGTTAATGTGTTCACATCTTTTATATGCCATTTTCAACTCTAACGTTGTTAAATTACATTTAATCACATTACTACATTATTAAATTAAAATGGTCATTATTGCAAACAAGCTGTTTAACACTACCAAAGTGTTAATTAACAACACCTGTTAAACAAAAATAATGGGTTCAATAATTACTTATATAGACTTTATGCTCACTGTAGTTACAATAGTGCTGACAATACAAGGACTTCTCCTGAATTGCTACAAGTTATTCTCTCTTGAAGGCACTTGCGAATTGTACATTCACCTTTTATTAGTTGGCCTGAAATCCCAGAGGAAGCACTTGAGCCTGTGGAGTCACCTATCAAGGCATCCAGCATCTCTTTGTACTGTTTCTTATGGTGAGGCCGAATGAACAGGGCAAATGCTAGGGACACAAAGGATGACAAAAATAATATGCATCTATGCCATAGCCTTTCATGGTTCATCGATGTTTGTTCAAATGTTACGATTTGATTTAATTTCAGATTTAAGTGAGAATGCAAAGAACTGTGCTTGCCAAGACGCTCAACTCTAATAGGCAAGAACTTACTGCTAAGGAGGTTAAAGTCTTCGTTTTTCTCAGTTAACAAACTCACTACTGTGCCCACCAAGCTATCATAGTTGTCGGTCTTCTTATAGCTCTGAATAGCTGAGAACAGTTGGTTGGACTTCTCAAGTCCAATGGATTTTTTCACATCCGCTATGAAACTGGCGTAGATTTGACTCTTCTGAGCAGACTGGACTGGTGCTTGGCCTTCGCATTTAGGATCATCAACTGGTGAGCACAGAACAAGACAAACACATCCAATCCTGTCAGGATTTGGCCAAAGCAGTAAAAAAAAAGCATGTCAACTTTTATACAGTATATGCGTGAATGTGGCCTCCCATATCTTTGTGTCATGCTCATCCATAGCCATGAAAGATGTGGTGGTATTTCATGGCGTAACTTGGTTGGAGAAAGATTGGAACAATAACACCACATCTGTCATGGCGAAAGTTTAAACAACGTTGTGGGGAGATTTGCCTGTAAGGCATCTATGCTGAAGCTCATACAAATTACTCTGTAACTGCATGTTTGTAACTGAATGTAGAGGGGAATCCTTGGTTCAAAAACAAAGATTCAATTAAAGACTCTTCCCCCCCCCCCCCCCCCCCCAAAACAAAATATAATTTTCAACTAGGCCTGTTCAGGAAGGCACAACTTTATGGAACATTCAGATATAAATATATGTAGAACAGATGTCGTGCAGATGAAACGTAGGGAATTGTGTCAGCTTAATTTGTAACATTTCTATCTGAAACGTTATGAACATTCCATCTCACGGAATACTCTCCAGGTATCTAGCAGTACCTGTAAGCACTTTATTCTTTGGCAAATGCTCCTCTGTAGTCAATCCGTGGATTCCAAGGTGATGGCCACCTTTATTAAGCAGCAGACTGGCGTTGAGCTGACTGCAGGAGGAGCTTGAATCAGAAGCAACTGCAACACTCGTCAGCTTTCCCGGCTTGGCTTTAAATCAAAAGCAAATCAAGGTTACTGGGTTGTTCTGGGGGTGAAATACAAAAACACTAAGTTACATTTTTGAAGCCTTGCTGCAAAGATGGTCATAATTGTCTGACAATTAGGCTCAGGGCATATGCGACATAATCGGTCACTTAGGGCCCTTGGGAGAGTTATTAGCATAGTAGAAAAAAACAAGGTGCAATTTCTACATTTGGCTGTGAGTCTCTTGTTATGTCAGTCACTGACAGTCACTCAATTAGCTATGTCAGCTAACAATTTTTAGATTGGTAACGTCTAGCCCGATATATAAATCATAGCCGAATACCGACCGGGCATGCAGGGCATATGCCAAGGGGCCCTGACCTCCAGGGGGCCCCCATTGATTTTGTTAGTCACTCATTTAGATAAGGCTATCATTAACATGTCATAAGTCTTGGTAAAATGTGTAGAATTACGTAACATTTTTTTATATAATTGCTAAACTTCTCCCCCACACCATGGCAAAATGTCTAGAATTGCAGAAAGCTTGCTTTAAAACTGGAACATTTTCTCCACTCCCCATGGCAAAATGTGTAGAATTGCAGGAAATTCACTTTAATTTTTTTCTCTCTTGCCATCGTGAAGAGGGGGCCACAAAAATGTTTTGTCCATGAGGTGTGGGGCCTCCCAACCAAATCTCGCTTAGGGCCCCCAAATGGCTAGGGCTGGCCCTGATTCGGCTAGTCAGAATGTAATGATTCAGGAGTCACGAACTGGTATGATTAAGCCAAGACACTGGGTGGGTGTCATCTTGCTGCACAAAGGTATCCTTGCTTAAATGTGAAATGACTCATGCATCACATGTACAATCACACTCTATCCAGTCTCTTGACATATCTGGAAAATACAGTGTTACTAAATGCATCCTAGAGGTCAGTGTCAGAAACTAAGAATTGACTACACACCCCCGTTCTGCATCAGCGTTTCTTTCTCCTCCTTGGAGAGCGAGTGATCGGGTTTGTAGCCACAGCCCTGGCCAGTCAGCTCCACACACTTCTCATCAAATCTCTTCTTGTGGTGGGGTCGTATGAACTGGTAGAATCCTGAAATACAGTAAGGTTTGAGGTCAAACCCCAGTGCATATCTGTATGAACAAACCTGTGATATTTGCCATGTATATCTTGAAAATTTATACATTTCCTAAAAACAGGAATACAATACTGCAGTTTGCCAGTTCATAGTTTACACAATTTCCTTGGAATCTGTTATCAGAGAGAAGATCTACACTAAAGTTTGTGTAACATTTGTGTACATGTGACTTAATTCATGACTCACCACAAAAGAGAACTTGTGTAACTAACTTCCTTTTTCCTGCCTAACTTACATTATACCATCAACTGCATTACTCATGTGCTGGCTATGACTGTCCATGACCACTTAACATCCCGCTTCTAATGGATTCTCTGGTGACAATGATTTCAAAGTCCTGTTACAGTCAAAATGTTGATTAATGTAATTCTCTTGAAGTTATTTGAAAACTGACAGTAATGACCAAAAACAGTAGACATTACAGAACCATCTTTTGACTGTCACACAGGAGTGGCTCATGTTTGGACTTCAGTTCTCATTCTCAGCCCGAACCCGATGGTCTTATAACCAGGTCGACCTCAAATTCCAAGAATTGATTCAGGTCAGGCGGGTTGCGGCCTTGCCACGCTGTGTTTGAGAAGAAGAAAAAGTATACGTGTTTTAGCAGCTTTTACTACTGCGGTGTCTCAGCAGCCACATTATTCCAATGGCATCTGTTAACGCGACACATTCAAACAAAATACCTTGAAAACTATTTAAAGTAGACCCATAATTTATCAAAATGTTTTCCTAATCAGGCATAGGCTTAATGCAGTTATTTCGGAATAAACTACGCATTCAAAACAGGGATTTTGAGCGTTTATTCAAATGGATGTATGGCAGAAAATTCTTAAGAATTTGAATAAGAATTTTATTTAAAAAATAAAATGCTTGTTGTATTTAAAGATTAAACACACAGTAGGGGCAAACAGCGTCAAGGCCGTAATATTTTTGTTTTGTTGTTGTTGACAGGGTGGAAGTGAAATTGCAGTACATATTGGGCTCCCGAGTGGCACTGCGGTCTAAGGCACTGCATCTCAGTGCAAGAGGCATCACTACAGTCCCTGGTTCGAATCCAGGCTGTATCACATCCGGCCGTTTTCCTCATAGGGCGGCGCACAATTGGCCCAGTGTCGTCCAGGTTTTGCCGGAGTAGGCCGTCATTGTAAATAAGAATTTGTTCTTAACGGACTTACCTAGTTAAATAAAACGTTTAATTGAAATAGATTTTTTATATTCCAAATTGCGAGTGCAATGATGTCCAAGGGAAAGAGACGGTGTCTGTCATTTGCAGTAACTTCTATGTTGTTATAATATTGCAAACGGACGTGGCAGTTTCACCATTAAGAATTTCAGCTTTAAAAAAGGCATAAATTACTTGTATGCTGTGTAATGAAATGAATGAATGTTTGATTGAGATACTGTATATTTTTATGTAGGCTAAATTACTTAAGACAGAAAACAGGACGCACTAACAGCTCGATAGATTATATAAGGCTACTATAGCCTATATGCGAGTCAAGAGAGAAATAACACACTTCAATTGCATTTGCTGACTTTATCCAATATTTGCCATCCAGTTTATCATAACAAAAAAGGTGAGTTTTCAGCTCTTCTCTTTTCTAAGACAAGGGCTGTTTCCTCATCTCCTCACCCCACTCCCTCCCAACTCTGCCGCTTTGTTCTTAACACCAGTTTAAATCAATGTACTGTATTCTAGAAAAGTTTTTTTTTTTTGGGGGGGTTGGACTCATTACATTTCTGTGATGTCGGACCTTCAGCTCACCGGGCTTGGTTAAGACCAGCCTCATTTTCAAGCCAGATGAGAACTCTAGGTTGGACAAGCCTAAATGACAGCCATCGTTGTCATCCGGGGTCAATGTATGCAAGAGGGGTGCGACTTCAAGCGATGAGACTTCTGATTGCTAGTTATTTTTTCCCCAAATTCAAAATAGAACTCTGGTTACCTCTGATGGATTAGTTGTTATTTACAGAGAACAGTGGAAAGAAAACATGGGAATACATTGACCTCTGCTGGCCTACTGGCACACCATGCTTCAATCATGCCCTCCCCCACTCCTGGACAGGCTGTGCACACACACGTCAGGCACACGCAGCAAATGTTTTCCTTTAACATTAGAATGTACCATTGAGTAGGATCCATTTTCTCTAGCTGAGTCAGAGTGACCTGATGACTCCGATGAGCCCAGCAGTGAACACACAAGGCCGAGATTCATTACTATACAAGCTGAGCCCACAAGCACACACACACACCTCGGAGCAGGTTGTAGGTGTTGGTGTCCCCGGTGAAGAGGTCGGCTGCCTCGGCCAGCAGTTCGTCAAGGTCATCCTTCTGTTTGTACGTCTGCAGGGCCGCCATTATTCGCTGGAAATTCACCTGACTCAGCGACTTTTTCATTTCCACCAGGAACGACTTGGCTTTCCCCGCTTTGCCCTCCTCTGACACATTAGGAGACAGAGGGATTTTCTATGGGAGGTGGGAGAGATAATGGTTTGTTAGTGTGTCATATATCTTAGTGTGTGTAGCCATGACAGATGCAAGGGTATTTCACTGTGTTCATTTGGTTGGCGAATGGAATGATACCTATTATTCTAAGTTATTTGAACAACGCTGTGGGGAGATGTGCCTGTAAGGCATTTATGCTGAAGCACATATAAAACTGTCACAAGAAATGAGGAGTTAGCGTGTGATAACCGTATGCCCCCCAAAACTATAGAAGTCCCTATACAGTACCTTCGGAAAGTTCAGACCCCTTGACTTTTCCACTTTGTTACGTTACTGCCTTATTCTAAAAATATTTTAAAAAGTTGACACAAAATACACCATAATAAAGTTTTTTTTTTTTTGTAAATGTTTACAAATGTATTAAAAATAAAACAGAAATGCCTTAATTACATAAGTATTCCGACCTTTTGCTATGAGACTCCAAATTGAGCTCAGATGCATCCTGTTTCCATTGATCATACTTGAGAAGTTTCTCCAACTTGATTGGACATGATTTGGAAAGGCACACCTGCCTATATAAAGGTCCACAGTTGACAGTGCATGTCAGAGCAAAAACCAAGCCATGAGGTCGAAGGAATTGTCCGTAGAGCTCCGAGACAGGATTGTGTCGAGGCACAGATCTGGGGAAGGGTACCAAAGTATTAATGCAGCATTGAAGGTCCCCAAGAATGTAGTGGCCTCCATCATTCTTAAATGGAAAAGGTTTAGAACCACCAAGACTCTTCCTAGAGCTGAGCAATCGAGGGAGAAGGGACATTGGTCAGGGAGGTGACCAAGAACCCAATGATCACAGACAGAGTCCCAGAGTTAATCTGTGGAGATGGGAGAACATTCCAGAAGGACGACCATGTCTCCAGCACTCCATCAATCAGGCCTTTATGGTATAGTGGCCAGACGGAAGCCACTCCTCAGTAAAAAAGGCACGACAGCCCACTTGGAGTTTTCCAAAAGGCACTGAAAGACTCTCAGACCATGAGAAACAAGATTCTCTGGCTGATGAAACCAAGATTGAACTCTTTGGTCTGAATGCCAAGCGTCACATCTTAAGGAAACCTGGCACCATGTTTTTCAAAGGCAGGGACTGGGAGACTAGGCAGGATCGAGCGAAAGATGAACGGAGCAAAGTACAGAGAGAGCCTTGATGAAAACCTGCTCCAGAGCACTCAGGACCTCACACTGGGGCAAAGGTCCACCTTCCAACAGGACAGGAAACCTAAGCACACAGCCAAGATGATGCAGGAGTGGCTTCGGGACAAGTCTCTGAATATCCTTGAGTGTCCAAGCCAGAGCCCGGGCTTGAACCCGATTGAATATCTCTGGAGAGACCTGAAAATAGTTGTGCAGCAACAATCCCCATCCAACCTGAGAGCTTGAGAGGATCTGCAGAGAAGAATGGGAGAAACTCCTCAAATACAGATGTTCCAAGCTTGTAGTGTCATGCCCAATGAGACTCAAGGCTGTAATTGCGGCTTCAACAAAGTACTGAGTAAAGGGTCTGAATACTTATGTAAATGTGAGTTTTTTTGTTGTTGTATTAATTAGCAGAAATGTCAACCTGTTTCTGCATTATGGGGCATTGCGTGTAGATTTGTTGTTATTAGAATACATAAATGTTTTAGAATAATCCTGTAACCTAACAAAATGTGAAAAAATTCAAGGGGTCTGAATACTTTCTGAAGGCACTGTACCTCTGTCTCTCCCTCCACTCATACAGTTCCACTCCATAACATCTACATGACATTTGAGTGAGAGCCGTTTGAGGGGGCCTAAACGAGGTGGAAGGAAGATTGCTTGGAATTGTACGAGGTCATCACCAGTGAGTGTACTGTGGAAAACATTCAAAACAAGGAGACAAAAGAGAGAGCAAAATCTACTCCATACTTTGCAGTCCCTCCAGGATTTAGAAATTCTGAGGTGTCACACAATTTTAACCAATCACCTTAAGATTTCTTATGCAGTAAAACAAAAATAACATGCCACAATTTCAAAGATTTGACTGAGTTACAGATCATAAGGAAGTCCGCCCATCTATGGATTTAACATGACTGGGAATACAAATATGCATCTGTTAGTCACTGACACCTTCAAAAAACAAAAGTATGGGCGTGTTTCCGAAAACCAGTCAGTATCTGGTGTGACCACCACATGCCTCATTCAGCGTGACTCATCTCCTTGGCATGGAGTTGATCAGGCTGTTGATTGTGGCCTGTGGAATGTTGTCCCACTCCTCTTCAACGGCTGTGCGAATTTGCTGGATATTTGTGGAAACTGGAACATGCTGTCGTACACGTCGGTCCAGAGCATTGCAACCATGCGCAATGGGTGACATGTCTGGTGAGTATGCAGAACATGGAAGAACTGGCAGCTTCCAGGAATAGTGTACAGATCCTTGTGGCATGGGGCTGTGCATTATCATGCTGAAACATCAGGTGATGGCGGCGGATGAATGGCACGACAATGGGCCTCAGGATCTTGTTACGGTATCTCTGTGCATTCAAATAGCCATCGACAAAATACGATTGTGTTTGTTTTCCGTAGCTTATGCCTGCCCATACCATAACCCCACCTCCACCGTGGGGCACTCTGTTCACGTTGACATCAGCAAACCGCTCGGCCACACGAAGCCATACACGTGGTCTGCGGTTTTAAGGCTGTTTGGACTTACGGTCAAATTCTCTAAAACGATGTTGCAGGCGTTTTATGGTAGAGAATTGAACATAAACAAATTCTCTGGCAACAGCTTTGGTGAACATTCCTGCAGTCAGCATGCCAATTGCATGCTCCCTCAGACATCTGTAGCATTGTGTTGTGTGACAGAACTGCACATTTTAGAGTGCCCTTTTATTGTCCCCAGCACAAGGTGCACATGTGTAATGATCATGCTGTTTAATCAGGTTCTTGATATGCCACACCTGTCAGGTGGATGGATTATCTTGTCAAACAAAGTAGCGCACAAAAACAGGGATCTTATATTTCAGCTCATGAAGCATGGGATCAACACTTTACATGTTGCGTTTATAGTTTTTTCCATGTAGTTCAATCAAGCCTGTGTTGACAAACTTTTCCCTCCGTCAGCACATTTGTGACAAAATGGTTATGTCAATAGTTGTGTCATTGGTGTTAAATAATTAATTACTAAGATATACAAGGACCTTGAGTATTCCCTCCAATAGCAAACTATTACTGTGGGAGGGGTCTATATTAAAGAATTAACCTTTTAGTATGTAAAATATGAGGATTCCATTGCTCATGTAGTGCGTCTAAATACAAAGTGTCATTGGTGTTACTCAATTTAAATGAAGGCTAATTACTTTGTGAACAAAAATATTAATCATATCACTTTAGTAAATGTTCTTTTAAACAGGTTAATAATCGTTCATTTGATGCATCTGTGGCCTCCATTTAAGAAAATCCTCAATGACCTAAAATGTGTCAGTGGTGTTACTACTCCTAGTGGTGTCACAATGTTATCACAATGGTACAAGTTATTTAAAATATTTAGATGATTTAGAATAGTAAGATCGAAACAAATTAAATTTAAAAATCCCCTCAAAATTAAGTAAATTATTTCCTAAATGCTTTGCCCAAATCAATGCCACCGCAATTCAAAGAACCACCATACCACAGGATTGATTCACCATAGTGTGAAATAAACCTACAACTTACCGTAAAAATGTTAATTAAAAAAAAAAAAACACTTAGACTTTTAAGTTGGGCATTGGCACACATTTCAGCAAATAAATGTATGTTTCAAATAACTGTTGGGTCTAAATGAATTGTTTACAAGGTTACAATAGACACCGCTCTGGTCATGACCAAAAAGAAGATCTACGAGACTGAGTGACAGTGGGGCCTCTGATTTCACTGCTAGTGCAGGCTGGCTTGACAAAATCCTTAAGTGTATTGAGTTCTCAGTCAGAGACTCCTGGCTCATATAGAAGCCTGACGCTAATAAGCGGCGATTGTGTTCAGTGACTGAAGCAAATAAATGCCCAGGCTATTAATTTAAGTTTTACAGTAGTATATTTGATAAAACTATCTGGACAAAATTAAACTACACATTTTTCATAGTCCATTCTGTGACCTGAAATTCTCTTGAAAACCTACTATTTCGACAATTTTATCCATTTGAATGTCTCAATGAGTTTTCTTCACAGATTCAAAACGTATATTGCGTCACAAGTTAATTTCCACAACATGACAGTGCCATTTCATTGTACCTAGGTAATATTAATACAAAGCATAAGGATGTTCACGGTTGGCCAAACAGACAAGACTCAACAATAGGTATGCACAGCACGATTTTCCGTGAGTCAGTATCACACACAGAAATCTCTGTGCCAGAGTAAATAATGGAACTCCCGCTCAATGTATTTTGTTCCACAAACCCCAGCCAACGCATCCTTGTGCCAATGATGATAGGGATCAACAATGCGGGTGACACATAAACAATGGAGTGAGAGGCTCTTGTGACTGTGGTATGAATACAAGTGTGTTGGAACTGGGGGCTAGTCTTAGCGTTAGCCTTATAGGGTATTTCTGAAATAATTGTTAGTGCCGTCATTCCTCTGTAACCAAGCCGCTATGAGTTGGGGGAAGCATGAGGATGAGTTACACACAGGCCTCAAACTTAGTGCGCTATAGAGCTTTTAACAGCAGTTGTGTTTAGACATGCAGTATTTCACATACCCGTTCTTGGACCACTTTGATTTTTCGTTTTCCACCACGCAATTCGTCATCCACGCGCTTGTCGTACTGAAGAGACAGCGTGGATATGCGATTAGCCTAAACAGAATGGAACCGTTAGCATCATCAGCAGTTTTATTCAGTACTACATTTATACTAAAACATACACTTTTGCTATGATCACCTACTGTATGGTCCTCCTAAATCTGCTGTAAACAGCCGTTACCTTACACTACCTCAGCTCATAGCGTCCCTGGATAATAAAAACAGAACCTTACATGAGCTTATTATATTATTTTCTCATCATGGTCTATTGATTGATCCATCGTGACCAAGGAAAAATGATTTAAAAATAAATAAAATACTTTAGGACATTGATATTTCAGGAAACTATTGAGTGAAAGAAAAGACGAGATATGTTTTCCCTCCCTCAACTCAAAGATATCATATGGTTACGTTACAATCTCCATACTACACCACTTTGAATACATGCCCAATACTTTGGCTTATTCTAAGTCGCATGCTAAGATATTTGAAGGAACAAAGTCTATAGTGCATGACTGACTAACTTCAAAAGTAGTGTTACCACATCCAATAACTAGCCTAAGCTTGCAGGTATCTATTATTTATTTCCTAACTTACTGAACATGTGTATTGAGACAACCACCGCCTCCACATGGCTTTTGGAAACTGGAACCGGAGAGTATTTTGTTCAAACCATATAAACACACATCCTTTGTTCGTTCGCTCAGCGTTAAAGTGGGAAATGGCATTTAGAAAAAAAGAGTAAACAACTGGTCATTATAAAAAGGTGCTCAACCACTGTGAATCTGTCATCCGAAGGGTAATATAAGCCCTGTAATTAAATGTGTGACCTTTTAATTGTGCTGATACAAAATGACTATGGCTTTACAAAATCTTAGTGAGCGGATTACTGGAAACTGTATGTAGTGCTTAGCAAGCGCCACATACTTGCTAGCGATAAGGGAAACAATAGCATTATGTTGCATTTTCATTGATTACAAGTATAAAATTATATTTGATTTAATCCGTTTGATTTAATAATGTTAAATTGAAATAATCAAATCAAAGAAAAACAGTATAAGTAATTTTGTAGACAATTGGATGAGGGGAGTAACAGAAATAGATAGAGCTTATATTACCATTGAAATATTATCTAATAAAGTATTCACAATTCCTGACATTTAATCCTAGTAAAAGTTACCTGTCTTAGGTCAGTTAGGATCACCACTTAATTTTAAGAATGTGAAATGTCAGAATGATAGTAGAGAGAATTATTTCTTTCATCACATTCCCAGTAGGTCAGAAGTTTACATACACACAATTAGTATTTGGTAGCATTGCCTTTAAAATTGTTTAACCTGGGTCAAACATTTTGGGTAGCCTTCCACCACCTTCCCACAATAAGTTGGGTGAATTTTGGCCCATTCCTCCTGACAGAGCTGGTGTAACTGAGTCAGGTTTGTAGGCCTCCTTGTTCGCACACACTTTTTCAGTTCTGCCAACAAATGTTCTATAGGTTTGAGGTCAGGGCTTTGTGATGGCCACTCCAATACCTTGACTTTGTTGCCCTTAAGCCATTTTGCCACAACTGTGGAAGTATGCTTGGGGTCATTGTCCATTTGGAAGACCCATTTGCGACCAATCTTTAACTTCCTGACTGATGTCTTGAGATGTTGCTTCAATATATCCACATAGATAATTTCCCTTCCTCATGATGCTATTTTGTGAAGTACACCAGTCCCTCCTGCAGCAAAGCACCCCCACAACATGATGCGGCCACCCCCATGCTTCATGGTTTGGATGCTGTTCTTCGGCTTGCAAGCCTCCCCCTTTTTCCTCCAAACATAACAATGGTCATTATGGCCAAACAGTTCTATATTTTTGTTTCATCAGAACAGAGGATATTTCTCCAAAAAGTACGATCTTTGTCCCCATGTGCAGTTGCACAACGTAGTCTGGCTTTTTTGGAGCAGTGGCTTCTTCCTTGCTGAGCGGCCTTTCAGGTTATGTTGATATAGGACTCGTTTTACTGTGGATATAGATACTTTTGTAACCATTTCCTCCAGCATCTTCACAAGGTCCTTTGCTGTAGATGTGGGATGTGCACTTTTCGCACCAGAGAACATTCATCTCTAGGAGACAAAATGCGTCTCCTTCCTGTGCGGTATGACGGCCTCGTGGTCCCATGGTGTTTAAACTTGCCTACTATTGTTTGTACAGATGAACGTGGTACATTCAGGCATTTGGAAATTGCTCCCAAGGATGAACCAGACTTGTGGAGGTCTTTTTTTCTGAGGTCTTGGCTAATTTCTTTTGATTTCCCATGATGTCAAGCAAAGAGGCACTGAGTTTGAAGGTAGGCCTTGAAATACATCCACAGGTACACCTCAAATTGACTCAAATGATGTCAATTAGCCTATCAGAAGCTTCTAAATTGAATTTTCCAAGCTGTTTAAAAGGCAGTCAACTTAGTGTATAAACACTTCTGACCCACTGGAATTGTGATACAGTGAATTAAGTGAAATAATCTGTCTGTAAACATTTGTTCAAAAAATTACTTGTGTCATGCACAAAGTAGAGGTCCTAACTGACTTGCCAAGACTATAGTTTGTTAACAAAAAAATTGTGGAGTGGTTGAAAAACAAGTTTTAATGACTCCAACCTAAGTGTATGTAAACTTCTGACTTCAACTGTATGCAACTAAAACACGTTTTTTGCTCAATGCTGTGGGTTCCTAGCGTTTACCAATAAGTTTCCTTATTTCATCACTTAAGGACGGTTTCCCTAAGTGAGTCAAGGACTCAGCTTGATCTGGTAAAACAATATTGGCAGTTGCATCAAAGCAGTGCAACATGCATTTCTCCTTCTGCATCAGTTTAACCAGACATGTTCAGTAAAACATTCCTTGATATTATTTCAAAGGACCACCATCCTCCAACTCATCTGTTCAGACAGAGGTTTCTGTAGTAAAGCCAAGTGTACCCTCTCCTCGCCCCCTAGGGCCTCGACTTCATCTCCATAGCGGCTGTCGCTGTGCTCCAGGGCGTCTAGCAGGCCGGCCGGCCTCCTCCGGCTCGCCTCCATCTCCGTTTCGTATTCGATGCACAGCCTAGCCATGCCGTTCCCCTCACTGCCGCCATGCTCATCTGAGAACAGAAACAGGAGACAGGTCATGAGACATGTGATAAGAGGTGATGAGACGAGTCACTTCCAGACCCACAAACATGACCAGACCTGTGGCAAATGGTTCAGGTCTCTCCTGAAAAATAGATTTTGTATCATCAACAAGACTAACCTGGTTAAATAAAGACTTTCATATATTACAGATGCGCTTGATTTAGTTTGCCCACCCAGTACAATGGAACACATGGTTAGCAGATGTTAATGCGAGTGTAGCGAAATGCTTGTGCTTCTAGTTCCGACCATGCAGAAAATATCTAACAACTTCCTTATACACACACAAGTGTAAAGGAATGAATAAGAATATGTACATAAAAATATATATGGATGAGCGATGGCCAAACGGCATAGCCAAGATGCAGTAGATGGTACAGAGTACAGTATATACATATGAGATGAGTAGTGTAGGGTATGTAAACATTATATAAAGTGGCATAGTTTGAAGTGACTAGTGATACATTTATTACATCCAATTTTTAATTATTAAAGTGGCTAGAGATTAACTCAGTATGTTGGCAGCAGCCACTCAATGTTAGTGATGGCTGTTTAACAGTCTGACGGCCTTGAGATAGAAGCTGTTTTTCAGTCTCTCGGTCCCAGCTTTGATGCACCTGTACTGACCTCGCCTTCTGGATGATAGCGGGTGGAACAGGCAGTGGCTCGGGTGGTTGTTGTCCTTGATGATCTTTTCGGCCTTCCTGTGACATCGGGTGGTGTAGGTGTCCTGGAGAGCAGGTAGTTTTCCCCCGGTGGGTGATGTGTTGTGCAGACCTCACTACCCTCTGGAGAGCCTTACGGTTGTGGGCGGAGCAGTTGCCGCACCAAGCGGTGATACAGCCCGACAGGATGCTCTCAATTGTGCATCTGTAAAAGTTTGAGTGTTTTTGGTGACAAGCCAAATTTCTTCAGCCTTCTGAGGTTGGTTCTTCACCACACTGTCTGTGTGGGTGGACCATTTCAGTTTGTCCGTGATGTGTACGCTGAGGAACTTAAAACATTCCACCTTCTCCACTACTGTCCCGTCAATGTGGATAGGGGGGCGCTCCTTCTGCTGTTTTCTGAAGTCCACGATCATCTCCTTTGTTTTGTTGAGTGTGAGGTTATTTTCCTGACACCACACTCCGAGGGCCCTCACCTCCTCCCTGTAGGCCGTCTCGTCATTGTTGGTAATCAAGCCGACCACTGTAGTGTCATCTGCAAACTTGATAATTAAGTTGGAGGCGTGCATGGCCACGCAGTCATGGGTGAACAGGGAGTACAGGAGAGGGCTGAGAATGCAGCCTTGTGGGGCCCCAGTGTTGAGGATCAGAGGGGTGGAGATGTTTCCTACCCTCACCACCTGGGGGCGGCCCCGTCAGGAAGTCCAGGACCCAGTTGCACAGGGCGGGGTCGAGACCCAGGGTCTCAAGCTTAATGACAAGTTTGTAGGGTACTATGGTGTTAAATGCTGAGCTGTAGTCAATGAACAGCATTCCTACAATGCTATTCCTCTTGTCCAGATGGGTTAGGGCAGTGTGCGGTGTGATTGCGTCGTCAGTGGACCTATTGGGGCGGTAAGTAAATTGGAGTGGGTCTAGGGTATCAGGTAGGGTGGAGGTGATATGATCCTTGACTAGTCTCTCAAAGCACTTCATGATGATGGAGGTGAGTGCTATGGGGCGATAGTCATTTAGCTCAGTTACCGTAGCTTTCTAAGTTGGCTGCGGTGAAGGAGAGTCGGCAGGTTTCTGGTAGCGGGCCGTGTCGTTGGCACTGTATTGTCCTCAAAGCAAGCAAAGAAGTTGTTTAGTTTGTCTGGGAGCAGGACATCGTGGTGCGCGACGGGGCTGGTTTTCTGTTTGTAGTCCGTGATTGCTGCCATCAATCCACGGTTTCTGGTTGGGGAAGATTTTAATAGTTGCTGTGTGTACAACATCACTGATGCACTTGCTAATAAACTCGCTCACCGAATCCGAGTATTCTGATCCAGCAATCAATTCATCAAGAAGGGTGGAATCAGATTGGTCGGACCAGCATTGAACAGACCTGAGCACGGGCGTTTCCTGTTTTAGTTTCTGTCTATAGGCTAGGAGCAACAAAATTGAGTAGTGGTCAGATTTTCCGAAAGGAGGGCGGAGCAGGGCTTTGTATGCATCGCGGAAGTTTGAGTAACAATGGTCCAGGATTTTTTCCACCCGGGTAGCACATTCGATATGCTGATAAAATTTAAAGTCTTGTTTACAGATTAGCCTTGTTAAAATCCCCAGCTACAATGAATGCAGCCTCATGATATGTGGTTTCCAGTTTACATAGAGTCCAATTAAGTTCATTCAGGGCCATTGATGTGTCTGCTTGGGGGGGATATATACGGATTTTATTATAATCGAAGAGAATTCTCTTGGAAGATAATGCGGTCGACATTTGATTGTAAGGAATTCTAGGTCAGGTGATCAAAAGGACTTGAGTTCCTGTATGTTGTTATCATCACAACACGTCTCGTTAATCATAAGGCATACCCCCGCCCTTCTTCTTACCAGAGAGATGTTTGTTTCTGTTGGTGCGATGCGTGAAGAAACCAGGTGGCTGTACCGACTCCAATAGCGTGTCTCGAGTGAGCCACATTTCCGTGAAACAAAGAACGTTACAATCTCTGATGTCTCTCTGGAAGGCAACCCTTGCTCGGATTTCTTCGACCTTGTTGTCAAGAGACTGGACGTTGGCGAGTAGTAAACTCGGAAGCAGTGCGCGTTGTGTCCGTCTACGGAGCCTGACCAGAAGACCGCTTCTTCTGCCCCTCCTGCGGCGCCGTAATTTTGGGTTGCCGGCTGGGATCCGATCCATTTTCCTGGGTGGTGGCCCAAACAGAGGATCTGCTTCAGGAAAGTCGTATTCCTAGTCGTAATGTTGGTAAGTTGACGTTGCTTTTATATCCAATAGTTCCTCCCGGCTGTATGTAATACAACTTTAGATTTCCTGAGGTAACAATGTAAGAAATAATACATAAAAAAACTAAATACTGCATAGTTTCCTGAGAACGCGAAGCGAGGCGGCCATCTCTGTCGGCACCGGATGTTATATATAGACCTTACCGTGAAATGCTTACTTACAAGCTATTAACCAACAATGCAGTTCAAGAAATAGTTAAGAAAATATTTACTAATTAAACGAAAGAAAAAAAATCAAACACAAAATAATAACGAGGCTATATGAAGGGGGTACCAGTACCAAAGTCAACGTGCAGGGGTACAGGTTAGTTATGGTCATTTGTACATGTAGGTAGGGCTAAAGTGACTACATGGACAAATTACCACGACTAACCTGTACCCCAGCCGCAGGAAGCGTTAAGTACACCTCAAATAGTACTTAATAGGTATTTAACGCAGATCTGCACAAGACAGAGAACTGATGAGAAGCAAAAGCCTAAGGAGACATATTGTTAAGCAATTAAAACGTTCACTTAAACCATGCTTGGTGCCACTGCATGTGCGGTGTAGATACTCACTCAGCCGTCGCCTCTTCAGACTGGGCACGTGGGAGTCCAGTACTTTGGCCTTCTGGGCGAAACCTCCATTGGTGGAGCTCTCGGAGGAGTGGCAGGGTCCGGCGCTGACACACTGGGCATCTGCAGAGTGTACCGCCCCACCACAACTCCCCTTTGCAGGCTTCTTCTCTGGAGGAGGCCTCTGGGACATTAGAACAGTCAAAGAGTTCAGAGGTCAAGATTAAGGTCAGAATTCTCACATCTGCAGTGAAACAACAAAACCAAATGGAGGAAAATAACAGTTTCATTCCCAGTTGTGCAACTCTGAATCACCCATTGACACTACCCAGTGTAATCGAGGGAGATTGACTCCCTGTTCTGAGGAAAGGCTACATGTAGGCTTCAGTTCTGACGAAAAATCTTGGTTATAGTTCTGAGGAAACACACACACAGAGTTATGTGGATTCTCAACATTGCAGAAACATTTTTGTTTTTGAAACTTTAAGTTTACAATTTTAATTTAGAAAACAAGATTCAAGAAACATGGGGTTGCTTTGCCGCCAGCACCGGAGGCCTTTAACATGTGCAAGGCATCATGAAATCAGCAGATTATCAAGGTGTTTGAGTCCACTATTCAACCCAGTCTCCAAAAACGGGGCATCCCTTGAAGGTGGTGGGTCTTGCAGCAGGACAACGACCGCAAACATCAAAAAGCACACAGGAATGGTTCAAGAATAAACACTGAGAGGCCTCCCGAGTGGTTAAGGGAGCTGTACTGCAGCGCCAGCTGTGCCACCAGAGACTCTGGGTTCGTGCCCAGGCTCTGTCGTAACGGGCCGCGACCTTGAGGTCCGTGGGGCGACGCGCAATTGGCCTAGCGTCGTCCGGGTTAGGCCGGGAGGGATATCCTTGTCTCATCGTGCACCAGCGACTCCTGTGGAGGGCCGGGCACAGTGCACGCTAACCAAGGTGTTTCCTCCGACATATTGATGCGGGCGGCTGGCTTCCGGGTTGGATGCGCGCTGTGTTAAGAAGCAGTGCGGCTTAGTTGGGTTGTGTATCGGAGGACGCATGACTTTCAACCTTTGTCCCTCCTGAGCCCGTACAGGAGTTGTAGCTGGACTGTTCTGGAGTGGCCAGCGTTTATTCCAGATCTGAATTCCATGGTGAGCTCTGAAAACAGAAGTTTGTCGAATGCACCCCTCAAAAATAGCAGAATTGGAGCAGTTTGCAGCTGAAGAGTGGGCAAATCCACCAGTAGAAGGTGCAGCAAGCTGATGGCTACGAAAAGCATGTCAGGTATCTTGGCCAAAGACCGTGCAAACCAAGTATAAGCTCTTCTGTGCTAATCATTTTGTCCATGCCATTTGTTTTTCTTTTCAGAATGTTGACCAAAAACTAAAAGGGTTCAAATTGTGTGTGGAGACCAAAAGAAATGTTTCAATTTCAACAATTTTTTAGAAGAAATAAGTGCCAAAACATTCAGCCAGGGGTTCCCAAACCGGTTTGTGTCTGGGACCCCTGTTGAGATGGCAAATTAATCAGGAACCCCCCCATAATATCAGAACACAACTCCTACTTTACAGTGCAATTTTTATTTGCATACAAGTATCTGCAGTTTAATGTTGCCCATGCTACGTCAATGGGTTGCGCAGCACATTCTGGATGATTCTGGGATAAGGAGCACTCTCCTTCAAAGAGTCTATTGGGCACTAGCTCAAAAACTTAACATTAGCACTAATTTCATCAACAAGAAGTACAATATTACAAATCTTTAAAACAAATTAACTTGTAATATGTTAATGTTATAGCTTTGGAATCATGACAATACGTACTTAAAAGGGAAATAGGCACGTTTCTCGAAATATACACGGACTTAAAGGGATTGTGTGACGATTAGCTTAGCAACCACATGACGCAGTATGACAACGTGAGCGCAATTGTTCGACAGTCTGCTGGGTGGGACGTTATGCAGTGCATTCGGAAAGTATTCAGACCCCTTGACTTATTCCAAATTTTGTTACAACCTTATCCTGAAATGAATTAAATGGTTTATTTCTGGGGAAGGGTACAACACATTTCTGCAGCATTGAAAGTCCAAGAACACAGTGGCCTCCATCATTCTTAAATGGAAGAAGTTTGGAACCACCAAGACTCTTCCTAGAGCTGGCCACCCGGCCAAATGGGACAATCGGGGGAGAAGGGCCTTGGTCAGGGAGGAGACCAAGAACCCAATGACCACTCTGACAGACCTCTGTGGAGAACGGGAGAACCTTTCAGAAGGACAACCATCTCCGCAGCACTCCATCAATCATGCCAATGCTCGAGGCTATAATCTTTGCCAAAGGTACTTCAACAAAGCACTGAGTAAAGAGTCTGAATACTTATGTAAATGTGATATTTCAGGTTTTTATTTTTAATAAATGTGCAAAATTCCATTATGGGATAGTGTGCGCAGATTAATGAGGGGGGAAAAACTATTTAATCCATTTTAGAATAAGGCTGTAGAGTGACAAAATGTGGAGAAAGTCAAGGGGTCTAAATACTTTCCAAATGCACTGTACGTTCCTCCATTCATTGGATTTATATCTCCTTTCTATAATATATCTGGCAACGGCACCATGCAACGCACCCTGGACTAAAAAATGTGCTAGACCCTCCGTTAAATTACACATTTCTTAAGGAAGGAATATCGCAAAAAGAGAGAAGACATCCTCCCGAGTTACAATGTCGGCCAGTACTGAAATCTAACATGTATGATAGAGGTTTTTGCGATCTATAAGTCGTATTCCTATTCATTTCCAGTGTAATGAGAGCAACTATCACAGTGCTGCTGCTTGAACGCCAATAACTCAGATACACATGAAAACATGAAATGGTTCCCCCCCCCAGATCATCGCAGCTAGGAAGCTGCTATCAGAGTGGCCACTCCTGGCTAACGTCTCTGTCCAGAAGCAAGAATCAATTGGCCTGGAGCTAGCCTTGCTATGCTCATCTGCTAGGCTCATCAGCCACTCCTTGGGCTTCAATACCTATTTTGCCGACTGCCCTGGACCCCCACCGACCCATCACGACTGGACTACTGACGTGATTCGCCCGAGGGGGTCTCAACTGGCTCCTCTGTTGCGACGTCCCGCCTATCCGTAAGCCTGCTAGCTGTCTAGAGCACATTGGACTGTTAGCTTAAGAGGCCCATTGGACCTGGTTTGCCACAAGGAGCCCTGCTGATCCGTCTGCCGACGTAACAGCACGAGGGGGCCACAACAGACTTTCTTCTGTCGCAACGTCCCTAAAAGGCCCTTCTGCTAGCTTGCTAGCCCCGGTCCGCTAGCTGCCAGAAGCCACACACTGGACTCCTATGATCACTCTGCTACGCATGCCACTCCCTAACGTCAATATGCCTTGTCCATTGCTGTTTTGGTTAGTAAATATTATTGCCTTATTTCACTGTAGAGCCTCTAGCTCTGCTCAATACGCCTTAGTTAACACTTTAGTTCCACCTCCCACACTTGCAGTGACATCACCTGGTTTAAATTATATTCCTAGAGACTCTCTTTCATAGTCACTCTATGCACAGGTTTAGCCCCACTGTATTCACATCCTACCATAGCCTTAACTGTATATTATGCCTTGAATCCGTTCCACTGTGCCCAGAAATCTCCTACTCCTTTTACTCTGTTCTGAACGTACTAGAGGTTCACTTCTTTTAGTGTTTAGCCGTACCCTGATCCTACTCCTCTGGTGATGTGGAGGTTAATCCAGGCCCTGCAGTGCCATTCCCCAGGCGCTCTCATTTGTTGAGTTCTGCAACTGTAAAAGCCTTGGTTTCATGCATGCTAGCTTGCTACCGATGTCCTGGCTAGCTGTCTAAATCACCGTGACCCCCAAACCAACCTCTCCACTCCCTGGACCCTTTTGATCACTCGACTAAGGATGCCTCTCCTTAATGTCAATATGTCTTGTCCATTGCTGTTCTGGTTATTGTTTATTGGCTTATTTCACTGTAGAGCCTCTAGTCCTGCTCACTATACCTTATCCAACTTATTAGTTCCACCACCCACACATGCAATGACATCTCCTGGTTTCAATGATGTTTCTATCCCCCCCCCCCCCTTAAAAGATTTAGATGCACTACTGTTCCACTGGATGTCATAAGGTGAATGCACCAATTTGTAAGTCGCTCTGGATAAGAGCGTCTGCTAAATGACTTAAATGTAAATGTAGAGACAACATCTCTCTCTTCATCACTCAATACCTAGGTTTACCTCCACTGTATTCACATCCTACCATACCTTTGTCTGTACATTACACCTTGATGCTATTTTATCGCCCCCAGAAACCTCCTTTTACTCTCTGTTCCAGACGTTCTAGACGACCAATTCTTATTGCTTTTAGCCGTACCCTTATTCTTCTCCTCCTATGTTCCTCTGGCGATGTAGAGGTGAATCCAGGCCCTGCAGTGCCTAGCTCCACTCCTATTCCCCAGGCGCTCTCTTTTGATGACTTCTGTAACCGTAATAGCCTTGGTTTCATGCATGTTAACATTAGAAGCCTCCTCCCTAAGTTTGTTCTATTCACTGCTTTAGCACACTCTGCCAACCCGGATGTTCTAGCTGTGTCTGAATCCTGGCTTAGGAAGACCACCAAAAATTCAGAAATTTTCATTCCAAACTACAACATTTTCAGACAAGATAGAACTGCCAAAGGGGGCGGTGTTGCAATCTACTGCAAAGATAGCCTGCAGAGTTCTGTCCTACTATCCAGGTCTGTACCCAAACAATTTGAACTTCTACTTTTAAAAATCCACCTCTAAAAACAAGTCTCTCACCGTTGCCGGCTGCTATAGACCACCCTCTGCCCCCAGCTGTGCTCTGGACACCATATGGGAACTGATTGCCCCCCATCTATCTTCAGAGCTCGTGCTGCTAGGCGACCTAAACTGGAACATGCTTAACACCCCAGCCATCCTACAATCTAAACTTGATGCCCTCAATCTCACACAAATGATCAATGAACCTACCAGGTACCCCCCCAAAGCCTTAAACACGGGCACCCTCATAGATATCATCCTAACCAACTTCCCCTCTAAATACACCTCTGCTGTCTTCAACCAAGATCTCAGCGATCACTGCCTCATTGCCTGCATCCGTAATGGGTCAGCGGTCAAACGACCTCCACTCATCACTGTAAAACGCTCCCTGAAACACTTCAGAGAGCAGGCCTTTCTAATCGACCTGGCCGGGGTATCCTGGAAGGATATTGATCTCATCCCGTCAGTAGAGGATGCCTGGATATTTTTTTTAAAATGCCTTCCTAACAATCTTAAATAAACAAGCCCCATTCAAGAAATTTAGAACCAGGAACAGATATAGCCCTTGGTTCTCCCCAGACCTGACTGCCCTTAACCAACACAAAAATATCCTATGGCGTTCTGCATTAGCATCGAACAGCCCCCGTGATATGCAGCTGTTCAGGGAAGCTAGAAACCGTTATACACAGGCAGTTAGAAAAGCCAAGGCTAGCTTTTTCAAGCAGAAATTTGCTTCCTGCAACACCAAGCATATTTTTAATCGACAGATTCAACAGCCTTGGTTTCTCAAATTAATGCCTAGCCTGGTTCATCAACTACTTCTCTGACAGAGTTCAGTGTGTCAAATCCTGTTGTCTGGACCTCTGGCAGTCTATTGGGGTGCCAACAGGGTTCAATCCTCAGGTCGACTCCTCTGTATACATCAATAATGTCGCTCTCGCTGCTGGTGATTCTCTGATCCACCTCTACGCAGACGACAACATTCTGTATACTTCTGGCCCTTCTTTGGACACTTAACTAAACTCCAGACGAGCTTCAATGCCATACAACTCTCCTTCCGTGGCCTCCAACTGCTCTTAAATGCAAGCAAAACTAAATGCATGCTCTTCAACCGACCGCTGCCCACACCTACCCACCCGTCCAGCATCACTACTCTGGACGGTTGGGACTTAGAATATGTGGACAACTAAAAATACCTAGGTGTCTGGTTAGACTGTAAACTCTCCTTCCAGACTCACACTAACCTGTCTAGGACTGGGAACCCCGTTCCGCTAGCGGAACCCCTCGCCAACAGCCAATGAAATTGCAGGACGCCAAATACAAATCAACAGAAATGTCATAAATCTAATTACTCAAACAGACAAGTATTTTACATCATCTTAACCTCTTACCTCTACCTGGGACGCTTGCGTCCCAACTAGAGCTCTGGAAATGCAAATGCGCTACGCTAAATGCTAATAGTATTAGTTAAAACTCAAAAGTTCATTAAAATACACATGCAGGGTATCAAATTAAAGCTACACTCGTTGTGAATCCAGGCAACAAGTCAGATTTTTAAAATGCTTTTCGGCGACAGCATGAGAAGCTATTATCTGATAGCATGCACCAATACACTACAACAGAAAAGCACAGCAGGGGACGTAAACAAAATAATTAGCATTTCGGCGTTACACAAACCGCACAATAAAATAGAAAACAGTCATTACCTTTCACCATCTTCTTTGTTGGCACTCCTAGATGTCCCATAAACACTATTGGGTCTTTATTTCGATTAAATCGGGCCATATAAAGCCAAGATATCGTTATATGTAGACTGTGTGATAAACGAAAAAAACAGCGATTTCACAACGTAACGTCATTTTTTAAAATTCAAAAAGTAGACGATAAACTTTCACAAAACACTTCGAAATACGTTTGTAATGCTACTTTAGGTATTAGTAAACGTTAATAAGCGATAAAAATCATCCGTAGGCGATGTACATATCAGTAGCTGTCGTCTTGGAAAAAATTTCAGGAGAGAGCTCTTCCGGAATGATCTGGGCGGAGACCGGAGGTACGTCGTGCCCCTCTTTCGGTTCAACCAAGAATCAAAGAGGATTAAATTCACAAGATACTCGACTGCATGGGGATGCTGTGGGAGTTGAATGCTCGGTCTTATCTAATTCGGCTCACTGTTAACAATTGCTGGAAGTGGCGCAAGGATATTTATTTCCATTTTCTGTGATCAGGTTTTCCTGCGCTTTCCGATGTAACGCACGTTATGTAATAGCCACAGTCGTGATTTAACTTCTTGCTCCTACCCTCTACTTTTTTGAACATTTTGTTAAAAATCGCGCAACATTTCAGCGCCCTGCTACTCATGCCAGGAATATAGTACGTTCATATGGTTAGAATGTGTGTATAGGAAACCCTCGGACGTTTTTAAAACTGGTTAAATCACGACTGTGGCTATTACATAACGTGCGTTACATCGGAAAGCGGAACGAGAGCTACCTCATGTGAAATGCGCGTGACTGAGAACGAGGCTGCTGCCAGACCCCTTAGTCAAACAGCTCTCATCCGGCCCCCCTTCACTGTAGAAGCCTGAAACAACGTTCTAAAGACGGTTGACATCTAGTGGAAGCCTTAGGAAGTGCATAATAACCCATATCCCACTGTGTATTCGATAGGGGCTGAGATCAAATAAATATTGCTATTTATTTTGCTCCTTTGCACCCCAGTACCACCACTTGCACACACATCTTTTGCACATCTATCACCCCAGTGTTTAATTTGCCATACTGTAATAATTTTGCCACTATGGCCTATTTATTGCCTCACCCCCCCCTTATCCTACCTCATTTGCACACACTGTATATAGACTTTCTCTATTGTATTATTGACTGTGTTTGTTTATTCTATGTGTAACTCTGTGTTGTTGTTTGTGTCACACTGCTTTGCTTTATCTTGGCCAGGTCGCAGTTGTAAATGAGAACTTGTTCTCAACCAGCCTACCTGATTAAATAAAAGGTGAAATACATGTTGTTTTTTAAATGACCCAGGGCATTGATATAACATTACTCAGATGCACAAAAACAAAACCATTCAAAATGGGTGAACCTTTCCTTTAAGGGTTATTATTACAGTACATTCCAAATGTATAATTTAATGCTTCTCTCTCAAGCAGTCAGAAAGTCACTCAAGATGTACTCTTCTGCTTGACCCACTTACATGTTTCTGTGCAACTCTGAAGAACTGCGCCACGTCACGGACCACATTTCCAAAGTTGTCGTAAGTGCGCACGTAGGGCCTTATCCATGAGGGTAGCTGGGCACGTGCGTCTGTGCTTTTGAACCTGGAGGAAATAGCCAACGGACACTATAGAGTTGCATGATAGGAAAAACTCTGGTAACACTAACGTTCAGTAATAAATCATTTAAGGCATTTACAAACAGTTTGTTCACCATTTATAACTCATTACTACCACATTGGAAAAGGTTGGTAAGCTACTGCTTATTCTTTATCATTGATATGATTTAAGCCACTTTTGACACCTTAAAAGAGCATCAGGCACTGCTGGAATGTCTACCAATGTCCATCTTTTTGTGAGAAATTACACAGGTCACTCAAAACATTTCTAAAGTATAGCCTAGATAGCCCTCACTTTATATTAGGAACCACAAAAACACTTAACTAATGATTAGTAAACAGTTTAAAAGGACCTATATTAAACGTCTTGTGAATGATTTCTGAATAAAAGTTGTGAATAACTAGCTTGTAAACTAACATTTACAAATGGGAGAAATGGTGAGCAAACCTTAAATGCCTTATAATTGGTTTATTACTGACTGTTATTAGAAAGTGTTACCAAAACTGTTCAAGAGTCGGTCTGACGATACTGACCCTTTGGGAAGAATTAAACTTGGTTAAGCTTCGCTAGTGTCCGTGAGTTACTTACTCAAAATTGGAACCTAACACTACCTTACCCATACATAGGTGAGATAGCTGATGTTTTCAACTTCCACATAATAGCTATGCCACTTTGTTTACATACTCATCTCATATGTATATACTGTACTCGATACCATCTATTGCATCTTGCCTATGCCGCTCTGTACCATCACTCATTCATATATCTTTATGTACATATTCTTTATCCCCTTACACTTGTGTATAAGACAGTAGTTTTGGAATTGTTAGATTACTTGTTGGTTATTACTGCATTGTCGGAACTAGAAGCACAAGCATTTCGCTACACTCGCATTAACATCTGCTAACCATGTGTATGTGACAAATAACATTTGATTTGATTGGGTGATTCCTAAAATCACGAAAGCATTAATATTTTATATTGATGGTGTAAAGTGATGACTTGCACATACTGTACAGTACCAGTCAAAAGTTTGGACACACCTACTCATTCAAGGGTTTAATTTAGTTATTACTATTTTCTACATTGTAGAATAATAGGGAAGACATCAAAACTATGAAATAACATATGGAATCATGTAGTAACTGAAAAAGTTTTAAACAAATCAAAATATGTTATATTTGAGATTCTTTGAAGTAGCACCCTTTGCCTTGACAGCTTTGCACACTCCTGGCATTCTCTCAACCAGCTTCACCTGGAATGCTTTTTCAACGGTCTTGAAGGAGTTGCCACAGATGCTGAGCACTTGTTGGCTGCTTTTCCTTCACTCTTCATCTCAATTGGGTTGAGGTCAGGTGATTGTGGAGGCCAGGCCATCTGATGGAGCACTCCATCACTCTACTTGTTGGTCACATAGCCCTTACATAGCCTGGTGGTGTGTTGGGTCATTGTTCTGTTGAAAAACAAATGATAGTCCCACTAAGCCTAAACCAGATAGGATGGCGAATCGCTGCAGGATGCTGTGGTAGCAATGCTGGTTAAGCGTGCCTTGAATTCAAAATAAAAATCACTAACAGTGTCAACAGCAAAGCAACATTACACCACCTCCTCCATGCTTCACGGTTTGAACCACAAATGCGGAGATCATCCGTTCACCTAAGCTTCGTCTCACAAAGATTGACTGACCATGTCTTAAAGTAATGATGGACTGTTGTTTCTCTTTGAGAATATGAGCTGTTATTGCCATAATATGGACTTAAACTTTTACCAAATAGGGCCATCTTCTGTATACCAACCCTACCTTGTCACAACACAACTGATTGACTCAAACGCATTAAGAAGGAAAGAAATTCCACAAATTAACTTTTAGCAAGGCACACCTGTTAATTGAAATGCATTCCAGTTGTGCAAAGCTGTCATCAATGAAAAGGGTGCTACTTCAAAGAATCTCAAATAAACAAATACATTTTATAACACTTTTTTGGTTACTACATGATTCCATGTGTTATTTCATAGTTTTTATATCTTCACTATTATACTAAAATGTAGAAAACAGTAAAAAGGGAAAACCCTGGAATGAGTTGGTGTGTCCAAACATTTGACTGGTACTGTAGGAGTTATCAGGCAAAGGATGATGACTAGAATCCTATAGGACAATCTAGTTGATGTCCCAGTCATGTGATGTTTACAATGGCAACCACTATTTCTAGAGGCACGTCATGTTCCGTCACCAACACTGCCTGAAAAATATAGGCTGATCTGCTCCTACTTGAATATACAGTTGATGTCAGAAGTTAACATCCACTTGGGTTGGAGTCATTAACACTTGTCTGTTAACCACTCCATAAATTTGTTGTTAACAAATTATAGTTTTGGCAAGTCTGTTTAGGACATCTACTTTGTGCATGACACAAGTAATTTTTCCAACACTTGTTTACAGAACGATTATTTCACTTATAATTCACTGTATCACAATTCCAGTGGGTCAGAAGTTTACATACACTAAGTTGACTATGTCTTTAAACAGCTTGGACAATTTCAGAAAATGATTTCATGGCTTTACAAGCTTCTGATAGGCTAAATGACATAATTTGAGTCAATTGGAGGTGTACCTGTGGATGTATTTCAAGGCCTACCTTCAAACTCAGTGGCTCTTTGCTTGACATCATGGGAAAATCAAAAGAAATCAACCAAGACCTCAGAAAACAAATTGGAGACCTTCACAAGTCTGGTTCATCCTTGGGAGCGATTTCCAAATGCCTGAAGGTAATTTGATCTGTACAAACAATAGTACGCAAGTATAAACACCATGGGACCACGCAGCAGTCATACCGCTCAGGAAGAAGACGCGTTCTGTCTCCTAGAGATTAAAGTACTTTGGTGCGAAAAGTTCAAATCAATCCGAGAACAGCAGCAAAGGACCACCAGACTTGTGGAGGTCTACAATTTGAAGATGCTGGAGGGAACGGGTAGAAAAGTAATTATATCCACAGCAAAATGAGTTCTATATCGACATAACCTGAAATGCAACCCAAGCACTTCCCAAGCAAGGAAGAAGCCACTGCTCCAAAACCGGCATAAAAAAATCCAGACTACGTTTTCAAACTGCACATGGGGACAACGATCGTACTTTTTTGGAGAAATGTCCTCTGGTCTGATGAAACAAAAATAGAACTGTTTGGCCATAATGACCATCGTTATGTTTAGAGGAAAAAGGGGGAGGCTTGCAAGCCGAGGAACACCATCCCAACCGTGAAGCACGGGGGTGGCAGCTTCAAAAATTGGATGGCATCATGAGGTAGGAAAATGATGTGGATATATGGAAGCAACATCTCAAGACATCAGTCAGGAAGTTGAAGCTTGGTCGCAAATGGGTCTTCCAAATGGACAATGATCCCAAGCATACTTCCAAAGTTGTAGCAAAATGGCTTACGAACAACAAAGTCAAGTTATTGGAGTGGCCATCACAAAGCCCTGACCTCAATCCTATAGAACATTTTTGGGCAGAACTGAAAAAGCGTGTGCAAAATTTATTGAAAATTTATTGAGTGGTTGAAAAACAAGTTTTAAATTACTCCAACCTAAGTGTATGTAAACTTCTGACTGTACCCGATGATCACCTGAAATGACCAGCATGCACCCCTGATGATCACCTGAAATGACCAGCATACAATACTGACCTGTGGTCGCACAAGAAGATAGCCCCGTAGTCATCACGGTGGCGAATGACTCTTCCAATAGCTTGGTTCACTGCCCTGGACGCCTGCTGTCTATACCAGTTCTGCCCCGACAGGTACTACCGACACACACAGAAAGGCAGAGAAACACAAATATTAACTAGATGTCCTTAGTGCATGAACATCTTTGCCAAAAACATGTTTTAAAAAGTATGTTTGGTTTTGCTTTTAGTGAAAAAAGTTGTGAATTGACAATTTACATGAACTTCACTTCTGTAAGGGTAGCTATTAGTGAAGTCCTAATAAATCCTGTAATATATCATCAGTCAGAGGACCAGCGAAGGGGCTTCCTCCATACCTGCACCCCGGGGGTCTTCTTCCTGCACATCTCGTCCAGGTACTGCATCTTCAGAATGACCCGGGGGTCCATGCGGGGCGGGAACGGGAGACCAGTGATTATGACCCCTCGGCCATACGTGTCAGCAAAATCCAGGCCCTCGCTGGCCTGGCAGAGGTACAAATAAACCAATCAAGGCACACAGAAAATACCATGTATGGGCTTAAGATCAATTCAGAGTGATGTCTCCATGCGTTGTCAAAATTGTAGAGACCTTAACCTAACACTTAGTGACCTCGTTAAGAGGTTTGGATATCTTGCCGCGACAGCTGAGGTAGTGGTCAACTTCACTTCAAAATGCAAGCCGAGATCTACCGCTCAGATTTGTTTTGTATTTTAAACATGAAGCCTATGCAACATTAACCTTTTACAGTTCTAGAACAACCAAGGTTTGTGCAGTAGGTTTAGCCCAATACATTACTGCATATTGGATATGCTTGAATTGCCCTGCCAATGTTGTTCTTCTCAGACCATTTCAAAATAATATTTCAAAATTTGAGGTATGATCACACCAGTAATAGAGCGGTTGTTGAAGCACAGCTGAGTGAGCATAAAATTGACGATTGAAAATATATTATCAGCCCAAAACAATTCTCCACTGGTCTGACAGGTGCTTGAATCTAATGGTCAGTCTCAGCGGAGGGAGGTAGAGAGCAGCTCCCTCCCTCCACTGAGACTGAACAAAAAGGGGACAACATCTTCCAACATTGCAAAACTCGAAATGATTACGACGGGACACACTCCAGAAACAAATGCAAGTACATTATTTGTTTTAATTAAAAATCATAATAACAGAACAGTAGCCAGTGCTTGAGAGGATGCAATGGGCAAAATTGGTTGAAATTAAGTCATAATGAGGTCATACTGTATCAACCAGTTTCTGGTTGTATTGACACCATTTCAAATATATCTCTCTACTGGGAAATGGTTCTCAACCAATGTAGTATTTTTCAGGTATGAGCAATGCCTAGGACTCGGAGGCACGTGTGCAGGTTTCTACTCTTTTTTTTACACAATCAGACAACATACTGGAGGTACAAACATCAACGACATCATACCCGCCCAGACACATTTTCTCACCCCTGTCTCTGCTACGTTCTCAAATGGCATTACTTTGTTCCTCTCCATCGCACGCGCACTTTCAATATTGACATAATGAAGTATATGATTTTTCCATTGTCTTAACGATGGAGGATTGGTTGATTTCCAGTTTAGGTATACTTTTTTTTATTTTATTTTATTTTTTTAGATAATTGACGAGAACAGTATCATCCAGCCCATCAGATATCTTACTACACCCCAGTAGCGGAGTTTGGGAAGATTTTTAAATTTATTTTAAAAATCCCTTGGAAAGCCAAGCCTAGGAAGAAAAATAGCCATATTACAACTTATGTGTTGTGATAATTGTGTTGTTTGCTCTATAACCTGTTAGTTCATATGCCTTGCCACCGTGATAGATATATATATATATATATAGCCCCAAGGCCGAGACAATAAGAAGACAGAGTGGCAGAATAAATTCAACCACACCTGTGTTTCATCACAAAACCGGAGAGCAACATCTGTCCCGTTAAGTCCACAAAGCATATTGCATGTAACAAACAAGTTACTGTTTAAGACATTTTTGGACTACTAAATTACTATTGATTTAGAACCATGCAGAGTTAGGCTACAACAAGTCGCTAAGAAAACACGAGCTGCCTATACTGTTCCAGCTTTAACATTTCAATATAATCAAAATCACCTATGCTTAGTCTAATACAGTGACAACTAAAAGATACCAAAAACAATCCAGTACAATCAACATAAGCTAAATACATTGAGAAAAAACACAACATGCAACCAATTTCTAAATATTTTACAGAGTTACAGTTCCTATAAAGGAATCAGTCAATTTAAATAAATTCCTTAGGCCCTAATCTATGGATTTTACATGACTGGGAATACAGATATGCATGTGTTGGTCAGAGACACTTTCAAAATAAGGTAGGGGCGTGGAAGAGAAAACCAGTCAGTATCTTGTGTGACCACCATTTGCCTCATGCAGTGCGACATCTCCTTAGCATAGAGTTCATCAGGCTGTTGATTGTGACCTGTGGAATGTTGTCCCACTCTTCAATGGCTATGCGAAGTTGCTGGATATTTGCGGTAACTGGAACACGCTGCCATACACGTCAACCCAGAGCATCCCAAACATGCTCAATGGGTGACATGTCTGGTGAGTAGTATGGCCATGGAAGAACTGTGACATTTCAGCTTCCAGGAATTGTTTATAGATCTTTCCGACGTGGGGCTGTGCATTATCATGCCGAAACATGTGGTGATGGCGGCAGATGAATGGCACAACAATAGGCCTCAGGATCTCATCACGGTATCTCTGTGTATGCATTTTATCGATGACAATTTGAAATTGTGTTCATTGACCGTAGCTTATGCCTTTCCATGAAGAGCACACTTCTCCAGCGTGCCAGTGCCCATTGAAGGTGAGCATTTGCTCACTGAAGTCCGTTACGACACCAAACTGCAATATGGTCAAGACCCTGGTCAGGACGACAAGCACGCACATGAGCTTCCCTGAGATGGTTTATAACAGTTTGTGCAGAAATTGTTTGGTTGTGCAAACCCAGTTTCATCAGCTGTCCTGGTGGCTGGTCTCAGACGATCCCACTGGTGAAGAAGCCGGATGTGGAGATCCTGGGCTGGCATGATTACACGTGGTCTGCGGCTGTGAGGATGGTTGAACGATGTTGGTGGCGGCTTATGACAAGAGCTCTGGTGGACATTCCTGCAGTCATCATGCCAATTGCAATGCAACACCTGTAAGGTGTTTGGATTATCTTGGCAAAGGAGAAATGCTCATAAACAGGAATATAAGACACATTTTAGAAAAAAAAGCTTTTTGTGCATATGGAAAATGTTTGGGGTATTTTATTTCAGCTCATGAAACATGGGGCCAACACATTACATGTTGCGTTAATATTTGTGTGTGTTTGGGTGCTTGCAAGTAGAAAGAAACATATTGACTCACCCTACCTGTAGATAACCACCAACGCCATCCTCTTCTTTCATGTTGCCAAAATGGTATATGAATCAGTCATACAGTAACCTACACTCTTAGTTTTTGTTGTCCTAGGCTACCTGGCTTAAATTATTGCTACCTTACATTTACATTTAACATTACATTTAAGTCATTTAGCAGACGCTCTTATCCAGAGCGACTTACAAATTGGTGCATTCACCTTATGACATCCAGTGGAACAGCCACTTTACAATAGTGCATCTAAATCTTTTAAGGGGGGGGGGTGAGAGGGATTACTTTATCCTATCCTAGGTATTCCTTAAAGAGGTGGGGTTTCAGGTGTCTCCGGAAGGTGGTGATTGACTCCGCTGTCCTGGCGTCGTGAGGGAGTTTGTTCCACCATTGGGGGGCCAGAGCAGCGAACAGTTTTGACTGGGCTGAGCGGGAACTGTACTTCCTCAGTGGTAGGGAGGCGAGCAGGCCAGAGGTGGATGAACGCAGTGCCCTTGTTTGGATGTAGGGCCTGATCAGAGCCTGGAGGTACTGAGGTGCCGTTCCCCTCACAGCTCCGTAGGCAAGCTACGTAGCCTAACTTCCTTTCAGAGGCAACAATAGCCTACTACATTTAGCTACATATTGAACTTCCAGCAAGGGGCACTATGTATGAATGTATGGTTAGTTCAGAATCGGCGTAATAATCATCGATTGGCCAGCACGGAGAACTAACTAAAACCAGAAGTCCAAACCCCTATCTCCATTCAGGCCTAATTTAGGAAAGGGCCCATTTTAGCTAGGTAGCCAGCCACCAGAGCTCAGAAGTGAAAATTAAAAAAAAAATGATGTCAATGACATTTGGTTTTTGTTGTGATTAGTGTGGCAATGACAAATCGAAACTGGCTTCCCTAAACTTTTTTTGGGGTGTGCCAGGACCATTCACAGTTGAGCTCGTTTAGTTCGACGCTGATTGGCTCTCATTTAAGTTTATTATCAAGGGAGGCCAAATGCTCACTGGCTTCCATTGCAGCAACAATTTTACTCTTTTTGACCAGACAGAAACAGATAGGTGAGCTACACATAAAGAGACAGAGGCGCTGTTTCGCTTGCTCGGATGCTTTCTCCTGCCGAGATACATTTAGCCTCTTGCGAATTAAAGGGTCAATTATGAAACAGACGAAAGACATGAAATAATGTGTTTATTTTTTTCTTTTAATTTTTTCAGGAAGCCTGGCTTCCCTTGACATCCATGAATGCACGCCATTGCTGCACCCTTATATGGAATGTCTTGAAATATGCAGACAGAAAGATTGAAAGTAAATTTAGATTGTAATACTTCTGACAGCCAACTTCTAACTCTGCACACAACTTTTTCCCAGAAAATGACTCTGTCGTTGTTCTGTAGAATGTGTTAATTTGGTCTCGTATAATAGTGTGCTGTTTTTCCAATGAGGCCTGGTGACATTCTGCTTTGCCAAATCAGGAACTGCTGTGTTGACATTCAAAATGAGGTAGCATGCTATGTTTCCCTAACATGATGATGTTAGGTCATGGAGGGTAAACAGTGACCTTTTAGTAGAAGTGATTTACAGTATGTGTGTGGGTGACTATCTGAACCAGTAAGTGCTATAAAGCCATCAGAGCAGAGGAAGTACTTCAGGCAAGGATATGGGGAAGACAGACTGACCATAACAAACAAACAGGTCTTACCTTTCCCCGACAGACCGCAAAGAAGCTGCCCCCTTTAGATTTTGAGTCATTGACTTTGTCATAATAACCATCAATTATCTAGACAAAAAGGAAATGGTATGGGTTAAGTTAGCTTTGCTATACTAAAAATAGTGCAGGAGAAACATTCCCATGATAACGGTCATTTACTGTTACGGTCACGAAACTGCAGGTAGTGACAGAGTACATGCAGCGTTTTAAATGGGAATGTCTGCAGCACTGACCTCCGTGAACGTCCCCTTTCCCTTGGGCTCCACAAACATGGGCTTTATGTTTTCAATGCGGTCGGCATGCCCGTTTGCCTGGGGAAAAAGCAGGCATAGAAGAGCATGTTATTATATTAAGTAAGACCAAAGGATTCTCATCACAGGCTCAGCATCAATAATGAAGCAGGAGGATCCCCTACACACACAGTGCCTTCGGAAAGCGTTCAGACCCCTTTACTTTTCCCACATTTTGTTATGTTACAGCCTTATTCTAAAATTGGTCAATTGTCACCCCCCCCCCCCAATCTACTCACAATAGCCCATGACAACGCAAAAACAGGTTTATTAATGTTTGCTATTTTTTTTTTTTTTATGTATGAAACTTCACATTTACATAAGTATTCAGATCCTTTACTCAGTACTTTGTTGAAGCACTTTGGCAGCAATTACAGCATCAAGTCTTCTTGAGTATGACCTTACAAGCTTGGCACATCTGTATTTGGGGAGTTTCTCCCATTCTCCTCTGAAGATCCTCTCATGCGGTGTCAGGTTGGATGGGAAACATTGCTGCACAGCTATTTTCAGGTCTTTCCGGGCTCTGGCTGGGCCACTGAAGGACATTCAGAGACTTGTCCAGAAGCCACTCCTGCGTTGTCTTGGCTGTGTGCTTAGGGTTGTTCTCACATCTCCACAGAGGAACTCCAGAGCTTGGTCAGAGTGACCATCGGGTTCTTGGTCACCTCCCTGACCAAGGCCCTTCTCACCAGATTGCTCCGTTTGGCCAGGCTGACAGCTCTAGGAAGAGTCTTGGTGGTTCCAAACTTCATCCATTTAAGAATGATGAAGGCCACTGTTTTCTTGGGGGCCTTTAATGCTGCAGACATGTTTTAGTACCCTTGCCCAGATCTGTGCCTTGACACAATCCTGTCTCGGAGCTCTACGGACAATTCCTTCAACCTCATGGCTTGGTTTTTGCTCTGAAATGTATTTTCAACTGTGGGACAGTATATAGACATGTGTGTGCGCCTTTCCAAATCATGTACAATCAATTGTATTTACCACAGGTGGATTCCAATCAAGTTGTAGAAACATCTCAAGGATGATCAATGGAAATAGGATGCACCCAAGCTCAATTTCAAGTCTCATGGCAAAGGGTCTGAATACTTATGTAAATAAGGTCCCCTTTTATTTTTTACTATTTAGCAAAAAAATTGTCATTATGGGCTATTGTGTGTATATTGCTGAGGATTTTTTTTATTTCATCCATTTTAGAATAAGGCTATAACGTAACAAAATGTGGAATAAGTGAAGGCAGGCACTGGATAAGGTCTTTAATTTATGATTTATAACACCGCTTGTCCTCAGCCGTCTAGGCAACATACACTGCTTTGGATCTGGTCCTATGCCTGCTCCAGCGTGGAATTTCTGCATTACGGTGACGTCATTGTCCAGACCTTGCATCCACGCAGTTACCAACACAACGACTGTTGCCATGTGTAGGTAACCATAGAAGTGTAGAGTCGGCATTAGCACATACTGTACACATACAAGGCTACCTCTACATCAGGCCTTGGGTCAATTCAACACAAACTCATTCGCTGCAGGAAATGGATTGATATTTAAATCCTAACCTGAAAAGTACTTTCATAGATAAAGTTATCAATGTATGGGTGGAATTTCAAAAAAGTTGCTGAATTGATGGTGTTCAAATGGTGACAACCTTTTTTCTGAGGGATCCCTGAGCTGCACTCACCCTCCAGAACTCCAGAGTCTTGTCCATCACAGGGTAAGAGGGGAAGAACACCAGCAAACCGTGAGGGACAACGCGGCCCAGATTCACTGCAGAAAGAAAAAGGAAAAATAATGAGAATTTAGGTAATTTAGTAGAATGGGTTGTCTCCAGTATGTTTCTCTAGCATTAGAGCAATGGATGGAAGTCTAGTGAAACTACCTTTAACTTCCTTCATACTGGACACAGAGATACAAATGGTATCCACGAGTTCATCTGACTCAGGGGAAGTAGATAACGGGCATCATTGCTAAAATTCCGTAGTATCCCTATAATATACCCCTCCCCCGATAACAATTTGCCACTGGAGGTCATTCTCAAGGTCCTTGTATATCTCTGTAATGAGTGATTTTCAAGGTGTTTACACCAATGAAATAACATTTAAAGATACACATTACACTAGTAAAAAAATATATATTTGAATAGCCTTTGTTGTTATTAATCAATACATTAAATACTTTTGTTCACTTTGGATCATTGAAAAAAAATAGAAAGATCCCTCTTAAATCCCCAAAACATCTCACTACAACTCTACACATCACTACTGGGACAAGTCATTTTGATTACCCCAAGTACTTTAAACAATGCACAAATAACGTTTTGCAGTATAAAAAGGACTAGCATTATGTTTTTAACATTGATAAACATTGCAATATATTCAAAAACATCTATGATGTGTAACTTAGTTTCTCTCATGGTTGCAAAGGCAAGATACACAAATGCCACCGCAAATCAAGAACGCACAGATATTAATTTGTAGGATATATTCATCTTACCAACAGTGTTCCCTAAAGATGCCATGTTTTCAGGGACAAACCTTTGAAACAAATAGTGAGTGTGTGTTAATTAAACTAGAATGATATTATCATGTATACAGTGCCTTTGGAAAGTATTCAGACCCCTTGACTTTTTTCACATTTTGTTACGTTAAAGCCTTATTCTAAAGTGGATTAAAAAAAATATACACAATCCATCATGACAAAGCGAAAACAGGTTTTTAGAAATTGTTACAAAATTATTTTTAAAAAAAAAACAGAAATAGCTTATTTACTTAAGTATTCAGACCCTTTGCTATGAGACTTGAAATTGAGCTCAGGTGCATACTGTTTCCATTGATCATCCTTGAGATGTTTCTACAACTTGGAGTCCACCTGCAGTAAATTCAATTGATTGGACATGATTTGGAAAGGCACATACCGGTCAATAGAAGGTCCCACAGTTGAAAGTGCATGTTCGATCAAAAACCATGAGTTCGAAGGAATTGTCTGGGGAAGGGTATCAAAATATTTCTGTAGCATTGAAGGTCCCCAAGAACACAGTGATCTAGATCATTCTTAAATGGAAAAAGTTTGGAACCACCATGACTCTTCCCAGAGCTGGCCGTCTGGCCAAACTGAGAAATCGGTAGAACAGGCCTCGGTCAGGGAGGTGACCAAGAACCCGATGCTCACTGACAGAGCTCTAGAGTTCCTCTGTGGAGATAGGAGAACCTTCCATAAGGACAAACATCTCTGCAGCACTCCATGAATCAGGCCAGATGGAAGTCACTCCTCAGTAAAAGGCACATGACAGCCCGCTTGGAGTTTGCCAAAAGGCATCTAAAGACTCTGATGAAACTAAGATTGAACTCTTTGGCCTGAATGCCGAGCGTTACGTCTGGAGAAAACCTGGCACCATCCCTACGGTGAAGCATTGTGGTGGCAAGCATCATGCTGTGGGGATGTTTTCCAGCAGCGGGGACTGGGAGACGACTCAGGATTGAGGCAAAGATGAGCAGAGCAAAGTACAGAGATCCTTGATGAAAAGCACTGTGGAGCAGGTTAGGACCTCGGACTGGGGCGAAGGTTCATCTTCTAACAGGACAACGACCCTAAGCACACAGCCAAGAAAGCGCAGGAGTGGCTTCAGGACAAGTCTCTGAATGTCCTTGAGTGGCCCAGCCAGAGCCCGGACTTGAACCTGATCGAACATCTCTGGAGAGATCTGAAAATAGCAGTGCAACAATGCTCCCCATCCAACCTGACAGAGCTTGAGAGGATCTGCAGAGAAGAATGGGAGAAACTTCCCAAATACAGGTGTGCCAAGCTTGTAGCGTCATACCCAAAGAAGACTTGATGCTGTAATCGCCGCCAAAAGTGCTTCAACAAAGTACTGAGTAAAGGGTCTGAATACGTATGTGAAATTTACGTTTTTATTTTTGTTTTTATAAATGATCTTACATTTCTAAAAACCTGTTTTTGCTTTGTCATTATCGGGTATTGTGTGTAGATTGATGAGTGATTTTTCTTTATACATTTTAGAAAAAGGATGTAATGTAACAAAATGTGGAAAAGGTCAAGGGCGTATGAATACTTTCCAAAGGCACTGTATATCCCCCCCAGAGAGGGTAGTCACAGCGGTGGAGGTGCCCACCTGCGGTCAAATGCTGAGCTGAGCTGCACGCTGTCTGGACCGCGGTCAATTATGCTGACAAAGATCTGATCATGCTGAATCACATGGGGGTTCTCCAGGCATACTGGAAAGGGACTGTGGGGGGAGGCAAGGGGGTCAAGAGAAGTGAAACCCAAAAAAGGAAACCCAAGGTCAGTAGAAAAAACACAAAAACAGAACTGTCTCTTATGTTATGGACAAGAGCATCTGCTAAATGACCAACATGTGAATGACAAGACAAGTAGGTAAGTAACAAAGTTGATGGCTAATATCCTACTATAGATTTTTTCCCATGTGTGTGTGTGTGTGTGTGTGTGTGTGTTGACAAATGACACACTCACATTTGCATTTCGGAGGTGAACGAGGACAGAGGGGAGAGGGTCCCGCTGGTGAGGATGATGCTGCGCACGCCCTGCCTCACCAGCTCCTGCATGCTGAACCCAGGCGAGAAGCACCAGTAACTCAGAACATTTCCTGGAATAAAACCACATCCCCACTGGTTTCTTAAAATCGCAAAACACCATGGTACATCATTCAACCAGGGAACTCGGTCCAAACATGAGCGCAGATGTCCATAATACACTCTGTCTAGCTCAGTTAACTGCAGACAGAATTTGGATGGAGAATGGCCAAGCAACACTGCCTGTAGCTAGATCTAAAGTGACCGGTTGATTCAGATTTTCTTTGAGGAGAGCAGTGGACTTCTCTTCTATAATGTACAGGGATCTCAATGTCAACCTGTAGTACAAGGGCCTTTATTCTCAAATCGCCTCAGAGTAGGAGTGCTGATCACTGAGACGCTTGGTACATAAAGCCCCAGGTCCCCCGTCAATATGAATCTTATTCATTATGATCGAAAAGGCCAAACTGATCCTAAAATCAGCACTCCTACACTGACACGCTTTGTGAATACAGACTGAGATCTCAGTGTTCAAAATACATACATGAAACATCCTGTTTCCATTAGATACAGTGCCTCCTAGGGTTGGGCGATGTCTGGCATGACACATTGTCCCATCAACCTGTCCAGACATCACTGATATGCGATTGTATCATCTATTTATTTTTTTACCTGGGGCGCGTCGTTGCGTTGCCTAGCAATGCAGGAAACGATCTGTAATGCAGTGTCTTGCACAAACCACCGATGAAAGTCTAATCATTAGACTACAATGTGGAAATCATCTTACCAATATTGTATTTCCTTGTGTGCAAATGAATAAATATAAACCAAATCATATTGTGATATGTGGTACCGATAACTTTGAATGGTGATTTGGAACTCAACGTTGTAGGCCTACGATGTGACACGAGACCCTTTCAAATGGTGATTTCGGACGATTTCAACTGAGAGCACATGTTCACCATAGAAGACAATCACTGGGCAGTCTTCTTGGGAGAACTAATTAGCTTAATTTGTAGCCTATCCAAATGTGGGTTATTCATAGACCAACATGTCACATTCAAACAGAATGGCGATTGGGACAAAAATGGGAAATGAAGTGTTTTAAAACAAGCCAGATTAAAAAGGAGTGTCTGCTGCAAAAGGCCCATGATCATCCGACATTGGAGGTGAGCGAGATAAATGTCATCTGACATTTTGCGCAGCTTTTGGCACTCTCCGCTCCATCTACATACATTGTAGGCCTACTCTTGCATTATGTTAATAGTAGGCTAAGTCTACCTATATATATATTTATTTATTGAAAAAGGCAATGGCAAATGGGAATAGGAAGGTGAATTGGCGTGTCACCCGGCTGGGTCAGAATTGTGCACTGCCCGACTCCAGCGGTGCCAGTCATGTACAAATAGGTTTAAATATCTTCTGTAAAAAAACAATCTAATATATAAAAACTATCGTCTGTTACATCACAATGTTGTTACCATCGACGGTGTGTCTCAAAGGGTTGGGCGATATTGTATCGTAACATCGCCCAATGCCAGTGCTTTCAAAAAGTATTCATACCCGTCCACATTTTGTTCTATTATTACAGCCTGCTTTCAAAATGGATTACATTCTCACCCATCTACACACAATACCCCATAATGACAAAGGGAAAACATGTTTTTAGAAATGTTAGAAACATTTATTTTAAATGAAATACTTTGTAGAAGCACCTTTGGCAGCGATTACAGCTTTGAGTCATCTTGTATGTGTACGTCTGTATCAGCTTTGCACAACTGGATTGGGGGACTTTCTCCCAATCTTCCTAGCAGATTTTCTTAAGCTTGGTTAAATTAGATAGGGAGTGGTGGTGAACAGCAATCTTCAAGTCTTCCCACAGATTTTCAATAGGACTCAAGTCTGGGCTTTGGCTGGGCCACTCAAGGACATTCAAATTCTTGTTCTGAATCTTTGCTCCAGTCTAAGGTTGTTTGCACTCTGAAGCAGGTTCTCATCAAGGATTTGCCTGTATTTGATTACATTCATTGTTCCCTCTATCATTTTCAGTCTCCCAGTCCCTGCCTCTAAAAAGCATCCATAGCATGGAGCAGTGCCTGGTTTTCTCCAGACAAAGTGCTTTGTATTCTGGCCAAAGTGTAACATTTCTCTAATCAGAGACCGTTGTCGTTTTGGCAGGTTCTCCCATCTCAGCCAAAGAACTTTTGTAGTTCTGTCATTGGGTTCTTGGTCACCTCCCTGACCAAGGTCCTTCTTGCCCGGTTGGTCAGTTTGGTTGGACGGCCAGCTCTAGGCAGAGTCTGGGTAGATCCATATTTTTTTCATTTCCCAATGGAACGGTACGCTTGGAAACTTTCAACACTAGAAATGATTTATTCCCTTCCCCAGATATATGACTCAGAACAATTATCTCTCGGAGACCTATGAACAGTTCCTTGGTAAGGTATAGTTTTTGCTCTGACACACACTGTCAACTGTGGGACCTTATAAAGACATGTGTGTTTCTTACAAAATCATGTCCAAATAATTGAATTTGCCACAGATGGACTCCCAAGTTATAGTGACATCAAGGATGATCAAAGGAAATTGGATGCACCTGAGCTCAATTTGCAAAGAGGTGTGAATACCTATGCAAATGTAGTATTTCTCCATTTCATTTTCAATAAATTAGCTAATTAACATGTTTTCACTGCGTCATTATGTGTAGATGGGTTTTTATACTTTATCCATTTTGAATTCAGGCTGTAACAACAAAATGTGGAATAAGTCAAGGGGTATGAATACTTTCTGAATGCACTGTAAATCATGATTGGAAGCTACTAATCAAAAGTTACAATGGAGTCCTCAAGAGGCCACCTGACATTGATGTATCTCTAATACACCACTACGTAGTGCTATATACTGTAGTCCTACGGAGTATTAACCCATTTGTCTAGGCAACTTGAGATCAGTGTTCATAGTGTTACTTTTAGAGCAGTTTATGAAAAGGCCTGTTAATTATTTTGAAAAATAAAAAAGGATATGTATATAAAAATACTTACCTTTATGTTTGAAGAATATTTTGTTATAATGAAGGAAATATCTACTTGTGGTGGTCGGTACCGTTTAAGATGAGGACAATTATTCATATTTTTTTTATGAGCATGACCTTATTTCTAGTACAGCATATCATTCATATTCCATTCACCCAGCTCAATGTAACATCGATATGTTTGGACTACTACATGAGACTCAAATATTCCCTATAGCCATCATGAGGTTGCTACAACCTAGCCTATGAATGAAAGTTTACAATGTAGGTGCACAGGTTGAGATAAACATTTTAGTAATCAAGGTGACAGACAGCGACACATTATATTGCCTAGCACACTCTTGCTGATCTAAGTTGTAATCATTAGTCTAATCATTGGAGTTTCATTTGGACAAATTCTGGTATGTATATGGCTGTTTCGTTCAGTTTTCTTCCGTTTAAGAAATGTTTTTCTACAGAATCGGTCGGAATGAATACACCCCTGATCACATGCAAACAGTTCACTTTCATTGCAGCCACATACAAACAGCATGATCACTTTGCTCATTGCAATTCCTTCTCACATCCATGCGCTATCCTCCTCTCTCACATTTTCCCTTCGCTTGTGGACTTCAGTGCACAACACATTAGTGGTCTGTGACCAGGCAACAACAAAAAAACGTTCCAAGTCGAACATTCATATCATAACTGCTACACAGCCTACATCGTTGTCAACATATTAGCTAGCTAACGTCATAGTTAGCATAGCTAATAGAACTGACGCATTAGTAAACCCATACAATCATGCAGTAGAGTGTACAGTCGGCAAACAGTTTAGCATTTACACCAGCGGGCCTGTGGCAATAAATTAAGAAAACCAAAAGCTCAGCTTGACTTAGAAGAGTTTCAGTTTTGGATAGCCATAGCCAGGTAGCGAACATAGCATCTCTCTCTGAGCCGGGTGTTTGTGTAGGCTAAACTAGCTAGCTGCATTCGCCAAGTAAGCGAAAGTGAAATGAAATCTCTCTTCTCCATTTTTGAAGAAATGTATTTGTTCAACAAAGACTGACACAGACTGTTACCTTGTTTTTTGGAGGAAGATGAAGACCACACATCAGTATTTTGTTTTTTCTTATGATAGCTGGTGTCTTTATGGATATGGACCTGTGACAGAGGATATGTGCCAAAACAGTATTAAAACCATGGTTCAAATGTACAATTCTGATTGGCATTTGTATTTCCAGATACAGATGAAATAGTGACTAGTGACTATTACACACCTTAAATTTAGTGGTGCTGGATTGCATGTTGAGCGGCATGTTTGCACCTTTGTTGCCCTCTTGTGTATCAACGCAGAACACCAGCTAGTGAGATAAAAGAAGAGAAAGAACATGATACAGTATTCACATTGGACATACATTGATAGACTTAAAACAAGGACATTGTTCCTGTTCCAATGCTTTGTATTTTGCTTTATTTCAACCACATCTCCCTTCTCTAATCCCTCTATATCACTATATCATCCCCCTCTTCTTTCTTTCCCTGATCCCGTTTCTTTACTTCCCTCTGTCCCATCTGTAGGACAGGAAACGCTCTGAAAATCATTAGGTCTGAGAAGTGCTCAACATCTTTCAATTCCAATGCAGTTTTTACATCTGCATATTTAGTGTACATTTTTTATTAAAAATAAATACATGAAAGAAAAAAAACAACGCTTTAAAAGTGCACCAAACCTGAATTATGTCCGCCAATTTCTGTAATCCAGTTGTGTTCATGAATATGCCTGGTTCTGTTAAAATGTTAAAAGAAATAAACACTTATAGTATCACCTCCATCACTAACTATGTTCAGACACTCCGCATTCAAATGACAATGTAAGGTACAGCACTAGAAAAGGCAGTGAAAAGTGAAAGCAAATAATGGAAGGCTTAACTTAAATCCTAAAACTACAATGACTCAGGACTTCAGACAAGTGGACATACAATCGCTCAATAATAACATTTTAGAATTTATTGAATTAGCTTTCAAAATGTTATTTTAGATTTGAACTTGATATCACATCAGAGTGGCTGAATAAAGGGGAAGCCATATGAACAGAGACTCACTTCCAGCCAGATATCCAGTGATCTGCTCCAGGGCTTCAAAGATGGGCGTCCTTGTGTCAAATGTGAGGTGAGCCGTCTGGAACAACTCGTAGATGAAGCTGAGAGGGATGGTTTAAAGTGTACAGAATGTGGATGAGCGCTTTCTACGATTCATACCCCTTGACTTATTCAAAATGTTGTTGTGTTACAGCCTGAATTCTAAACAGATTAATTAATTAATCCTCACCAATCTACACCCAATAACCCATCATGACAAAGTGAAAACATGCTTTTTGAAATGTTTGCAAATGTATTGAAAAAGAAAGAGAAATATCTCATTTACATTAAGTATTCACACCCCTGAGTCAATAGATGATAGAATCCCCTTTGGCAGAGATTTCAGCTGTGAGTCTTTCTGGGTAAGTCTCTAAGAGCTTTGCACAACTGGAATGTACAACATTTGCGCATTCATCAAGCTCTGCCAAGTTGGTTGTTGGCAATTACTAGACACCCATTTTCAAGTCAAAACTGTAACTAGGCCACTCAGGAACATTCAATGTCATCTTGGTAAGCAACTCCAGTGTATATTTGGCTTTGTGTTTTAGGTTTTTGTCCTGCTGAAAGCTGATTGTCTCCCAGAGTCTATTGGAAAGCACATTGAACCAGGTTTTCCTCTAGGATTTTGCCTGAGCTTAGTATTAAAGACATAATGTTCATTTCTTTGCCACATTTTTTAAAGTTTTACTTTAGATTCCGGCGCCGACTGAGATGGCCGCCTCGCTTCGCGTTCCTAGGAAACTATGCAGTTTTTTGTTTTTTTACGTGTTATTTCTTACATTAGTACCCCAGGTCATCTTAGGTTTCATTACATACAGTCGAGAAGAACTACTGAATATAAGATCAGCGCCAACTCACCATCAGTACGACCAAGAATATGTTTTCCGCGACGCGGATCCGGTGTTCTGCCTTACAAACAGGACAACGGAATGGATCGCATGCAGCGACCCAAGGAAACGAGGCGGTGTTCTGGTCAGACTCCGAAAAAGGGCACATCGCGCACCACTCCCCAGCATTCTTCTTGCCAATGTCCAGTCTCTTGACAACAAGGTTGACGAAATCCGAGCAAGGGTAGCATTCCAGAGGGACATCAGAGACTGCAACGTTCTCTGCTTCACAGAAACATGGCTTACTGGGAAGACGCTATCCGATGCGGTGCAGCCAACGGGTTTCTCCACGCATCGCGCGGACAGAAACAAACATCTTTCTGGTAAGAAGAGTGGCGGGGGCGTATGCCTCATGACTAACGAGACATGGTGTGATGAAGGAAACATACAGGAACTCAAATCCTTCTGTTCACCTGATTTAGAATTCCTCACAATCAAATGTAGACCGCATTATCTTCCAAGAGAATTCTCCTCGATTATAATCACAGCCGTATATATCCCCCCCAAGCAGACACATCGATGGCTCTGAACGAACTTTATTTAACTCTTTGCAAACTGGAAACCATTTATCCGGAGGCTGCATTCATTGTAGCTGGGGATTTTAACAAAGCTAATCTGAAAACAAGACTCCCTAAATTTTACCAGCATATCGATTGCGCAACCAGGGGTGGTAAAACCTTGGATCATTGTTACTCTAACTTCCGCGACGCATATAAGGCCCTGCCCCGCCCCCCTTTCGGAAAAGCTGACCACAACTCCATTTTGCTGATCCCTGCCTACAGGCAGAAACTAAAACAAGAGGCTCCCACGCTGAGGTCTGTCCAACGCTGGTCAGACCAAGCTGACTCCACACTCCAAGACTGCTTCCATCACGTGGACTGGGACATGTTTCGTATTGCGTCAGATGGAAATATTGACGAATACGCTGATTCGGTGTGCGAGTTCATTAGAACGTGCGTCGAAGATGTCGTTCCCATAGCAACGATAAAAACATTCCCAAACCAGAAACCGTGGATTGATGGCAGCATTCGCGTGAAACTGAAAGCGCGAACCACTGCTTTTAATCAGGGCAAGGTGTCTGGTAATATGTCCGAATATAAACAATGCAGCTATTCCCTCCGCAAGGCTATTAAACAAGCTAAGCGTCAGTACAGAGACAAAGTGGAATCTCAATTCAATGGCTCAGACACAAGAGGCATGTGGCAGGGTCTACAGTCAATCACGGACTACAAGAAGAAACCCAGCCCAGTCACGGACCAGGATGTCTTGCTCCCAGGCAGACTAAATAACTTTTTTGCCCGCTTTGAGGACAATACAGTGCCACTGACACGGCCTGCAACGAAAACATGCGGTCTCTCCTTCACTGCAGCCGAGGTGAGTAAGACATTTAAACGTGTTAACCCTCGCAAGGCTGCAGGCCCAGACGGCATCCCCAGCCGCGCCCTCAGAGCATGCGCAGACCAGCTGGCCGGTGTGTTTACGGACATATTCAATCAATCCCTATACCAGTCTGCTGTTCCCACATGCTTCAAGAGGGCCACCATTGTTCCTGTTCCCAAGAAAGCTAAGGTAACTGAGCTAAACGACTACCGCCCCGTAGCACTCACTTCCGTCATCATGAAGTGCTTTGAGAGACTAGTCAAGGACCATATCACCTCCACCCTACCTGACACCCTAGACCCACTCCAATTTACTTACCGCCCAAATAGGTCCACAGACGATGCAATCTCAACCACACTGCACACTGCCCTAACCCACCTGGACAAGAGGAATACCTATGTGAGAATGCTGTTCATCGACTACAGCTCGGCATTCAACACCATAGTACCCTCCAAGCTCGTCATCAAGCTCGAGACCCTGGGTCTCGACCCCGCCCTGTACAACTGGGTACTGGACTTCCTGACGGGCCGCCCCCAGGTGGTGAGGGTAGGCAACAACATCCCCTCCCCGCTGATCCTCAACACGGGGGCCCCACAAGGGTGCGTTCTGAGCCCTCTCCTGTACTCCCTGTTCACCCACGACTGCGTGGCCATGCACGCCTCCAACTCAATCATCAAGTTTGCGGACGACACAACAGTGGTAGGCTTGATTACCACCAACGACGAGACGGCCTACAGGGAGGAGGTGAGGGCCCTCGGAGTGTGGTGTCAGGAAAATAACCTCACACTCAACGTCAACAAAACTAAGGAGATGATTGTGGACTTCAGGAAACAGCAGAGGGAACACCCCCCTATCCACATCGATGGATCAGTAGTGGAGAGGGTAGCAAGTTTTAAGTTCCTCGGCATACACATCACAGACAAACTGAATTGGTCCACTCACACTGACAGCGTCGTGAAGAAGGCGCAGCAGCGCCTCTTCAACCTCAGGAGGCTGAAGAAATTCGGCTTGTCACCAAAAGCACTCACAAACTTCTACAGATGCACAATCGAGAGCATCCTGGCGGGCTGTATCACCGCCTGGTACGGCAACTGCTCCGCCCTCAACCGTAAGGCTCTCCAGAGGGTAGTGAGGTCTGCACAACGCATCACCGGGGGCAAACTACCTGCCCTCCAGGACACCTACACCACCCGATGTTACAGGAAGGCCATAAAGATCATCAAGGACATCAACCACCCGAACCACTGCCTGTTCACCCCGCTATCATCCAGAAGGCGAGGTCAGTACAGGTGCATCAAAGCTGGGACGGAGAGACTGAAAAACAGCTTCTATCTCAAGGCCATCAGACTGTTAAACAGCCACCACTAACATTGAGTGGCTGCTGCCAACACACTGTCATTGACACTGACCCAACTCCAGCCACTTTAATAATGGGAATTGATGGGAAATGATGTAAATATATCACTAGCCACTTTAAACAATGCTACCTTATATAATGTTACTTACCCTACATTATTCATCTCATATGCATATGTATATACTGTACTCTAGATCATCGACTGCATCCTTATGTCACTAGCCACTTTAACTATGCCACTTTTTTTACTTTGTCTACATACTCATCTCATATGTATATACTGTACTCGATACCATCTACTGTATGCTGCTCTGTACCATCACTCATTCATATATCCTTATGTACATATTCCTTATCCCCTTACACTGTGTATAAGACAGTAGTTTTGGAATTGTTAGTTAGATTACTTGTTGGTTATCACTGCATTGTCGGAACTAGAAGCACAAGCATTTCGCTACACTCGCATTAACATCTGCTAACCATGTGTATGTGACAAATAAAATTTGATTTGATTTTTAGTGCCTTATTGTAAACAGGATGCATGTTTTAGAATATTCTGTTCATATTCTGTAGTTATTTTCACTGTTATTTAGCTAGCTTGTGGAGTAACTACAATGTTGATCCATCCTCAGTTTTCTATCACAGCCATTAAACTCTAATTGGTTTTAAAGTCACCATTGGCTCATGGTGAAATCACTGGGTAGTTTCCTTCATTCCGGCAAATGAGTTATGAAGGACGCCTGTATCTTTGTAGTGACGGTGTATTGATACACCATCCAGTGTGGTTAATAACCTCGCCATGCTCAAAGGGTTATTCAATGTCTGCCCCCCCTACCAATAGGTGCCCTTCTTTGCAAGGCATTTGTGGTTGAATCTGTGTTTGACATTCACTGCTCGACTGAGGGAACTCACAGATAATTGTTCAGTGCATTCGGAAAGTTTTCCACATTGTTACAGCCTTATTCTAAAAAGGTGTGTGCCTTTCCAAATCATGTCCAATCAATTTAATTTACCACAGGTGAACTGCAATCAAGTTGTAGAAACATCCCAAGGATGATCAATGAAAACAAGATGCAATTTCGAGTCTCATAGCAAAGTGTCTGAATACATATGTAAATAAGGCATTTGTTTTTTAATGTTAATATATTTGCAAAAATGTATATTTGTTTAATCCATTATAGAATAAGCCTGTAATGTAACAAAATGTGAAAAAAAGTCAGTGGGTCTGAATACTTTCCAAAGGCACTGTGTATACAGTGCCAGTCAAAAGTTGACACACCTACTCATGCAAGGGTTTTCGTTCTTTTTTAAAACTATTTTCTACATTGTAGAATAATATTGAAGACATTAAAACTATGAAATAGCACATATGGAATCATGTAGTAACCAAAAGTGTTAAATCAAAATATATTCTATATTTGAGATTCTTCAATGTAGCCACCCTTTGCCTTGATGACAGCTCTGCACGGACTTGGCAGTGTTTGAATAGTTATTGAATAATTATTTCTGTTTTTTTATTATATTCGCAAACATTTCCAAAAACTTGTCTTCGTTTTGCCATTATGGGGTAGTGTGTGTAAATGGATTACATAAAAACATTCTCTCATCAGTTATTAGAATAAGACTAACGTATCAAAATGTGGAAAAAGTCAAGGGGTTGGAATACTTTCCCAATGCACTGTATTTAGGCTCGCTACAGAAAAAAAATTAAGAAAAGGGTTGAATACTTATTGACTCAAGACATTTCACCTTTTCATTTTTAACATAATTCCACTTTGATATTATGGCGTGTAGGCCAGTTACATAATCTCTCAATTTAATCCATTTTAAATTCAGCCTCTAATACAACAAAATATGGAAAAAGTGAAGGGGTGTGAATATTTTCTGAAGGCACTGTAAATGCAAGCATGATGCTTTGAAGGGCATTACAAAAAAAATACACTAATGTGCATGAAGTGTAAAATGTGCTTTACCCTTCATTATCTTTGGAGATGACAGCAGTAACCAAATGCATAGCCTGTCAAGTGCTTTTGCAATGGTGCTATGAGGTGAGTTCCAAAATAAATGCACCGACTTTATCCTTAATTCTCTTTTGGGCGGTGATGACAGCCATAATCAAAAACATCTCAATATTAATATCACGTATACCCTCTGCAAAACCCAGAAGCACACACCTTCCAGGTTTGGTGATCCCCTTGTCCGGCACGTCGTAAGAATCAATGGCCGCCTCCAGATCCAGAAGTATCTCTGCAAAAACCATTTATGTAAGAAGGGAGTTGTGCAGTGCAATCTCTACGATACTACACATTTAAACCATTAGACACATTCATTGGTGAAATCCCATTCTTCTTAAAGCAGCAATCAGCAGTAGAAACAATAACAAAGCAGTCTCCCTTGCCCTGGTTTGGTAAAAAGCTGAGGGATGGGGCTGGAGAAATGTAACCACTCTCAAATGCATAGGGCTAGAGATGCAAGAACTGACCATCCATATCAAAATGATAGTTTTAACCATGTGTTGAAGCTATATAGGGGGCGGCAGGTAGCCTAGTGGTTAGAGAGTTGGGCCAGTAACCGAAAGGTTGCTGGATCGCATCCCCATGCCGACAAGGTAAAAATCTGTCATTCTAACCCCCTGAACAAAGGCATGATTCCCTGGTAGGACGTCATTGTAAATAAGAATTTGTTCTTAACTGACTTGCCTAGATAAATAAAGGTTAACGTTAAAAAATATATATAATTTTTGTTTAAAATGTTATTTGTTTACAAACATTGGAATAAAACAAGCTTATATTTTGGGTTCTGATGGGGTACGACTAAGCTTATAAGGCATTTATAAGTTAAATTCTTCATGAATCATTGGGTACATATAATTCATTTATAAGTCCAAAAATGGATGTAGCAACTGCTGAATGTTCCTTTTAAGAGAGGAGTGTATGATGGTTGCATGACAAACAGGATAAAATAACTTACGTTTTATTTTAGCAATGGTGGTTATGTCCAATTTCAAACCTGGAATGAAAGAATTATTAAAGGTGGCACTTTCAAATAAAAAAAAATATTTTCCGTTTCAAATTGAACAATGTAGTAAAATGATTGTCATAATACAATTCACACGTTACTCAATCAATGAAACCAGGAGGACATTACGTCATTGATCTCTGCATATGAATATAGGGGGGGAGAAATCATGAATGCTTGTCCTTACAATGAGTTTGCAAATTGTGTGGACAATAATTATTCTGACCCCCATTTATGGATTCCATATTGAAGTCCTCTGAGACGTCTCCTCGCCCGGCCTCTTTGGCCTGCTCCGCTAGCAGCTTGTCCACAGCATCGATAGCTGATGCCAGGTCGTAGGGCGTGAGGTCAAAGGATGTGGACTCCTCACACATCTTTTCCTGTGGGCATTTTAAGTGGTCAGAGCAGTCAGAGGAAAAATTTACAGTGGTTCATGTTCATAAGGGTAAACAACAGAAACAGTTTCCTTTGTTTTGCAAATGAAAAGGAGTACTTTGTTTTCAAAACATCCAGGTAGTCCATCCCTGTTTGTCAGTTTTCTTCCATTTAGTGCCTAATGGATATTTTCCTGTTCATGAGTTTTGCACAAAGTGCTAAACACCTGAAAAATGGTCTCGTAATACCTGGTAATGGTTGAACCGTAATCCGCCAAGCTTAAACCTTTCTAATGGAGGAATATATTAGGATGTTGGTGAATCATTTCTGCAGATACTCGCAAGCTCTGTCAGGTTGGATGGGGAGCATCGCTTTACAGCTATTTTCAGGTCTCTCCAGAGATGTTAGATCGGGTTCATGTCCGGGCACTGGCTGGGCCACTCAAGGACATTCAGAGATTGGTCCCAAAGCCACTCCTGCAGCCGAAGCCACGTCTTGGCTGTGTGCTAACGGTTGTTGTCCTGTTGGAAGGCGAACCTTCGTCCCAGTCTGAGGTCCTGAGCGCTCTGGAGCAGGTTTTCATCAAGGTTCTCTCTGTACTTTGCTCCCTTCATCTTTCTCTCAATTCTGACTAGTCTCCCAGTCCCTGCCTCTTCTCATGGTCTAAGAGTCCTTTAGGTGCCTTTTGGCAAACTCCAAGCAGGCCGTCATGTCTTTGACTGAGGAGTGGCTTCCGTCTGGCCACTCCACAATAAAGGCCTTATTGGTGGAGAGCTGCGGAGATGGTTGTCCTTCTGGAAGGTTCTCCCATCTTCACAGAGGAACTCTGGAGCTCTGTCAGGTTGACCATCGGGTTCTTGGTCACCTCCCTGACTAAGGCCCTTCTCCCCCGATTGCCAGCTCTAGGAAGAGTCTTGGTGGTTCCAAACTTCTTCCATTTAAGAATGATAGAGGCCACCATGTTACTGGGGACCTTCAATGCTGCAGACATGTTTTTATACACAATCCTGTCTCGGAGCTCTACAGACAATTCTTTTGACCTCATGGCTTGGTTATTGCTCGGACATGCACTGTCAACTTGAATTTACCATAGGTGGACTCCAATCAAGTTGTACAAACATCTCAATGATGATCAATGAAAGTCTCATAGCAAAAGGGTCTGAATACTTATGTAAAAAATATATAATTTTTAAAAATAAATTGGCAACAATTTGAAAAAAAAAAACTGTTTTCGCTTAATCGTTATGGGTTTGTGTGTGTTGATTGATGAGGAAAATGTTTTATTTAATCCATTTTAGAATACGGCTGTAACGTAACAAAATGTGGAAAAAGTGAAGGGGTCTGAATACTTTCCAAATGCACTGTATATTACTGCAGTAGGCAATCAGAGTTGGGAGACTGTAGAGACAACAGCCAGCAGCCAGCCACTTGGCAGCCTTCCAGATTGTTCTCAAAGTTGTAATAACTCCAAACTCCTGGACGGGGCGGGGGTTGGAGGAAGACACAGAGAGACAGGAGGCTGCCACTGAAAGCAAACCAGTTTTGCCTGAAATTAAAATGGAGACATAATAAATAAATCAACGTGGCTGGTTCTCATTTTTTCTTCCAACCTATAAAATGGATTGAAGTTGGGGCTTGGAGGGACTAGGGGTGGCAGTGTCGACACACTATGGATGCAGATCTCGATTATTTGGCTTAGTCATGCTCGTGCTCTGCAGTTTCTGTTTGTCTGGCAGTCATTTTATGGCTGCTCTTTAGTTTCACAAAAGCAGACTACAGCTACTGCTGCCTTACTGAAATAAATATAGGTCAACTCTCTATCCACACAGTGAAAAACAATAGTTGTAAAGGAAAGCCAACTGTGTGACGAGGGCTATAATGATGATAATGGACATTTTTCTCACAGGGGGAGAAGCCAATCAGGGCCACGTTCAGTAGGCAAACATTGTGGATAGAAATGTACTATTTATAACAAATATGCCTCTCTGACTCTATTCATGACCATGTTCCACAATGTTATAGTGCTGTGCGACGTTTGTTCTTGGTAGCCATGAGGAGTTGGTTTTGGAGCATATGACTGCCGGGTTATTATTGCAAAGTCAGAGGCTCCTATTAGTGCTGGGAGGCTGGGCAACAACAGCCTTGCGTGACTTGCACATCGCCTCCCCATGTTCTATTCCGTACCCCACTCCGATCTGGTTGTGGTCTAAAAAGGCAGGCAGGGAGGCTGTACACTGACTGCAGTGCGGTGTGTGTGATCAGGCAGTGGCCAGATTGCATAACACCCAGAGGAGAGCAGGTTGTTCTCAGGCTCTCTCACGGAAGGCTGCCACACTGGCTCTGGCTGGAGGCGGTTTAATAGGACACACCAGGATAGGGTTGTTCAGTAGGAAGAAAAGGTTGTAAAAAGGCAAGGTATTACCTGAATTTGTCCAGTAATACTTTTTTGATTTTCATGTTTTACAGTGTGCTTTAGTGAACACAACCCTGAAGGTAGAATATAGAAAATAACTGGGATAAAACAGAGAAGTATTAAAATACCCTCAAATAAAAAAGGTGACATTCTGTACAGTTGACTCACAAAGCATTTGATCTCAAATCAAATATGCTGAAGTAGAGACAAATTAAAAGATTTAGCTTTACTTTCCAAATAAATACATAGGGGAGTGTATATTGATGAAATGTGTTGGTGGTATTTTTTGCAACTTGGCAGTTTTACATATTTTCTTTGCAGAACTGTGTGCACAAGTGGCAATGTGCCCCATCAACATCCTCTTATAAAAAAATGTATCTTCCTATTGTGCCCCGATGAAGGCATTTAGCCAAAAAAGGTGCTTTGGATAATCGACTACCTTAAAATTGTATTAACATTTTCCTTTAAGAGAGGCAGAATGCTTTATATCTTCATGGAACTTGGATGTTTCAAAATGGTGTTGGGTGAAGAAGGGGATCATCAATTATCAATGACCTCCATTGCTCATGAATAAACCAAGGAGACCTGCAGTCCAACTTACCACGTTATGCGCTTCGTCAAAAATGACCACTGCCCCTTTCAACTCGATGTTGTGCGCCCTGCGACTCTGTCAAGCAATGAGGAAGAAATGTAAAATGAATTGTGAAAAGGGCACAATTTTGTGAAAATATACTTTACAAGATTTTAAAAGCCAATATGTAGTCTGTATGCATCCATGACATGACTAAAGCATGCTAATATAACAGTCTAAAATAAGCCTGACAGGGGTTTAATGGCTAGCACATGAGAAACCTGTGCTGTAAGTAAGATTGACCAAGTACCTAAAAGCAGCACTTACAGACTCTTTCAAGGCAGGCATGACACAGCAGTTTCTAACAAAGCCTACATTTGTACTACTATTAAGCAACTAACTGAAACTGAAATCTAAAATATTGCATTATAACTTTGCAGAGAGAGAAAAGGGACCACACATTTCTTTAGTGTGATTCAACAATAATACATCATAACGAGCAGTTACATTTGATTCAACAAAGCCAGTCAACCGACAGGTCAACAAATCTTACTTGGTAGCATTGGATATACTGTATGATCCTCTGTGAATTCTTGTTTGATTAAGTAAATGACTTGCTAGTACTATAAAGCTAAAGAACGGTCAAGACCATTTTCAGGGAGAAATTATTGTGCCTCCTCATACATCAGGGTCGTATTCACTTGGCACCAAACAGAAGACAAACAGACTTGGAAAGAGAGGGACTACCTTAACTTATCCAATAAGAAACCTTTGTTTTTGTGCAAAACATTTTGCTACAGTGTGCACTAATAAATACGACCCATATGGCCTCGCATTCTCAGAATCACAGAGGAACACTTGGCTCACCTTTGGGTCCAGGAGATAGTTGTAAGGCATGAATATGATTTCTGCCTGCTGTTTCAAGGAACGTGAGAGGTAGTATGGGCAGACCCTATGGAAACAAGGCAACTGTGAGACAAAGAAAAAGGGATACTCCAGGAAAGCAATACATTTCCAAAATAGGGATATTAAAAAGTCCTCTCCAGAAATAAGTCGATGATTGCATGAAGAAAGAGTATGGCAGAGAGAAAAAAAAACAGATGAGTTCAGTGTGATTTGGAATGAAGATGATATGCACAGGTTAAAGACTGAATTCAATGAATCTTCATTAATAAGTATGAAAATAATTGACCGTGTAAAAACACAAGTTTCAAACTAAACCTCCCTGGAAAAACGGTAGTTGAGTGGATAATTACAAATCCCATATAGCTACATCCAAAAGTTTGCCTCTAGTCCTTACACCCCCTGCCTATCTGAATTGCAAGACAAATTAATTACAAAACATAATGCCTCAAAATACATCCTCCTGTTTCCCAGGTTTCTATTAGTTGCCAGTGGGGGTGGCATATCAGAGGGAATCCAGTAGGCTGCCATACTCTAACTGATGGCTCCAGCTATAACTGAAAGCCTTCATATCTGGCAACCGGCATCCCCTGAAACAGCCTTCGCAGCTTAAATGCTCCAGAGACATTAATATTCCAATATGCCCTCCACAAACAAGACTAATGATACCGGTTTGTAGCCAAGCTGGTGAGGCTAGGGGTTTGGAAGAAGGGGTGGAATAGTACAAGAAGAGGTGGAATGGGAGATGTCATACCTTTGCTTGTTGCCAGCTTTCACCAGATCTTCAACATCCAAAATGGAGTTCACCAGGTCTTTATCCATGCTCTTCTCTGGAGATGGGAGAAAATCAAATATCCGATTTCACAATTAATTGCAGGGATTTTAATTAATTAAACTATTGGTCAATGACAATTACTATGCTGGGGGGGAGAGACAGCTGTACACAACAGCTTATGAACTTCTGTTTTTACTAGATTTTGTCGATGCCCTCAATCATAGAGGATAATAAAAGTCAGTGCTTAAAGACAGTACCAGGCATAAAGATACACATATTACTAGTTTACTATATTATAGTAGTGTTCTATTTAATTCTGTGGTATGAGCCATCCTCTCTCAATCTCTTTACACACATACCTTCAACATTGTTGTAGAAGACGCAAGACCTGGTGGATATCTTTTGCCTACACATGTGAACCTGGGAAGAGGATACCATGTCAGTCAGATTCAGGATATATCAACTGAGGCTCTGAAATCCCAAAATAATGTCTAACATGTATATTTATGGATAAAAATAAGTTGTAAAGGACAGAATGTGTTATTTGTACCATAAAGATTGAAAACTGTAAATCATGTATTGTAGAAGCAAAACATATGGATTTGGTAAAGTGATTAGAACAGGGTATAGACTGATTTGGTAAAGACAGAACACAAACTAATTTGATGCCTCACACATTCAGACTTGACATCTACTAATTGCACATTGACAGAAGCTCACTGCACCTCTACTGTCCACCCTAATATGGTTGATTCATCACAAGCTGTGTTGACCTCTCCAACTTGATTCCTATCCTTTCTGTACCTTAAGGTGGTTGCTCTCCTGACGCATCACCTCCGGGTTAATACAAAGCTGCTCCCTGGATCCTAACACGCACACTTTGGGCCTGAAAGTCAGAAAACAACACCATTTTAACACTGACGATAATTGCAACGTACACAAGGGTGTGAGTCTTCTAGGATTAACAAGAAGGCCCTTACCTGTAGGAAGTGTTCTTTAACTCATTAATGACCTGGGTCAGCTGAGAATGTGTCCTGGATGCATAAATGATCTTTGGAATATCAGTATAATAAGCTACAAGGGACAAAGACATCATAAAAGGGATTTTAAAAATGTATTAACATACAGGTGTAAATATAAAAGCATGGTGATCTACTAAAGAAAACGAAATGTAGTATGTATAAAACGTGTTAAGAGAAACGACATAATCTGATCAATACTGATACAAACTATGTGAACTGCAGTGCATATTTTTCTGAATTAGCATAATTTTGCAATCAGCAACATCGGGATGGCAATTATATGATAGATTAGCCGTTTTTCATGCAGAACAGATGCTATGTGTGTGGTGCCCATACTTGTTGTGTCTCCATCTGTTGCAGCGGTCCCCCACGATGCCAATGGTGTGTTGGGGAAAAGCTCTGCTCCTCCCATTTTTTCTGCTATCTTCCTGGCAGAAATGGTGTCTTTGAAGTAGTCCTTCCAGGCAAGGGTGGCACACAGAAGGCATAGGGTTTTGCCCGTGCCTGTCGGACTCTCCAGAACCCCATTTACCTTCTGAAATACACTTATTAAAATGTGTTTCAACCAAAAAGTTTCAATAGCGTTCCCCTTGCACTGCTGAGAATCTGTTGGTTTGTGTAGCGGCCACTGTCCATACATGGGGATTAAGAGTTTACATTTCCACTGTCGCCAGGTTGTTTACATTAGACTTTTTAAAAGTATTCATTTGTATTAATTCCTGCATTTATTAATTCAGGTTGATAGCTAGCTAATTTATTTATCTGAACATGTTGACCAACCTCAATCTGTCCCAACGGCCAATGACATTTCACAAAAAATGCACTTCCTGGATAGCTTGCTAACTTTGATAGCAAGATGGGCATGTTTGAGAGTCCATAAAGCACACTTACGTTTTGTAGACACTCAATCACCTTGCTCATATAATCCTTCTGACATTCGTATGGGGTGAAAGGGAAATCCACATTTATCCCTTTCAAAGTCAGAGGAGGCATCGTTTTTCAGCAGGCTCGCGCAGTTTGCTAGCTGGCTACATTAGCATATTAGTAAACGAGCTCTTTAGCTAAAGCAACCTAACAAGTACCGGTCAGCACCTGAAACATAACTAAAGCCGTATGGAAGATGTATCTCCCCGAATTCAAATCACCGGAATTAAAGACAGTCAGTGCGGTTCAACTTTCATGCTTGGCGCGAACTCAGTGCTTTCACACATGCGCAAAGGCATGGCTCTTTGCTGCCTCTTGATAGGCTCATCTACTAACTCGATGGACATTAGATTATTATGTGCTCTGACTGTTGATGTGTTTGCTTGAATTGAATTTGTATAGTGGCAAATGCTTATAGTCTTTATTCACAACATAATGTCTGTGATATTGTCCCGGCAGTGTCATTGATATGAAATCAAAGACATTTTGCGCACACACACACACACACACACACACGTGCAGACTACACAACCACACTCATAGACAGACAAACATGCTAGAAGTTATGCTCTCTTTCTCTCTCTGGTAAATTAGCAGAGCACTCAGAAATGATCAAAAGCGCCTTATAAACCGGGTGGTTCGAGCCCTGAATGCTGATTGTCTGAAACAGTGTAATAGCACGGGTATGACAAAACAATACTTTTATTGTTCTAATTACTTTGGTAAACAGTTTATAATAGCAATAAGGCACCTCCGGGGTTTGTGGTATATGGCCAACATACCAAGGCTAATGGCTGCATCCAGGTACTTACTCTGCATTGTGTCATGTGTACGCAATGGTATATTGGCCATAGACAGTACCACAAGTCCTTGGTCCTTATTGCTTAATTAGACATAATGTATTCGTTGTAGAAGTTGATCTCAAAAAGCCAGACAGAAGTAGATAATAATTGTTATTGTTATTAGTCTCTCACTGTTCAAATAAACCTGTCCAAATAAACCTACCATTAAAAATTATAGACTGATCATTTCTTTGTCAGTGGGCAAACCTACAAAATCAACAGGGATCCAATACTTTTTCCCTCACTGTATATATTTTATATTTTTAATTCTTTAAAGTAGCCACCCTTTGCCTTGATGACAGTTTTGCACACTCTTGGCATTCTCTAAACCAGCTTCACCTGTAATGATTTTCCAACATCCTTTTCCAACAGAAGGAGTTCCCACATATGCTGAGCACTTGTTGGATGCTTTTCCTTCACTCTGCGGTCCAACTCATCCCAAACCATCTCAATTGGGTTGAAGTCGGGTGATTGTCGTCATCTGACCAGGTCATCTGATGCAGCACCATCACTCTTCTTCTTGGTCAAATTGCCCTTACACAGCCTAGAGGTGTGTTGGGTCATTGTCCTGTTGAAAAACAGATAGTCCCACTAAACGCATACCAGATGGGATGGCGTTTAGCTGCAGAATGCTATGGTAGCCATGCTGGTTAAGTGTGCCTTGAATTCTAAATAAATAACTGACAGTGTAACCAGCAAAACACCATCACACCTCCTCCTCCATGCTTCACGGTGGGGAGCACACATTTGGAGATCACCGTTCACATACGCTGCGTCTCACAAAGACACGGCGGTTGGAACGAAAATTCTCACATTTGGACTCATCAGACCAAAGGACAGATTTCCACCGGTCTAATGTCCCTTGCTCGTGTTTCTTGGCCCAAGCAAGTCTCGTCATATTATTGGTGTCCTTTAGTAATGGTTTCTTTGCAACAATTCGACCATGAAGGCCTGATTCACGCAGTCTCCTCTGAACAGTTGATGTTGAGATGTGTCTGTTACCTGAACTCTGTGAAGCATTTATTTGGACTACAATTTCTGAGATGCAGTTAACTAATGAACTTATCCTCTGGGTCTGCCTTTCTTGTGCCGGTCCTCATGAGAGCCAGTTTCATCATAGCAGTCGATGGTTTTTGCGACTGCAGTTGAAGAAACTTTAAAAGTTCTTGACATTTTCCGGATTGACTGTCCTTTATGTAATGATGTAATGATGGGACTGCCATTTCTCTTTACTTATTTGAGCTGTTCTTGCCATAATATCGACTTGGTATTTTACCAAATAGGGCTATCTACTGTATACCACCCCTACCTTGTCACAACACAACTGATTGGCTGAAACGTGTTAAGAAGGAAAGAAATTCCTGTGAATTGAAATGCATTCCAGGTGACTACCTCATGAAGCTGCTTGAGAGAATGCCAAGAGTGTGCAAAGATTGGATACCAAGCAGCATGTTGAGGATCTTCAGAGAAGAATGGGAGAAACTCCCCAAATAAAGGTGTGCCAAGCTTGTAGGGACATACCCAAGAAGACTCAATGCTGTAATCGCTGCCAAAGGTGCTTCAACAATGTAATGCGTAAAGGGTCTGAATACTTGTGATATCTCAGTTTTTTATTCGTAATAAGTTTACAAAAAGTTCAAAAAAACTGTTTTTTTCTTTGTCAATATGGGGTATTGTGTGTAGATTGAAGAGAAAAAAACTATGAATACATTTTAGAATAAGGCTGTAACGTAATAAAATGTCAAGGGGTCTGAATACTTTCCGAATTCACTGTAGATACAGTTGAAGTCAGAAGTTTACATACACTTAGGTTGGGGTCATTAAAATTCATGTTTCAACCACTCCACAAATTTCTTGTTAACAAACTATATTTTGGCAAGTCGGTTAGGACATCTACTTTGCGCATGACACAGGTAATTTGTCCAACAATTGTTTACAGACAGATTATTTCACTTATAATTCACTGTATCACAACTCCAGTGGGTCAGAAGTTAACATACACTAAGTTGACTGTGCCTTTAAACATCTTGGAAAATTCCAGAAAATGGGGAGGCAGCATCATGTTGTGGGGGTGCTTAGCTGCAAGAGGGACTGGTGCACTTCACAAAATAGATGGCATCGTGAGGTAGGAAAATTATGTGGATATATTGAAGCAACATCTGAAGACATCAGTCAAGAAGTTATAGCTTGGTCGCAAATGGGTCTTCCAAATGGACAATGACCCCAAGCATACTTCCAAAGTTGTGGAAAAATGGCATAAGGACAACAAAGTCAAGGTATTGGAGTGACCATCACAAAGCCCTGACCTCAATCCTATAGAAAATGTGTGGGCAGAACTGAAAATGCGTGTGCGAGCAAGGAGGCCTACAAACCTGACTCAGTTACACCAGCTCTGTCAGGAGGAATGGGCCAAAATTCACCCAACTTATTGTGGGAAGCTTGTTGAAGGCTAACCGAAGTTCACACAAGTTCGCTAAGGTGTATGTAAACCTCCGACTTCAACTGTAGATAGAAAGATAGATACACTACAAAAGTATGTGGTCACCCCTTCAAATTAGTGCATTCTTCTATTTCAGCCACACCCGTTGCTGACAGGTGTATAAAATCGAGCACAAAGCCATGCAATCTCTGAAGATGAACATTGGTAGTAGAATGGGCCGTATTGAAGAGGTCAGTGACTTTCAACGTGGCACCATCATAGGATGCCACCTTTCAGTTGGAGCTGCTCCTGTCAACTGTAAGTGTTGTTATTGTGAAGTGAAAAAGTCTAGGAACAACAACGGCTCAGCCACGAAGTGGTAGGCCAGACAAGCTCACAGTACAGGACACCCGAGTGCTGTAGCATGTAGTGCTTAAAAATGGTTGGTCCTCGGTTGCAACACTCACTACCGAGTTCCAAACGGCCTCTGGAAGCAATGTCAGCACACAAACAGTTCGTCATGAGATTCATGAAATGGGTTTTCATGGCCGAGTAACCGAACACAAGCCTAAGATTACTATACGCAATGCCAAGCGTCGGCTGGACTGGTGTTAAGCTTGCCACCATTGGACTCTGGATCAGTGGAAACATGTTCTCTGGAGTGATGAATCACGCTTCACCATCTGGCATTCCAACGGACGAATCTGGGTTTGGCAAATGCCAGGCGAAAGATACCTGCCCGAATGCATAGTGCCGACTGTAAAGTTTGGTGAAGAAGGAATAATGATCTGGTGCTGTTTTTCATGGTTCGGGCTAGGCCCCTTAGTTCCAGTTAAGGGAAATCTTAACGCTACAGCATACAATGACATTCTAGATGATTCTGTTCTTCCAACATTGTGGCAACAGTTTGGGGAAAGCCTTTTCCTGTTTCAGCCTGATAATGCCCCCGTGCACAAAGTGAGGTCCATACAGAAACGGTTTGTCAAGATCGGTGTAGAATATCTTGACTGGCCTGCACAGAGCCCTGACCTCAACCCCAAAGTTTGGGATGAATTAGAATGCCGACTGCGGGCCTGATCGCTCAACATCAGTGCCCGACCTCATTAATGCTCTTGCGGCTGAATGGAAGCACGTCCCTGCAGCAATGTTCCAACATCTAGTGGAAAGCCTTCCCAGAAGAGCGGAGGCTGTTATAGTAGCAAAGGGTTGGCCAACTCCATATTAATGCCCATGAATTTGGAATGAGACATTCGACGAGCAGGTGTCCACATTCTTTTGCCCATATAGAGTAGATAGATACAGTATGGCATAGATTGTTTGGGTTATGCAACTTGGTTTGTGGGAAGAGAAATACAGCTTTTAGGAGTGTGAACTTAGAGACAAAGACATTTTACTGACTTTACTATTGGCTATAGATGTACAAGCAGTTGCAAACAACTCGCCATTTGAATACACGAAAATAGACTACAAATTGGTTGGTGGTCGTTGGCACTGCCAGTGGTGCTGAAGGGGTGTCCTTAATCCACACCTATGCCCATGCCTCTTAAGGTGCCAAAAGTGAAGGCTACCATTTTCTGTTAGTCTTAGATAATACTCCTATACACCCATCCATCTGCCCCTGTCCATCCTAAAAGCCACCCATATCCTGTGTGCGTGCATGCGTGTGTGTCTTCAAGCGCTCACTCCTCCGCCTCTTTTCCTCAACCCCTCCTCTTGACAGACCGCAGCCCGTTAGATCTGACTAGAGTGCGTTGTTCATTGTCCATTAACCGGACAGCTTCCACCCTCACACGGATACACAACCATTTCTTCTCCCTCATCGCCTTTCCCGTCAGTTACCATGGCGAGCACAGTATCAGGTAAGAGTCGGGGAAAAGCGTTGTTATTTCAAGCAAAGTCGGCTGCGTTACTGTAGATTTGGTGATGTCTCGAGGTGCGACCTGTCTGACTAGTAGCAACCCATGTGGATGCACTCACTTCATGTTACAGACGAGGCTACCATATAGAGTCACCTAGCCTACCTATCGACTAAACATTAGGCTAGATTACGCTAAATATACACTCAAACAGTGAAGCCTTTGATGGAATATTTCAAACGTTGTATAAACGACAGTCTTTGTGATATTGACGAAAGGTTACTGGTCCTGATGCAGATGAGACCACTCCTTTTGTCACAATGTCGCTTAGCGCGAGTTATGTTTTACTGCACAACTTGCGTCATTTCAAATAATGTAAGATCCCCAATATGACATACAGTAAGCAATTTCTGATCAATATTAATTTGAGGAAATTAATAGACTTTGATGGATGCATCCCATGGGCACCAATCAAAGCTCAAAACTAAAATGTTTATCCAGTTAAATTTTAAAGAGTAAGCAAAGGAGTCATAGATAATAAAAACGTGCAATGATATAGATTTGGCCAATTGTGGCAATACAATTGCTGAATAGGCTACTGATGTGGGGAGGTAACATTTTGGTCATCGGTTTTCTTGCTTGCAACTTACTCAAAAATGAGTGTAAATGTTCATCCAAAGTTTGAACATGTCTTATTATGATTGTATTGTGTGTGTGTGTGTGTGTGTGTGAGAGAGAGAGAGATTTAATTATATAAAGGATTATCTTCTTCAGAAGGATAAATCACTAGGAGACAGCTATGCAACAAATGACAAGTAATTCATCAAATGTATAGATTAGCTGGTATTGCTATTATACATATACCAACATTATTGTAGTAACCCAAACAAACTGTCCTCTAAAGGACACACAGGAGAAGTCGCAGGGTTTTCATAGAACAAAACAGGAACCAAACCACTACATCTTTAGTCTTCAGCAGTAATATTGGTTAACCACACACACACACACACACACTAGATAAACAAAGAAAACATTTCTTACATTCTTAAATGGTTTGAAATCTGGATGGTTTATGTCTATGTCATGTAAAAGGTTGTCAGGTGTGTTGTGCCTGGCCTAGTCCTAATTAGCCAATGTCACATGTGTATTGACTGCAGACCGACACCAGACATTAGCCACTAGGGCCAGCAGTAGCACCCTGCTCACTAGAGCTCAGCTGGTACACAGAGAGAGAGAAAGATTGGAGAGCGAGAAGCCTCTAAGGCCTCCACCCTAGTCAGTGGGGAGAGAGAGAGAGAGAACTGGAGCTAATATAAAAAGCCTCAAGGAAAGACACCTGGACACCAGTGTGACATCAACATTCTGCAGCTTAAACACTTTGTCACCCCTCTTCCTGGTAGAGCTGGCCTATATCGTGTGTGTGTGTGTGTCTTGCTGTGGATCAATAGCTCAGTGCTGAGCAGTAGCGGCCACACCCTTAGCGACAGAGAATCAGGGGGGTATACAACAGCAGTCCATGTGTTCAGTTGTATTACAGGAATACAGGTTATTTTTTCTGTACAGTGTATTATCTTATAATAATAAAAAATTTGCTCCTCAGCTCCTCAGCTAAACACATGCTTTATGCCCATTTTTCACTGAAAGCCTACTATAAAGATGATACTCTCAAATGCAGTACTTAATGTATATACATTTGTACAATGGTTTTACTGTTGCACTTTTGGTGGACAGATAGAGATAATGCACATTAAAACCTAACCCAAGACTAGCTAGAGTCAGTCCTTATTTGTTGTCTCTGCCATTGTCTCTGTCCGGCTGGAAGAGAATTGAGCGAATCAAAAGAGGGAGGAACAAGCTCGCAGTTCCTGTCAAAATTTAACTGCTTTGACCGTTGCGCTCTGTTCCAATCAATGGCCCAATTCCATTCTGATTATTCACCCCCTTCCCTTCTGTCCTGGTTGATTCTCCTTCGGGGATCTAAAAGTATCAAATAGGGTTAAGCAATATAGCCGACTAGCTGGCCTATGTGGAGCTATAATCATATGTTTGCTTACACCCAACATAATCTGCCTATCCAGAAAGTTTGAGATCTATAACAAAGGGATACATAATGTTGATGGGAAGGCAACAAGGTATTTTATTGGAACCTTCCCTTGGAATGTTTGGGGGAGGTATCACAGCTTGTGTATCTGTATCTGTTTCTTAAATGGTCTCGAAAGTAGGTGAACCCCCTATGGTGTTCTTTGCTTCTGGGTGTTCTGTGTCTGCTGGGTTCCCACCAGTGGTATGTCGTTACATGCTAGCTCTTTTTTGATCAAAGTCTGTTCTTTTGAAGTTGTACCTAGTCTCCTGTGAGGAGTGACTGAAAAGAGAGACTGGAAAGAAATATTGTGTAGCCGTGAATAGATCAAGACAAGAAAGGCAAGTGTTTACAAAGAAGAGAGAGAAACTATAGTAGGATGGAGAGATCTGGAAATAGAGTGATAAACAAATCTGCAGAGGCTGCCAGGGTAACAAGAGCTTAAGGTAAGGAGAGAGAGAGAGAGAGAGAGAGAGAGAGAGAGAGAGAGAGAGAGGAGAGGGAGAGAGGGAGGAGGGGTGCTGCTGAGCCAAAGGAGAAATCATATTAAGGTTTCAACTGGAAGCATGCACATGAAATATGTGAGGGCCTCAAACTACTTAATTTCCCAAGCGACACCGAGTTAGTCAGGCAGTGTTATTGGAGGAGATACTATTCTATTACTGTAGAAGGGGGGCTTTTGACACAGTATTTTGTGGATTGGGAATATTTTGTGTTTTTTTTTGTGTGGATTGGGCATATAGTGAAATAAATAGGATTTAATAGGATTTCCTGAAATTGTGTCACTAAAAGTCTGATTTAGTTTTCTCCTAGGTTACAGTGAAATTGGTTGATTAATCCAATCGTTTATGCATCATAGACTTATTTTGTGTGATCGTGTGTGTGTGTGTGTGTGTGTGTGTGTGTGTGTGTGCGCGCGCGTGTGTGTGATTGGGGGGGCTCATGTAATAGATCATAGAGCATTGACTTTTTTGCTTCCATTGAACCCCTTCATGGAGCTGTTGGAATAAGCGCCACACTCCATAGACATATTCAGCACCTTGGTAAATATCAGCAGTTCCTTACTTTCTCTGATGAACCTACCTTTCCTACTGAGGCACTTAGGGCTCTGGCACTCTCAGCCTCTGCAACGTCAGCCATGTTATGGGGGTCTAAGGGTTTGTTGGCTCTCCACTGTAGGAGTAGACTGATGGTTTTTGGGGGGTCCACAGGGATGATTATTTAGAAGAAAACCAAGCAAGGATACCTTTAAAAAAAAAAGAGCATTTGAATAATTTACAATGTACGCCCACCAGCATGGAAGACCGTGTGTGTGCACAGCAGGAGGGAGGCTTGCGTGTGTGTGTGCATACTATATGTGCGTGCGTTAAAGGTGTGTGTTAGGTGTGCGTATACTGATGTGTGTGTATATGTAGTTTTAGCTTTGTGTGTCTGTGCGGTGTGCATGTATCTGTGTGAGGCTTTAGCTGTGTGTGTGTGTATATCTGTGTGATGTGCGCGCGCACGCAAATGGATGGAGGAAGAGGAGGATGGAAGTTGACATCACTCCTCAATAATTCAGCACATGACCAGGCAAAAAACAGCCACTGAGATTACCCTAGCGACCCAGCCTCGTTGTCGAAAATGTGCCTTCTCTTTAAAGGTCCAATGCAGTCATTTTCTTCTCAATATCAAATCATTTTTAGGTCACAATTAAGTACCTTACTGTGATTGTTTAAAATGAAAATGGTAAAAAAAATATATAAAAAAATATTCTTAGCAAAATGCAATTTCTCAAGCAAGAATTTTGCTGGAACTGTCCGTCCGGGAGTTGTCTGAGAGAGGGGCCTAATTGGAGAAGCCTAATGGGAGGTATATGTAACCTGAAAATGAGCTGTTATTGGGAGACAGGAGGGCAAACTATCTTTCTTATTGGTCTATTAACCAGGCATTCTAAAAATCCCACCCTGCCAAACAAGCAAAAATGTAATGTGGTCTTTTCAAACAGCACTTACACTAAAAGTGCATTATCATAATTTTCACAATTTCACAGTATCATTCGAACTTTATAGTGTAGAAATATATATAAAACACGAAAAATCACATTTTTGAGTGCTCTGCCCCTTTAAGAGTGCATCGTAAAGGTGTGTGTAGCAGCCACAATCCTCTGCTGTTTCCTGGCATGATTCAAGAAGCAACTCAGCCCCTGCGTTCTATAAGGAGTAGGATGAAGTTTCCCCTAGACACTGGTCTGGGGTTTGTTTTGCATTTCCTCTACTAATGCACAAGGCTAGCATTTGGGGAGGGCAAACTGATCCTAGACCTTTACAGTGCAACTTTAAACTTTAAAGGGAGGATGGAGGCTTCCTGCTGTGAATAAGATGTCTGCTGCTCAATGCAGGACGCAGTTTTCTTCCTGAATAGAACTGCCAAGTAAAATATGTCTGGGGGCACTTGCACCTGCAGACCCTTTTCCTTCTCTCTCTCCATTTTTTTATTTATACAGTCAGTTTCACAATGGGGGTAAACACAATACAATAGATACAAAATACATCAAATGTACAGTTGCTCTAAGGTACTGCACACTGTCTTTGAGATGACATTGGATGAATGTTTACAAAATATTCACAGAACATAGCAATTTATGCAATGAGAGCAGGGATGACAGCAAAGGTATAACACATAATCTTTCCCTTTTCAGATTTGACAATGCTCTGACCCGTCTCGCTTTGCCATTTACACTGTAAATGTTACACAATTTAATGAGCATTGGAAAAAGTTGCGCAGTTGCTGACTCTCACATTTGGATAATATTTCTATCCTGCACATATTCTATATTCGGGCTTAAGCCCTTTCAGCATCACGGTGCTGTCCACCTACACACATACATTAGAGACACATGCTTAATTATCTCTTGCATTGAAATCCATCACACCCAGTTGTAATTAGTAGAGATCTGAGACAAATCAGATTCGTAGCAGATCTCTGCAAATGTGGAAGCAGTGTTTAACATGGCAGGAAGCCCATCAGTATGATTTATGGATCTGATCATCTGCGACACTGTGTTACACGACTGCGATGGAAAGGGGCCTTACATGGGTTTGCAAGGCTAACATAACTGAAACATTAACGGCACTTTGAAAAATGTTTAAATAAAGGATCCTTTTTTTTTTTTACTCCAGGGTGCGTGCTGTGCCCACTTTCCTCATGTACCCATGAGAGTTAGAGCAGGTCGGTATATCTGCTCCAACAATGAGGGCCACAGCCTGCTTATCTATTCAGCAGCAGCAAGCCACCTTAAAAGGCATTGATCTTTAAGAGGAAGTAGTATTTCTGGGGGCTAATCGTCTAGACATGCTCAGGCTCCTGCCTCATTAGCATTAAAGGAAGACTGACTTCAGACAGGACCAACACACAGGCAGTCATGGGGCGTGTCCCAATTATCTCTCCTTGCTCTTAGGGGTAAACGTACCCCAGGTTTTGAACCACTGGTGTGAAATACTACAGAAGATGGTGTCTTTCATATACAATATTTAGGTTGGCATGAGTTTCTTAAAGCACCACAACTGAGCAGTACTTTGAGACAGGTGCTGGTGAATTCACTCCAATGGCTCACACACCCTGCCAAGCATAAAACAAGTCACACTGCAGAATGCACACCACTGAACACAGACTGCGGAGCACACGCTACTTACGTAACCCGTACTTGTTCAGTGGTTGCATTCAGTGGCATGGTTCCTACTGGGGCTAGGGAGGGACCATGTGAAAACTTAGGGGTTGAGGGGGCGGGGGTACTGCTTTGGATGAGATTAATATTACATGTTAAGTCTCTGTGCTGCTGTGGAGCAGTGACAGGAAGGGGAACATACTCAGCTGTAAAGTACAGTATCTTCATCATCAGAAGAGAAGGTGGCGTAGTCACACAATAAGGCAATTCAAATGGTGAAAGGTCACCAGTCTTCTATTAGTTGATTTGATTGATAGTTAGTGGATATTTCCATACTAGGTTGCACTCCCATATTAGTGGGTCTTTCCCTGTGTTTGGTGTGCTACGGAGAGTGCAGGTGATCTTTTCCTTTTAATATGTGAAAGGAAAAACTGTCATACTTTCCTTGAAGTGGCTTCTGATGAGGTGTTACTATACATTGCATTATAAACATTCATATAACACCTTAAAGATGAACGGGATAATAAAACTACAGGAGAGGCCTCTTAGCTGTGATATATTCACAACATATCACGGCCTCTATACCTGTTTGCTTTGTTATACAGTTTCATAATGTTGACTGCATGTATAAGGTGTTGTGAATGTCCATATGGCAAAATAACACTTCATAAGAAGCTACATTAAGTAAAGTGTTAACAAACCTTCTACCTCAATGGTATTAAAACCATTCAGCCCCAGTTCACTCCCCAAAACCTGACTACAGTACATCCTGGCACTTGGCTAATCCCTTCATGTGTCCTATCAGCGACCTCCAGACAAACCCTGCCTTCAGCCTAGAAATCGTAAATGAAATTCCCCTGACAAACAAGCCTAAAAGCTACATGTCCCCCATATTGCTGATCATATCTTAGACCACAGATAATGAGAACACTGACCTTTAACAAACACAATAGTAATTAGACCTGTATTGATTAAGTGTAACTGTGATCTGTAGGCTGCGTCTTCTCCCTCGCCTCTGCTGACTGATCTGGGTGTGAACCTTAGACAGAGCTTCATTACCCAGAGGGACAGAATGCTAAACAGTTGCTTTGTGTCACAGCTATTTTTATTTTTATTTTTTTGGAATAGTAATCTATAACGAAAGTCCCTCGCTGTTTCAGTCTGTTTTTTTTCTCTCCGTTTGGTGCCTCATGAACACAACCCAACCCAATACTGTCTATTATCAGAGCTAGCCATCTTAAGCTTTGGTGGGTTAACTTTGGGCTTGGTCTTACCAGAGTTATTGACAGGGCTGGACTACCGCATTTGGGGTCCTGGGGAACTGACCTTCAGCACCGCAAAAAATGTTGCAGTTTTATAATGCTCTTGTACACATTTTGTCTTGAGGCAAAGAGAAAAGGTTGCAGTTTAAAAGCCAATTTTCTGCAATTCTATACTTTTTGCCATGGGTCAGAGAGAAACATTTGCTGTTTTATAGCTCATCTCATGCTATTGTTCACATTTTGTCATGAGGCTGAGAGAAAATGTTTCAGTTTCAAGCTAATTTCCTGCTATTCTATACAGTGCATTCGGAACATATTCAGACCCCTTGACTTTTTCTATATTTTGTTATGTTACAGCCTTATTCTAAAGTGGATACACTTTTCCCTCATCTATCTACAAATAGTATCCCATAATGACAAAGTGAAAACAGGTTTGTAGAAATGTTTACTAAAAATGAAATACCTTATTTACCTAAGTTTTCAGACCCTTTGCTATGATACTTGAAATTGAGCTCAGGAGCATCCTGTTTCCATTGATCACATTGAGATGTTTCTACAACTTGTTTGGAGTCCACCTGTGGTAAATTCAATTGATTGGACATGATTTGGAAAGGCACACACCTGTCTATATAAGGTCCCACAGTTGACAGTGCATGTTAGAGCAAAAACCAAGCCATGAACCAAGCCATGAAGTTGAAGGAATTGTCTGTAGAGCGACAAAGCCAGAACTGTGTCGAGGCACAGATCTGGGGAAGGATACTGTAGTATCTTAGAATGCTTCTTAGATTCATGACACCGGACACGTAAGTACGTTTTAGTATTTAATTTGAACCTAGAATAACATTTTAGGAATGCACTTGGCGTAAGCTACCTGAGACTTTTTCCGAGCACGGTTATGTGGACAGTCAATACTGCCTTCTTTTGGTAAACATAATTTAACTCTATCCTTATTACCAAGCGTCACGTCTGGAGGAAACCTGGCACCATCCCTACGGTGAAGCATGGTGGTGGCAGCATCATACTGTGGTGATGTTTTCATCCTTGATGAAAACCTGCTCCAGAGCACTCAGGACCTCCGACTGGGGCGAAGGTTGACCTTGCAACAGGACAACGACGCTAAGCACACAGCCAAGACAATGCAGGAGTGGCTTCGGGACAAGTCTCTGAATGTCCTTGAGTGGCCCAGCCAGAGCCTGGATTTGTTTTGAACCCGATCTAACATCTCTGGAGAGACCTGAAAATAGCTGTGCAGCAACGCGCCCCATCCAACCTGACAGAGCTCGAAAGGATATGCAGAGAAGTATGGGAGAAACTCCAGATATACTGGTGTGCCAAGCTTGTAGCGTCATACCCAAGACTCAAAGCTGTAATCGCTGCCAAAGGTGCTTCAACAAAGTACTGAGTAAATTGTCTGAACTTATGTAGATATGATATTTCAGTTTTTTATTTGTAATACATTTGCAAAAACATTTCTAAAAACCTTATGGAGTATTGCGTGTAGATTGATGAGGAAAACAAACAATTTTATACATTTTATCAAAAGCCTGTAACGTAACAAAATGTGGAAAAAGTCAACGGTCTGAATACTTTCCGAATGCACAATTTTGCATTGAGGCTGAGACAGAATTTTGCCCTTTTAAAGCAAATGTCCAGCTATTCTACACATTTTGCTATCATATGCTACCTGGGGGGAGACGACACACGTATCCCTGCGTGTCCGTTCGGTAATCCGACCCTGGTTATTGGATTTGCATAACCATGCATAGTGGTAAAAGTAGATTAGAAGTATCTCTAGCATTGAAATTACAGTATGGGTAGCACCAGGCACACTCATTCTCTCTCTCTCTCTCTCTCTCTCTCTCTCACACACACACCCACCCACATGACTCTGCCAAAGTGCTGAAATTTAAAAACTAGTCCAGTTGGCAGGTAATGCAATAGTCTCTAACTCAATCTGATGTGAAAGTGCCATTACTGCACTCTCACGTTTTTATAGCAGACACACCTTCAATCTCATCCCAGCTGCACTGTATACAGCCTTGTAATAAATACTAGCCTTCTTAACAACATTTCCTCCTAAAAACCTGGGGCCATGGTTGCCATGGTCACAAAGGAATATGGCAAATAAATATATAAAAATAGGACGATTATTTTACCCTGTATATCATTGGAATATCTTACCATGTCTCATTGTTTCTTTGTTCCTTAAAGCCTACACAGAGAAGATCAAGGAAATGTCCATGATGTCTCTCATCTGCTCCTGCCTATACCCCCAGACATCATACCCCACCACCAACTACCAATTTGGAGGTCAGCCCAAAGTGTGCTTTGTTTTTTAATGTGTATTGTATTAATGTAATGTATTTTGGCTTTAAATTCGTTCTTAGTCTCAAAACACTTTACATTGTATGGCCGGTAATTCATCCTATCTACCACCAATGTGTAGCATCCACCCATCTAGGGTAATGTACAACAGCCATTTTGTGTCTTATTTGTCTTGTCTCTCTCAATAGACCTGGAGGTGAAGCCCATCAACAAGCGACTGTCGGGCCAGTCCTTTGAGGTGATCCTGAAGTCCCCCACCGACCTGTCCCCGGACAGGCCTAGTCCCCTTGCCTCTCCCCCCGCCCTGACCTCGCCCCCCAAGAGGGACATCTCCCTGGATGAGCTGCAGGGGAGGCTGGAGGCCGCTGAGGAGAGGAGGAAGGTAAGACAAGAGGATGGAGGGAAAGGAGGGAGGGAGTAAGAAAAGGGAGGATAGGGAGAGAGTAAGAAGTTCAATGAGGTTGCTGAGGACAGGCGGAAGGTAAGAGATGGGAACAGAGGGGAAGGTGAGTGCAAGAGAAGGAAGTGAGGGCGGGGGGGTGAGGAGGGAAAAAGCATTTCAGGTTCATGGATGTTGTTGAGGAGAGTAGGATGGTAAGAGAGGATGACAGATGCAAGTGTATGAAGGAAGGCAGGGAGGAGGGGAGAGAAACATGTGAAGTATGTTAATTTAGTTTGCTGAGAGGTATGTTTTGGGTATTTTATTAGGATCCCCATTAGCTGTTGCAAAAGCAGCAGCTACTCTTCCTGTGGTCCACACAAAATATGAAACATAATACAGAAGGTCAATAGACAAGAACAGCTCAAGGCAGAACTATATACATGTTTAAGGTAAGAGAAGAGAAGGGAAGGCAAGGCAAGGAAGACAGAGGGAGAGAAAGGAGGGACGAAAAGGAGGAGGAGAGACAAAAAGCTGGTGAGGTAAAGGGCTATTGACTTTGCTGAGGAGAGACAGAAGAAGAGACGTAAACAGGAGATTAAGTGAAATGAGGAAAAGATCATCACTCAATGGGGAGAAGGAGGTGAAGAAGGAAAGATAAATGAGATGGGGAAACAAATACCAGTCTCTCTAGACATCCAGGCTCTCTACTGAAATGCCAGAGCTGTCACACATGAATGAGCATGGTTGTGTTCATTAGGCAACAAATGGAAGAAAAATTACCTGGACTTGTCCAATAAGAAATACCTATTGTCTTTTTCCATTGCTAAACTTTTCAAAACGTTTTCTGTCGCATGCCCTAATGAACACAACCTTGAAAAAGAGACTGATATCTGACATTTCATGAAAACATAAATAACTAGCAACCCATCGCTTCATTATCCTAGTTCAGTTAGGGGGATTTCCTGGGTTTTCTGTGAGCCTTTTTCTACCTTGCATTTCCACTTAAATAGAAAAACTGATGACTAATTATCGTTGTTGGGTGAGAACTGCTTCAATGCTTAATCGCTGCGTATCAGACAGACCCAGCCAGACCTGTCACTAGGTTCCCTGAGGGAAAGAAAAGTAATGAATGGGGAGAGCCTGTCATCGCTGCTGGAATATACCGTAGGGAGGAGGGAAATGTGTATGTGGAAGTCTGGGGGCGAGACAAGCAGTTAATACAGAAATCCAAATTGGAGTTGCAAAATCTGGTTGAATGCTTTGACAAGAAATGATCAGGCTACTCAGTAGCATTTTGATTCAATTCCCTGATATTGGGGAAATTATTTTATCATCAGTCTTTCCTACAACATAATAGGAACTGGATATTTTAACAGCAAACAAACACTTTAGCATAGGGATAGCAATTGGTTATGGTTAGGGTCAAGGTTATGTTAAGGGACAAGGGTTAGGTTAATTTAAGTGAGGTTAGGGTTACGGAAAATCATAAAAGTTAGCATTGGGTTAGCATACTACTGCCGTACACTGACATTCATTTTCAGTAAATATACACTGCTAACAAAATCTGTGCATGAAAAGAGTGCACTTTTTCTCTCTGCTCCCTAGTCCCAGGAGGCTCAGGTGCTGAGGCATTTGGCTGAGCGGAGGGAGCATGAGAAGGAGGTGCTGCACAAGGCCATGGAAGAGAACAACAACTTCAGCAAGATGGCGGAAGAGAAGCTCAACTCCAAAATGGAGGCGAAGAAAGCGAACCGGGAGGCATACCTGAACTCACTGAAGCAGCGGCTCCGTGAGAAGGTGAGGCCCTGTTTTGTTTTCTCTCCTCTCTCTCTCTCTATTTCGAAGTCTTGGTCAGAGAAATAAAGATCTATGCTCAGAACAGAACTAGCTAAGTACTCTGACATATTTCTAGACTGTAGACTACATAACCTGTCACCTGTGTCTTGACAGATTTCTCTTTGTGGTGTTAATGGTTTTTCCTAGGAGATGCATGCAGCCGAAGTGCGCCGGAACAAGGAGCTGCAAGCAGACCTTTCTGGATAAGAAGGCTTTACTGAAAGGAATTCCCATTTCCCAGCTTATGTGAAGTGTGTTTTTAGCGAGGAATTTGTGTGTCAAAAATCATAATTCTGCTCTACATCCTGCAATCTCATCTGTCATTCAATAGGGAACAAGTTTACCTGCAAGATATCACAACTGTCATAGCTCTTCATCTCTCTACACATCCCTACAGTATGACATTTTTTTCTCACTAAAACATCAACACCACCAGCATTTCAAACAGTAGATATTAACATTTCTAAATGGTTGGAATACATTCTAATGGCTGGAATTTCAAATGTACTGCGCACGCCCACACACACATGCACAGACACAAACATACATACAATTCACACACATATAAACTCAAACACTGACATGCATCGCTTTTTACATAAATGGCATGGATTGTTGAAGGGGAGTCTGTCTTGATCTAATTGTGTATTAGACTAATAAAATGTGAGTGTACTGGATGTTGTCAATGTTCTTTTGGGTGTAAGACATAAGTACTGAAAGGTAACTAGCCCTCTCCCCTAAGAACAATGTCTTATTGCTGACACAAAAAAAGCTACGTTTGGAAAGAAATTGTTATGTGGATGAAGGACATGCTTAGGCAAATAAACTATAAAGGGAAATAAACTATAAAATGTTGTTTTTAGAAATAAAAGATTAGGCTACAGTTTATTAAAATCAATTTAATCAGTTTTTTTACAAATTCTTTAGTTATTTCAAATAATATGCAGGGAAATGGTTTTGCACATGTCACTTTAATTACTTTTTGATGTAAAGTCCAACTCACCTGCACATTAATTTTCATTATGTAATCCATTATGTACAATTGCACTAAATATGTTTGGAATAATGCAATATTTTAAATCACAGCAGTCTTTAAAATTACATTCAGGAGCAAAACGTTTTCAATAGTTGTTTTTAATTAATAAAAACAATAATTCATTGGAATATAATATTGGAATGGAATATAAATAATAACATTAGAATATCAAATGTAATAACAATACCTTAATTAACTCAGTGTAACATTGATGTGGCAACTCTCTTATGCTTCTAATTTGTAGGTCACAAATAAAGCTATCCCTAGGCAAATTGGAGCACAACTCATGGGCCCACCTTCTGCACTGCTCACACCTAATCCAGCCCCCACCTGTGACTGAGAACGGGGAGAGATGCCAATTGAAAATCTCTCTCTTAAAAATGTAGATAGCTATCTAGCTATTTGACATAAAATGCTGTGTAAAATAGCTAAAAGGCTATAAAGTTAAATTAACTGTAAAGTTATCAGTCACTAGTTGAAACATTTACAACTGAAATTAAGTTACGTTAAGGTTGCTAGCTAGTATTCCTAGCAGCTTATGCTAACTAGCTAACTGGCTAGCATTTACTTCTTGTGAAGTTGCTAGTTAGTAAATTAGCATAAACGAGTGCTAACTGAGATAGTCATTGTCTAAATGACTAAATGTCTAAATGATAGGTAGAAAAACATTCATAACCATAAAGGGGTAACTAGCCCCTTGGGGCAAGTTGCCCCCAACACACTCATCCAACATAAAACCAGTTATCTAAATGTTTCTCTTTAAACAAGTGGATTATTTATCTTAAGGCTTTCCTACTTGTATATTTAAATATATATATATAGATCTACCTTCACTGGAATATATCTACAACTTTTTTAAATGTATGTTTTTGTGAATTTACAGGGGAGGGCAGTTACCCTAGGGAGCTAGTTTCCCCCTATTACCCTATTCTATCCACATGACCCGCTAGTAGAATAACTTTAATGCAGCTGAAAGTCTATTATAGCCACACAAAAAAAAGAAGCTAGGTTTCCATCCAATATTGTGTTATATAGCAAGTGTCCACACTCTGGTGTGTCCCCACTCTGGTACCGGCAAGTGCGCTCTAGACAACAGCGTTATCTGTGCACTGTTGGCCAACCGCTAGAGCACACATAGCCTATAGTCCATAATGAGATTATAATATGCATGTTTATGCATATTATAATGCATAAACATTATAATCTGTCCCTGACATTTTTCAAACGGCAATCAAGCATTGATTATCATGTCACCAGAATAAGACCCTAGATATTTAATGGAAAGGAGCACCAAGCTCATCCCCTTGCACTTTCACCACCCTGTGGGAAAGGAGAATCAAGCTCATCCCCTTGCACTTTCACCACCCTGTGGGAAAGGAGAATCAAGCTCATCCCCTTGCACTTTCACCACCCTGTGGGACAGGAGAATCAAGCTCATCTCCTTGTACTTTCACCACCCTGTGGGACAGGAGAATCAAGCTCATCCCCTTGTACTCCCCCCCAGATTTATTCAATCTGTACTTTAATAAACTCATCCCTTGCATGCTTTCCTTGCACCACCCTGTGGGAAAGGAGAATCAAGCTCATCCTTGTCTTTCAGTGGGAGGACCACACAAAATGTCATCCCCTTGTACTTTCACCACCCTGTGACTTTACTTCTATATGATGGTTAATTATATCAATATTTGCGCATAAGCATTTCTCTTAGAATTCATTTACTGGCACAAAAAAAATCTAATTTTGTCTAGCATATTTTGTTTAATCAACATTTGGAAAGTTCCGTTTCTATCAGGCCTGTAAGGACATGTTTTATCCGACATGTACTTTCCTCACATAAAACGTTTGGATGTAAACCTAGTGACCTTCTGTCACCCCCAGATGAATAGGAGAAACCTATTTATAGTTATAATTTGTGGTTAGTTATCAATATCTTTGCTGTCACATTCTCAACATTTAGTCTTTGTTATCAATTTGGTGCTAAATTTGGCATAAACATGCAGTCAGGCATGCCACAATACATGCCATAATGGTGGGAGGAAAAACAGATCAAATCAAATTTTATTTGTCACATGCTTCTTAATAAGGATCGGACCATTTCTTTAAATTTTCATGTACAATTACATAACCAAATCTAACTGCCTGTAGCTCAGGACCTGAAGCAAGGATATGCATATTCTTGATACCATTTGAAAGGAAACTATTTGAAGTTTGTGGAAATGTGAAATTAATGTCGGATAATATGACACATTAGATCTGGTAAATGATAATACAAACCAAAAAACATGTGTTTTCTTTCTTTCCAGAGACAGTAGGGGTTCAAACTGTAGAACCAAGTTCCTACATTTGAATATAACATTTGATTTTATCAAACAAAACTACTCTATATTTTATCTCTGGGGCCATCAGGATGACAAATCAGAGCAAGATTACTGAATGTAAGTACATTATTTACCTTTAGAGGTGAATGTATCAAACCAGTTGCTGTGATGTGTTTTGTTGCTGTGCACTCTCCTCAAACAATAGCATGGTATTTTTTCACTGATTAACACAAATTTAAGCTTTATCTTCATATAAGACATGTCTACGTCCTGGAAAGTTGGCTGTTACTTACGTCATTCTAGTCACATTAGCGCACGTTAGTAACAACTGTCCCGGTTTAGGGACACCAATCCCATAGAGGAATAACAACAGGAATTGACTAACAGTAAAATGCTTACTTACGGGTCCTTTTCCAACCAATGCAGAATTAAAGATAGATATAGGCCTACCTAAAATAGAAATAGTGACACAAGGAATAAATACACACTGAATAACAATTCCATGATGATTTCATGGGATCCATAATTTCCTATCCATAATGATACATTGTTCATGTTCCTTTCACATGCAGTGCATTCGGAAAGTAGTCAGACCCCTTGATTATTTGATCTTACAGCCTAATTCTAAAATGTATTAAATAGTTTTTTCCCCCTAATCAGTCTACACACACCCCCATAATGACAAGGCAAAAACAGATTTTTTAACATTTTTGGTAATTTATTATAAAAATGAAATATCACAAGTTTTCAGACCCTTTACTCTGTACTTTGTTGAAGCACCTCTGGCAGCGATTACAGCCTTGAGTCTTCTTGGTTATGACACTACAAGCTTGGATCACCTGTGTTTTGGGAGTTTCTCCCATTCTTCTCTGCAGATCCTATCAAACTCCGTCAGGATGGATATGGAGCGTCGCTGCACAGCTATTTTCAGGTCTCTCCAGAGATGTTTGATCGGGTTCAAGTCCGGGCCCCTCAAGGACATTCAGAGACTTGTCCCAAAGCCACATCTTCATTGTCTTGGCTGTCTGCTTAGGGTTGTTGTCCTGTTGGATGGTGAATCTTTGCCCCAGTCTGAGGTCCTGAGTGCTCTGAAGAAGGCTTTCATCAAGGATCTCTCTGTGCTTTGCTCCGTTCATCTTTTGCTCGATCCTGACTAGTCTACCAGTTCCTGCCGCTGAAAAACATCCCCACAGCATGATGCTGCCACCACTATGCTTCACCGTAGGGATGGTGCCAGGTTTCCTCCAGACGTGACGCTTGGCATTCAGGCCAAAGAGTTCAATCTTGGTTTCAACAGACCAAAGAATCTTGTTTCTCATGGTCTGAGAGTCCTTTAGGTGTCTGTTGGCAAACTCCAATTGGGCTGTCATGTGCCTTTTACTGAGAAGTGGTTTCCGTCTAGCCACTCTACCATAAAGGCCTGATTGGTGGAGTGCTGCAGAGATGGTTGTCCTTCTGGAAGGTTCTCCCATCTCCACAGAGGAACTCTGTCAGAGTGACCATCGGGTTCTTGGTCACCTCCCTGACCAAGACCCTTCCCCCGATTGCTCAGTTTGGCCGGGCATCCAGCTCTAGGGAGAGTCTTGGTGGTTTCAAGCTTCTTCCATTTAAGAACGACGGAGGCCACTGTGTTCTTGCGGACCTTCAATGCTGCAGAATTTGTTTGGTAGGTACCCTTCCCCAGATCTGTGCCTTGACACAATCGTGTCTCGGAGCTCTACGGACAATTCCTTCAACCTCATGGCTTGGTTTTTACTCTGAAATGCACTGTCAACTGTGGGACCTTATATAGAAAGGTGCGTGCCTGTCTATATTTCTAAAACACTTTTTTTGCATTGTCATTATGGGGTATTGTGTGTAGATTGATGAGGGAAAAAAAGTGATTTAATACATTTTAGAATACGGCTGTAACCAGTGGTGGAAAAAGCACCCAAATGTCATACTTGAGTAAAAGTAAAGATACCTTAATAGAAAATTACTCAAGTAAAAGTGTAAGTCACCCAGTAAAATACTACTTGTGTAAAAGTCTAAAAGTTTTTGGTTTTAAATATACTTCAGTATCAAAAGTACAAGTATAAATAATTTAAAATAGCCTATATTAAGCAAACCAGACAGCACAATGTTCTTGTTTTTATTTAGTATAGCCAGGGGCACACTCCAACACTCAGACATAATTTACAAACTAAGCATTTGTGTTTAGTGAATCCACCAGATTAGAGGCGACCAGGGATGTTCTCTTGATAAGTGCATGAATTTAACAATTTCCTGTCCTGCTAGCAATTCAAAATACAATCAGTAATTTTGGGTGTCAGGGAAAATGTATGGAGTAAAAAGTACATTATTTTCTTTAGGAATATAGTGAAGTAAAAGTTGTCAAATATAAATAGTGAAGTAAAGATATCCCAAAAAAACGAATTAAGTAGTACTTTAAAGTATTTTTAATGAAACACTTTACACCACTGACTGTAACATAACAAAATGTGGAAAAAGTCAAGGGGTCTGAATACTTTCCGAATGCACTGTAAGCCAACAATACAGAGGAGTAATGTGTCTACACATTATGCATTGTATTTTATTTATTTTATGGACTAGGTTACTCGACAGGCCAGCAGCACCCATAAACCAACTAGGCCAATAGCTCAATAAGCTGTAACCAGGAACAATCATGATTGACTATTGTCCTAACTGATCCATCTGTCCATCTTTGTCAGATAGTTATTGATATTGTCAAAGATGTAGTTAAACATGAAAGTGGTAACTAACATACGGTGTTTGTTATGAATTAATTACTTAAATACGGGCATTTTCTTGAATGGTATTTTACAGACCAGTTAATATTCAATACTGGCAAAGACAAACATATTTGCTTAATTTATTGTGTTTCTTGTGATATTATAATGTAATACATATGAAATGTCAATATCGAATTAATTATATTACTCCAAATCGATTGCCAAATTCTCTATCACGACTATGGAACTCTGCGATAGCACCATCCGTGACTGCGCAAAACCAACGCCCGTAAACATCTCGTTAGGTCAACGTTAGCGAAAGCAGCTAACTCTTGAGCACTGCAACAGTAGCAGCCATTTCTGAAATCTGAAAACAAAAGGTAAGGCGAGAATCTATTCAAAAAGTGTCACGTTCGCTAGCTACTATAAAAACAGACAGATAGGTGCCTCTGTGACTAGTTAACAAGCAACCCACTGCTCCTCACTATGCAAGCTAGCTAGTAGCAGACCGTAAACACTGGATGCTTCAATATGTCCGTCGTCGTAACGTGCGTGCCGTGCTCGGTAAAGATTACGTTATTTTATCACCACGACGTAGCGTTCGCTGTCTGTACGTGAACTGCCAAGCTAAAACGTAGCTACAGCCTGTGAAATTGAATTTCTAATGTATGGTTTATCTAACGTTGTAAAATATCCAGCTAAATTACGTCTCCCTATCTGTATCGGCATGCCCTGTTTGGGCCTAGTTTGCTTGCTAAACATTTAGCTAGCTAGCTACTTAGCAAACTTCTTACGCCATAAATAGTGCTATTGCTAGCTACAGCACAGAACAAGCTGCAATGAGAACTGTGTAGGTAACAACTAACTCGCTCAATAATAGCATTGATGTGATATTGATTAGTTAGCCAGGCCCTCTCCACAACATGTATCACTAACTGCGCTAGTTTAGCTACGTAGCCAATTGAAACGGGCCTATTAAAGCCAAGCTTATGATCCCTACCGCCATAATCACCCCTGTAAGGCCAGTTGGTGGTAGCCACAATGAAGTGCCCAATAGCCCACCTCATCTCATGCAAGCTAAACCAGCCTTGAAGACATTGAAGGGAGATGTGCTCTTGAATTACAAATGTTATCATTAGCACACAACTGTGTCTTCGTATCACTTAGTGAGACCTCAACCTCCCTCATGGCATCATCTGAGGTCAATGTTCATGTGGAGGAGGTGGTAGTCGTGACAACGCCGGATGGAGCAGGGGAGGGCTCAGCTTCCGAAGTGAAGACTGTGCTGGTGGCTACAGAGCTGACCCAACCGGGGTGAGTGGTGGACACACTAGAGCTATGTATGAGGATCAGTGAATTCCCATGACTGCTTCTCCAGCCCAGCCAGGGAAGTGTTAGAGCCTGATACACAATTAATTAGTTCATTGTGTGTTTACCATACACACACCTCAGTCATTTGAGTCAGTGATACCTTATGTTACATAACACTATTTAGTGACAAGTTCTTCCTAGTCAGGTTATATATATTCAAAAGGTCAACCCTACTAGTGGTAGTAGGTTTGTAATAAAGTGTACCACTACCAAAGACGGTTATAGACTAGTCTTTGGTAGTGGTACGCTTGATTGTACCCTCTCATCTGGAGTGCTGCATATTGTTGTTGGTTTAGCACTCACTGAAGTTTGTCTATGGTTTGTAGACTCATTGGAGTTTCTCTATCTATGCCATTCAGGGAGGAACTTGCAGATGGAAGCATTGAGTCTGAAACCGATGCCACCACCACTTTGACAAAGGAGGCAATCTTAGGTAAAAAAAAAAAAATAATTAAAGTCTGACTTTTTCCACATTCTGTTACGTTACAGCCTTATTCTAAAATGTATTAGATCGTTTTTTTCTCTCATTAATCTACACACAATACCCCATAATGACAAAGAAAAAACAGGTTTTTAGACATTTTTGAAAATGTATAATAAAAAAACTGAAATACCACATTTACATAAATATTCAGACCCTTTACTCAGTACTTTGTTGAAGCACCTTTGGAAGCAATTACAGACTCAAGTCTTCTTGGGTATGACCCTACAAGCTTGTCACACCTGTATTTGGGGAGTTTCTCCCATTTCTTCTCTACAGATACTCTCAAGCTCTGTCAGGTTGGATGGGGAGTGTCACTGCACAGCTATTTTCAGGTCTCTCCAGAGATGTTCGATCGGGTTCAAATCCGCGCTCTGGCTGGGCCACTCAAGGACATTCAGAGACTTGTCCCAAAGCCACTCTGCGTTGTCTTGGCTGTGTGCTTAGACTCGTTGGCCTGTTGGAAGGTTAACCATTGCGCCAGTCTGAGGTCCTGAGTGCTCTGGAGCAGTTTTTCATCAAAGATCTCTCTGTACATTGCTCCCTTCATCTTTCCCTCGATCATGACTAGTCTGCCTTTCTCTGCCGCTGAAAAACATCCCCACAGCATGATGCTGCCACCACCATGCTTCACCGTAGGGATGGTGCCAGGTTTCCTCCAGACGTGACGCTTGGCATTCAGGCCAAAGAGTTCAATCTTAGTTTCAACAGACCAAAGAATCTTGTTTCTCCTTTAAGAGCCTTTTGGCAAACTCCAAGTTGGTTGTCATTTGCCTTTTACTGAGTAGTGGCTTCCATCTGGCCACGCTACCATAAAGGCCTGATTGGTTGAGTGCTGCAGAGATGGTTGTCCTTCTGGAAGATTATCCAATTTCCACAGAGGAACTCTGGAGCTCTGTTAGAGTGACAATCGGGTTCTTGGTCACCTCTCTGACCAAGGCCCTTCACTCCCGATTGCTCAGTTTGGCCGGGCGGCCAGTCTTGGTGGTTCCAAATTTCCATTTAAGAATGATAGAGGCCACTGTGTTCTTGGGGACCTTCAATGCTGCAGAAATGTTTTGGTACCCCTGCCCAGATCTGTGCCTTGACACAATCCTGTCTCTGAGCTCTAAGACCAATTCCTTCGACCTCATGGCTTGGATTTTGCCCTGACATGCACTGTCAACTGTGGGACCTTATATAGACAGGTGTGTGCCTTTACAAATCATGTCTAATCAATTGAATTTACCACAGGTGGACTCCAATCAAGTTGTGGACACATTTCAAGGATAATCAATGGAAACAGGATGCACCTGAGCTTAATTTTGAGTCTCATAGCAAAGGGTCTGAATGCTTATGTAAATAAGGATTTTTAATTTTTTTAAACATTTTCTAGCATTTCTAAAAACCTGTTTTCGCTTTGTCATTACAGGGTATTGTGTGTAGATTGAGGAAAACATTTATTTAATCCATTTTAGAAAAAGTTTGTAACGTGACAAAATGAGGAAAAAGTGTAAGGGTCTGAATACTTTACGAATGTACTGTAAATAATGGATCATTCTTGATATACACAGGAAACTCTTGAGTGTGAAAAAAACAGCATCGTTGCAGTTCTTGACACAAACCGTTGCGCCTACCATACCCTGTTCAAAGCACTTAAATCCCTCAATCCCTTTTGTGCACCCAGGTGCACCGGTTTGTGTCAAGAACTGCAATGCTGCTGGGTTTTTCATGCTCAACAGTTTACCGTGTGTATCAAGAATGGTCGACCACCCAACATGACACAACTGTGGGAAGCAGTGGAGTCAACATGGGCCAGCAGCCCTGTGGAAAGCTTTCAATGACTTTGTAGAGTTTTTCTTGAATTATTCTTTATCTGGCATTAGACCGTAAGCCTAAGCTTTAAGTCCTAACTGTAGTCACTCCAAATACACACCAAATGCTTTTGGGAAGTTAACGTCGATCCACTGAGGCAAAAAGGACAATGTCGGAGTATAGTTCAATAAGACAAAAGCATGCACAAGGTGTCATTGTTAGAATTGTTATGTTTCAGAAAAACATTAGGCTACTGTTAAATACACCTAAATCTTCAACAAAATAAGTGAAGAAATGTTGAAGTAAAACTGAATTGTTCAATAAATGTTCAAGAGAGAAAAAAATGGGAACTGTACAGTGCATTTTTAAAATTCGCAGGTAAGGGTCGGGTGCAGGGCTCAGATTTTCAATTTATCACATTTGGGCAGTTGTGGACGGGTTATTAGCAATTGCTGGTGGGTGCGTGTGAACAAACAGCTGTCCCGCACATCCGTACTGTATTTGTGTTTTGAAACAATCAAATAAAAGGACTGAAGTGTTATGTGTCTGTCTTCTCAGTGAAGCTGTCAGGTGAGATGGATGTGGAGGCTGACGTGGTCTACCCGGTCACCTGTGGGGACGTGAAGGCCACTCTGGTCTGGAAGAAGTTTGTTTGTCCAGGCATCAACATCAAATGTGTCCAAGTAAGTCTGATTAACTCTAGCAATTTTTTAAAACTTAACTCAGTCCTATTGGATCATGATTTTGAGGTTACTTATTCCTTTGATATGCACACCAAGGAAGGAACCTGTGGAGGTACTGATTCCTGTTCATTTGGGACAAAACGGAGGACACTACCTGAACTTATCCAATAAGAAATGCTTGTTTTATTTTTTTTTTGTGCACACCGTTTTGCTACGATGTGCACTAATGAAAACAACTCTGATGACATCTGTCTGTTTATCTGTGTTCCAGTTCAATGAGCATCTCATCAGTCCCAAGGAGTTTGTCTATATGGCTGGGAAATCTACACTGAAAGACTGGAAGAGAGCCATCCGAGTGAACGGCACAATGATCAGGTCTGTGGCTTTGAAAGGATGCATATTTGGGTTTGCACAATACATTTATAATGTGAATCACATGGCCCTCCATGCAAGTAATTTAGAATTCTTGTAGTTCCCACTGCTAAGCAAATTGGAAATGTAGATCAAAAAGTTGAAGCATTCAAAGTACTCATGCCCAAGTTATCCAAAACATGATCCTTTGCGCATGTAATCATTGTGCAATTCTCAAATGTGCCACAAGATGGCACTATGACATTACATATGATATCAGGTGATTTTTAGGGCACTAGTTCAGTATGGCTGGCCTGGGTAGTGTTCATTGGCCACCAAACTGAAGAAAAACATTTAAATTGGACTAAAACGAGGAGGGGCTTCCTGGACTTATCCAATATGAAATGCTTATTTTCGCTTTCCATTGCAAAACCTTTTAAAACATTTAACGTTGTGTGCCCTAATGCAGGGGTTTCAAAAATCTGTCCTGGGCCCCTCCCTGGCTGCACGTTTTGGTTTTTGTCCTAGCACTCACTTCACAGCTGATTGAATAACCAACTCATCATCAAGTTTTATTTTATTTTTTATCAGCGTTGTAGTGTTGGGGCAAAAAACAAAACGTGTACCCGAGGGGTGCCTCATGACCGACTTTGGAAAACCCTTCCCTAATGAACATGACACTGCACTTTGTTGGAAAAAAAATACTTTCTCTGATGCTGTCTTGCAGCTAAATAATGGTGTATAATACAATTCCCCATAGGAAAATCATGGACTCTGGCGAGCTGGATTTCTACCAGCACTCCAAAGTGTGCTCCAACACATGCCGCAGTACCAAGATTGACCTAGTGGGGACCAGAGTGTCACTCAGAAGCCAGCAGTCCACCGACTACGTCCCTGTCACCCCCTCCTCAGCCGACAGTAAGCACACACACACGCCTCGATTCCCTCAAACCCTCTTATGTGTGGCATTTTTTGTGTAAAATTTTAAGTTATTCAAAGCTTACGATTTTGTTGTTCTAGTGAACGGATCACAGGCCACGTTTCCAACAGAAGTATCATCAGACGAGACCACAGAATGGGTCACGGCCATAGGAGGTGAGTTTGAACTCTGAGTTATCATTTTAAATGTCAAAAGTTTTTAGCCTGCCTTCTTCTTCCAACTTACCACTATGCTTAGAAATGAGGCTAGGTGACCGCTCAAAGTTCAATAATCAGACAAGCAATCAGGTAATGGACCAACTATTTGTCTAATCACCTGAGACAGTGCTAAAGCACTTAGATCCATTGACTGTTATAATTGTGACCATGTTGTACACTGACTCTCTATATACTGGCAATTCACAAGTCTAGCAATCTGGTTTAAACAGTGCTTTATCCAACTCTTTGAATATCTATTTGAGACTATATAGTTGATTGTATAGAAGCAACTCCATGATGTGTGTTTGCATTTTTCCAGAGGACTCTGTGACGTTCTGGAGGGGTCTGAAGGAGGCAGGGCTGCTGGAGGAGGTGGTGGAGGACTTCCAGAAGGAGATCCAGGAGGTGCTAAAGGGCATGCAGGAGCGCATCACCGAGCCTCCCCTGCAAGTTAATGGTCAGTTTCATATTGTTGGATGATCATAAGGGATATTTCACTCAAATATTTTTATAAAATGTATTCATTACGGTATTTCACTCTGTAATATTGCTATACTAGCTTGTATGTTTCCCCCATTTATTGAACATAGTCATGTGGGAGCTGATGGGGGAGCTGATGCTAATGGGAGTGGGAGCTGATCCTAATGCCATTCTAACTTCAATCCTGTCTTTTCATCTCCCTACTCTCTGTGTTGGACCTTGACTTCTCAGACGCTGTGCTGCTGAACAACATAGTGCAGAACTTTGGCATGCTCGACCTGGTTAAGAAGGTGCTGGCCAGTCACAAGAGCCAGATGGACCGATATAGGGAGCAGTATTCACGCAGTCTTGTCGGTGAGTTAAATGCTCACAATAACATTCTTCATTATTGTGTGTTTTTATGGGGTTTTCTAGACAGTCTTTACATTATTTTTTGTAGACATCATTATTTTTGTTGCAACTGGGTTAGAAGCAGCTCCTTGAGCAAATAATGGGAAATGTTACTGTTTGGCCTAGGTGTGTATTAAGTTTGACCGCTTTCTCTTGCCGTAGCTCTGGAGCAGCAGTGTGACGAGCACAGGAAACGTGCCAAGGAGCTGAAAAGCAAATCCCAACACCTCAACAATGTCCTCATGAACCTGACTCCTGTGGCCACGCCACCCACGCCGAAACGCCCCCGCCTCACCCGCGCCGTCTCAGGCCCCGCCGTTATGTCCAGCGCCCCCACCCAGATCACCCTGCCCCTCACCCAGCTCACGGGCCTGCCTGCTGGGTGCAAAGTTCTCTCGATGGGTGGAGCGGTTGGTGCCGGCCAGCAGACCTACACGGTGCTGACATCCCCCGTGGGCGAGTTGGGCCCAGATGCCTCCAATCTGACGGTACTCTCTTCAGCCGCTGCCGTTCAGGAGGGCGCCGCCGCCACCACGGCCTTCATCAAGATGGTCAGCCCGGGCTACCAGCTAATCACGCTGCCTGCCGCGCTGGGAACCCAGCTACAGGGCTTTGCAGGGGGCACGCTCCAGGGCACCCCCACCATGGTGGCAATGCCCATGGGTAACAACGCGCTGCAGGGTATGGCAGCAGTAACGGCATTGGATACACAGGTGGACGTTCAGGTGCAGGAAGCCAAGGAGACGGTGGAGGTGGAGAGTTAGAGAGATGTACTACTCCTATATTATTACACACACACAGCAGGAACTGAGGCCCCGTTTGTCCTCACTGGTTTAAGTGCTGGAACCAGTGTAGGTCTAGTGGTGGTGAACTATGAAGCACCCATCTCAGTAAAACTTTATAAAGATGACTTAAAACATTTCTAACAACGTATACATGCACTGCCCGTTTTAGTCGTAAGAACCAGCACGTGTGTGTATGTTTTTTCCCAACATGCAAGTAGATGCCATCCCTGCTCAAAAGTCATGATCTTAGCTCTTCTCAGGTGTCAATTTTCACAGGGGTGTACGTGCCATGTTCACATTATTTCTTTACATTATGCTAAAAATGTAGATTCTACAAATGCTCATCTTTCAATGTCAGAATTATTTTTCATTTCAGCGATGAATTAACTGTATATATCTTTTTGTTGAATATTACAATATTAATTATGTTGGGTTCTGAAAATGAGATGCAAGACTTTGCTCACACACAGTATCAGCGCATGTGCGCAGGTTCGCCTCAGGCTGTTAGAGCGTAGCAGCCAGGGAACCAAAACAGAGGAGAAGTTGAGCCTCGTGCTTCAACTCTCTTAGTGGTTGCGGAAATTGACCCACAATGCTGTTTACTTAATGCATCTATGTCATATCGCTGAGTCTACTTTTTAAAGCTTTGAACAAATTGAAAGTGAACAAACTGGTTGTTTTGTTGGACTTGTAAGAGTGTACACTTTGTAAATAAATTTGCTAAATTCTTCAATCTTTGTAATTTGTTAGGGCTATGAGTTTTTGTCGATTAGAACAGTTCAATGTTAGTCGTGTTTCCACTGTAGTGTACTCTGAAATGACTGAAGTCTACAGTGCATTCGGAAAGTATTCAGACCTCTTTCCCTTATTTCACATTTTGTTACGTTACAGCCTTATTCCAAAATGGATTCAATCGTTTTTTTTTTACTCAATCTACACACAATACCCAATAATGACAAAGAATAACAGGTTTAGTAATATTTGCTAATTTATTCCAAATAAAAAAACTGAACTCAACATCAGCATAAGTATTCAGACCCTTTACTTTGTTGAAGCAACTTTGGCAGTGATTACATCCTCGAGTCTTCTTGGATGTAAGGCTACACTGAAAGCTTGGCACACCTGTATTTGGGGAGTTTCTCTCATTCCTCTCTGCAGATCCTCTCAAGCTCTGTCAGGTTGGATGGGGAGTGTCTGCTGCACAGCTATTTTCAGGTCTCTCCAGAGATGTTCGATCGGGTTCACTCAGGGCTAGGGTTGCACATTTTGGGGAATATGAATATTCAGAGGTGGAAACTTTCCGTGGGAATTAACATGCAAATTAATACCATTTAAATGTACAGGGGGGCAAAAAAAGTATTTAGTCAGCCACCAATTGTGCAAGTTCTCCCACTTAAAAAGATGAGGCCTGTAATTTTCATCATAGGTACACTTCAACTATGAAAAAAAAATCCAGAAAATCACATTGTAGGATTTTTAATGAATTTATTTGCAAATTATGGTGGAAAATAAGTATTTGGTCAATAACAAAAGTTTATCTCAATACTTTGTTATATACCCTTTGTTGGCAATGACAGAGGTCAAACGTCTTCACAAGGTTTTCACACACTGTTGCTGGTATTTTGGCCCATTCCTCCATGCAGATCTCCTCTAGAGCAGTGATGTTTTGGGGCTGTTGCTGGGCAACACGGACTTTCAACTCCCTCCAAAGATTTTCTATGGGGTTGAGATCTGGAGACTGGCTAGGCCACTCCAGGACCTTGAAATGCTTCTTACGAAACCACTCCTTCGTTGCCCGGGCGGTGTGTTTGGGATCATTGTCATGCTGAAAGGCATCTTCAATGCCCTTGCTGATGGAAGGAGGTTTTCACTCAAAATCTCACGATACATGGCCCCATTCATTCTTTCCTTTACACGGATCAGTCGTCCTGGTCCCTTTGCAGAAAAACAGCCCCAAAGCATGATGTTTCCACCCCCATGCTTCACAGTAGGTATGGTGTTCTTTGGATGCAACACAACGAGTTGAGTTTTTACCAAAAAATTATATTTTGGTTTCATCTGACCATATGATATTCTCCCAATCTTCTTCTGGATCATCCAAATGCTCTCTAGCAAACTTCAGACGGGCCTGGACATGTACTGGCTTAAGCAGGGGGACACGTCTGGCACTGCAGGATTTGAGTCCCTGGCGGCGTAGTGTGTTACTGATGGTAGGCTTTGTTACTTTGGTCCCAGCTCTCTGTAGATCATTGACTAGGTCCCCCGGTGTGGTTCTGGGATTTCTGCTCACCGTTGTGATCATTTTGACCCCACGGGGTCTTGCGTGGAGCCCCAGATCGAGGGAGATTATCAGTGGTCTTTTATGTCTTCCATTTCCTAATAATTGCTCCCACAGTTGATTTCTTCAAACCAAGCTGCTTACCTATTGCTGCTTACCTATTGCAGATTCAGTCTTTCCAGCCTGGTGCAGGTCTACAATTTAGTTTCTGGTGTCCTTTGACAGCTCTTTGGTCTTGGCCTGAGTGGAGTTTAGAGTGTGACTGTTTGAGGTTGTGGACAGGTGTCTTTTATACTGATAACAAGTTCAAACAGGTGCCATTACAGGTGGAGGACAGAGGAGCCATAATTTGCAAATAAATTCATAAAAAATCCTACAATGTGATTTTCTGGATTTTCTTTCTCTCATTTTGTCTGTCATAGTTGAAGTGTACCTATGATGAAAATTACAGGCTCTCATCTTTTTAAGTGGTAAAACTTGCACAATTGGTGGCTGACTAAATAGTATTTTGCCCCACTGTAGATGTTTTTTGCATTGGACATATTTACCATATGATATGAAGACAAACATAAACCTTTTACCTTATCATAAGTAGACATAATTGCAAATGATTACATCCTTCCAATAGAAAAAAAACGATTTAGTTACAAATTGAACTTTAATTAAATGAGTTGACTCTTCACATGGGATGATTTCATTGAACAACAAAAGAAAGGGAATATTGAATGATCCCCAATGATCCATCACATCTCCCAAAAACGTTTTCAACATACATAAACATAAACATTCAACATAAACAGTTAATTCATTCTGTTGTGGCGATTCAGAAGATTACTCGACAAAGTCATATGGGAGTTTCATGTAAATATAGTGTTTTTTCTTCCTGCTTTTTATTTGTAAAAGTAGTTTAATATGAAGATTGGTGCAGTTTTATTTTTGGCTTATTGGGTTGAAATGAAATGATACCAGATTACTTTAGAAAAAATTGGCATTGACTGATCAGATCAAATGGTGATATAAAGAGCATTGTGTTGAACACGATGTTTAACAGTGAGAATCGCAGAATGGTGAATTTACTAAATTACAGAGTTTGACTGTGTGATATTAGGTTGCTTCTTGTGTAAATATTTTCCTTCTGGATTTTAATGATTTGTATGTAAAATGATAGTCTAGAAAACAAAGCTTTGGTTGTCTTCCTCTCAGGCTTCCATGTCTTCTCCCTGGACCTCCTCAATGTCCACCTCTTGAACATCAGACTCAGAGTCCTCATCTTCACTGTCACTTTCCAACCTTGTTGAGGATGGCTCATTGTCAGGCTCAAAAAGCCTCAAATTTGCCCCGATGGCCACCAATTTTTCCACCCTTTTATTGCTCAGCCTGTTGTGTGCTTTGGTGTGTGTTGCACCAGTTGCACTCTGAGGCGGCTGATGTTGGTGGGATTTGGAGGATGATGGAGGCAACAGGGGAAAGAGCCTCAGATCCACAAAGTCCCTTCCACCAGGTGGCTGATGAGATATGTTGGCATGACTGCCATATTGCATCTCCATCCCAAAGCCCTTGCTTGGAAGTGTACTTCACCAGACTCTCAAGAACCTTGCCCTCATCCAGGCCAAGATGGCGAGACACGGTAGTGATGACACCATAGGCCTTGTTGATCTCTGCACCAGACAGGATGCTCTTGCTGCTATAACTTGATGACCCTTCACATACCTAACCATTTCCTTGGCTCTCTTGTAGAGTGTATCCATTGTTTTCAGTGCCATGATGTGCTTGAAGAGTACAAAGTTGTCATCAAGGTAAAGGGTGGCTACTTTGAAGAATCTATTTGTTTAACCCTTTTTTTGGTTACTACATGATTCCATGTGTTATTTCATGGTTTTAATGTCTTCACCACTATTCTACAATGTAGAAAATAGTACAAATAAAGAAAAACCCTTGAATGAGTAGGCGTTTTCAAACTTTTGACTGGTACTGTATTTTTCTTCTGACCAGAAGATAGCTGTTTTAGAGCTTGTTTTGTGCGAGAATTCATCACTTGTCTTCTCTAATTCACCAAATGATCATGCCCCAGCTTGATTGGCAAGCATTCAAGCAAGCTAGTATACTTGACTCGTAAATGTTACCGGGCTAGTCGTGCTGCAACGAAATAGGTAAGCTTGACGTTTTGATGTTGAAATATGGCGTGTTTTAGCACAGTCAATATTATTTATTTTTTAACTTCGTTACCTGCTTGGAAGTCTGTTATATTATTTAATCGGTATGTTACAATAGCCTGCCTATACGTTTTCTAAACAAGTTTTCAGACGTGTCGCTATTCCACTAGCCCCTTACCTTGATATCAGAACTTACCGATAGGGGGCACTAAAGTCTTAACTTTGTTTCTTTGTATATTCATGTTTGGCCAGCGACTGCCGGCAGGTGCGTTGGCTTTGGGTGCACTACGGCATATGAAGTCAGATGACATCAAACCTGGATAACAGTTGCTGGACTCAATGCTGACCGCTCAACAGTGAGTTTGATATGTCCTTGTATCCATGTCATTGATTTAAATTGATGGGAATATTATGCTTCAACTTAAAATGTTTGATGGATTCTTAGAATAGCCATTGCAATCAGTGAACTTCAAAGGCTACAACATTTTATTCAATGTTTTATTCAATGTAAATCATTCGAGCGGACTCCATTGCAGCATTGGCGCTCCCAATGCTCAACGTTCCGCGCTGTCCTCTTGGCAACGAAGGCCTACTCTTGGGCTACTCGTCCACAAGATGGTGCTAGTACACTTCCACTCATCCTCACGACTCAATTTAGGGTGATGATTTTAATTAAGAAATGTATTTTCATGTTAAAAATGAGACCACTGATGTAAGGTCCATATCATCCTCTATGTACGCTATGCTGTAGGCCTAGTTTTTGCTGTTGTTATTCTTTATGTTTGTTGAAATATTACAGTTATCTCATTAGTATATGTATTTGTTTTCTCTCCGAATGGTAACAGGTGGTGGCCAAGGATGTGTCTGCGTGTTTACGCGTTTGGTCACCTTTGGCGCTACAAGGTGAATGGCAAGATGTCGATTTCAATTGTGTAGGTTGTATGGTAGCCTACGTACATACATCAGGCGTGCGTGTGGGTGGCTGGATGGTTTGTGTGCTTGCGTTCAATGAGTCATTTTGGAGTTTGATAATCAATTCGCCTAGACATTTTTTTTTTCATTCAAGCGACACAAACAAGTTTTACTTACGACTTTGACAAATAAAGTATTTATTCAATGATTTATTAAACAAGCATCATATATTGTAATAAATAATATTTTACTAATAACACAGAAATGAATTGGTTCGTCACGGGTAAGTCCGTAACACAGAAAGCGTTTAAACATGACTGACACAAGCAGATAGGCCTATTGGCCTTTGCTTTACAGATATGAAATCTGCCGCAACAATGTGCAACCAGGTAAGCAGTAGGCTATAGGTAGCACACATACGGATAATCGTGAGAATTCAAGTGAATTAGCGAAAGAAGTTCGTTTTTTCTATAGACCAAAGTCATCATATGAACTAGGCTCCTCATCTGAACGAACGGACAATTTGTAGTGGCGACGTAGAAAGCCACCGTACCTCTTCTGATTGTCCCACTTCAAGGTGTTCAAGTTGTTCAACTTTGGCCGAATCCTTCGCATGAAACCTCCATATCGCTTTTGTAACTCCTCTCGACTACCTTGCTCCCTGGAGTCACTTCTCTTTGACTTTGTCTTTGGACCAAATTTGCGTAAGAACCCTCCATAACGTTTGACTTTGTTTATTGCTGCAGCTTCATCATCATCGAACATTCCCATCTCGTTTTCAGAATCAACATCTCCGCCCTGATAGTCCTCCGAAAACTCCGAGAGGTCTCTCTCTCCAAATTTTCTAAGCAAGTCCTGGTATTTCTTAGGGAACGCGTATGCTCCTTTGTAAACGCCATTTTCGCGCCACGGAGAGGTTAACAATTTGTTTTTGTTTTTGTCAATTCGTTTAATGAATCCACCGTAACGCTTGACCACGTTTGCAATTGAAGCGTCTTGGTCGTCCTCCCTCTCTGGCGTGGACCGCGGACCCGCATCTTCATCGCTGAACTCCGAGCCCACTGCGCGCGATTGTTGAGTCTTCCCGCATTTGTCTAACTCGGCAGTGGTCAGTAGAGTTCCCTCACATTCCAAGGTACAAGTCTGAAAGGAAAATGCAAAGAGCAGTGAGTAAAACTCGGCCAATTTACTAACCACATTATGAGAAGGCTAGAAAAGAAAAAGATTAGGCAGAACGAGAATAATATATTTACCTACACTCAGTTCTATGTCTTTGTTGGTTTACTACAGAAAACATTTAATCTGAGTTTGTCATTAATTTGTGCCCACAGGCTTCTGTAGAACACATTTGGGAAAAATGGCAAGTTTGTCCGGAGACAATTCTCACTCGCTTCCACAATCCACGCGTGCTCTCCATGGTGCTGAAATGGGCCACGAGCCTTTGCGCACCGCAACAACAAGCTCAACGCTCTACGATTTTTGATTAACAAAAATTACACCATCATAGATACATAAACACACATCAACGTAAAACAACACTTTCTGTTTGTTTCCATTGGATAAAAGCAAAGTTATCTTGTCATGATGTAAAGCAAATCTTACCAGACTGTTGACTGGGATGTCTGTATTGAGGATTTGTTGCGCGCATTGCAGACAATGGGAAGAGCAGTCTGCTTGGGTCGAAGATGGCAAGCTAAGTATCAACACCAGGACATACCACTCCATTTTGCCAAATCCCTGAAATGAAGGAGAAAACGCGAAGAAAATGTCATATTCACTTGCCAGGGAAAATTTAACACTTGCCTATGAGATTTAGACTTATCACAGATTTGTTTTTAAATATCCTTCGACAAATAAGCATGTATTTGTTTTGAACTTTGATTAGTCTTTGTTTCAATTCCATGTTAGTGGCACAACTTTTCTCTCTTTTGATTGATCAAGCACCATGCGTAATGGTGTGGCCACCACGCTATTCAATTAGTCTACGATGTTAACTGCCAACAGTTTACCAAATTGTAATAGGCTAGTATAATTCTTCACGGGAGCATTTCGATTAATAAACAGGACATTTGCAAGTCCATTACTGATGATAAAATACAGTAATTGCGAGTAACAGCTGCAATCCCACGACTAACAAATGTTATTATTTGTAAATATTATAACGCCAGTACAACACGGTAATAACCAGACTAACAAAAATAGAATAATAAATAAAATATAAATACCGCAGTAATGTTGGATAATTGTTTCAACCCAGGCGTGGAGAGGTGCAGGTGGAACAGGAGCACATATGATGCAAGTCAGTGTATGTTCTTCCCCAACAGTTATTTTTCTTTTGACTGGCTTGTCGTCTTTCTTTTTATTGACGGAATCTTCGTCGTGTCACTGAAGAACATCAGAATAGCTTCTATTAAGTGACCAATGGGAGATAAATATTGCGCAAATAAGCCCACTCGTGCCCGTCACCGCCTCTCTCCCTCCCCCTCTCTATTTTCTGACGCCCACTCAACATTCGCTTCAGAAACTTGGCAACTCAATAATCACACACGTTCTAACACATTCATAGAGGTTATTGGGTTACAATAGGTAATTGCGAGGAGTTGCACTTTCAATAGGGTTCTTGAATGGTCATAACCGCATATGTTTTCTTTGTGTCAAGTAGTGTAAACAGGAAGTCTTCAATATAGAGAAATCACAATGAGCTTTATTTCAAGATCACATCCTGGTAATTGGAGCTCATTGAAAGAGCAAGGATGCAGAATGGTCTCCCCTCACGTTATTTATTTGAATCGGGGAGAAACCTTGGAGTTGTAACAAACATTCAGGAGCACAGCTGACCACTCCCGAAGACCATCAACTGAATTGGACTGTCATGTTTTGATATAGGCCTATCTTTTCATTATATGTATTTTTTTGTACCAATACCAGAATAAATGACAAATTCAGTAGTAGGATTTCAAGAACACATTTAAAATAGTTTTTTGTTGTTGAAATATTTACATGATAAAATAAAATGCCCGAATATATATTTTGTAAAAAGTTTAACGAACATGCTTGGTCTTACATTGGCCTACGCATCTTGGCCCTAATAAAAATGCTTAAATACATGAATCCAAAACACATGTATTGAACAACAATAATAATCATTTAATTACATTTAATTCGAAATGTATAGTGTAAATCCAAGCAAGAAGTTAATGTGATAACTTCGATATCTGATGATCAAAGTAGGTCATAAGCAGAGAAGTAGCATATACTTGAAATTAGTGAAACATTCTGTCTTGTCAGAAAGGACTGCCAGAGAAGGATGCAAAGTGGGAATGAGTATCTGGCAGGTGTGAGTGAATGGAATCCCCAGTTATTCCTGAGAAATGATTTGTGAGAAATGTTATTTTGCACCGATTAACGCTGTTCCATATTGGCTTTTTAGTAGACAGAACCTTTGTATCTTCTTTGATTTTTCGTGTATGACGTATGAGAATGAACTCTAAGCAGCTTTAACCCAAACATCATTTGAGTGTTTTTGCTTATGACACATCAAATGATACCCTTCTACAGAATGACCGTAACATAAATTGGAGCAATAATGTTGGATGAAGATAATGTGATGCGTCGTCCCATTTTTAATTAGCTCCAATCAAATTGGCAAAGCGTTCCCTAGGCAACCTTGAGTGGGCATTCTCGTGTTTTCTCTGATGTCTTGATCTGCTGTTTGATTTGCACCATTTCTTTCACTGAGCCTCGGCGTGCCTCTACTTCCCAAACTGACGTTATCAGGGGAGAGTCTGAGCGAGAGGCGACTGATAAGTGTGTGCGCACCGCTTCACTATTGTCCGACGCCAGACTCCTCAATTAATCCCATCTCTTTCAAAGTACTCTTCATGAAACAACACGTTTTTCAAATTCATAGGCTCATGTCATGTAATAATGACCATATTCCACTTGGGGGGTGAAAACCTCTGACGCAATGAGTGATGGTTGAGTGGATCCCACAAAATTATTGAGAAGAGTGGGGTTCTCTAAAGTCATGGACACCACATAGCAGTGGCACAACTTTCATGTCCCCCCACATTCAGAAATTTTATTTTGGTCCCCCCCAGTTTTATCATTGGAATGTGATACAAAACAAGGCAACGGTGGGCTTTAGGAACATGTGGACGCCTCCGAGTGGTCGGGTAGGCTGTTTGGAAATAAAATAAAATGTTATTTCCCCCCCGACTTCTTAAACCAAAGTTGTGCCCCTGCCACATAGACTAACATTCTTGACGCATGCCGCTGGAAACATTAGCTTCCGGCTTAGGTATCCAAACAACCATTTTATTTCTCCAGTAGGGTTGGCTCTGTTTGTCAACGCTGCATTTTAAATAAATTATTAATCCACTCCTCAGGCCTTTCCAAACAAGATACTGGATGATATATGTGCCTCTGGCTCTGGTTATTATACTGCCTCAAATACTCTCTCTCTCTCTCTCGCTCTGTGTGTGTGAATGGTTGTGTCTTTGGCTGAGATCTACATTTACATTCTCCAGTATCTTGGAAACACGTGCATTTGAAATGAAACTCCGCTCTTCCCACAAGCTAGACATATCTCTGCCATTACACACGTACTGTTTCCTACAGATATTTTTTTTTGCAAGATTCTACAAGTGTCTGGAACTCTCTATTGGAGGGATTTGACACCATTCTTTCAAGAGAAATTCCATAATTTGGTGTTTTGTTGATGGTACTGGAAAACGCTGTCTCAGGTGGCGCTCCAGAATCTCCCATAAGTGTTGGTAACGCCCAGAACACGCAGGATCCCCTATCGGCGAACAATGAACTGACAACTCCAAGTCTGAACTGCCAAAAAGCACATGGAATCAGATATTTCAAGATACAAATCTGATTCCTGGCCATGCAACTTGTTTGAATGGTCAAATCTGATGTATTTTCCCTCAAGTGGTTTTTAGACTGTTATTTGGCATATCTTGCTGCTTGCTAGCTACTCTGTTTACAGTTTGACAAGCACATGAGGTAGCTAACTAGCTTGTTAATTGTTTACAAACAAATGAGTGAATGTGCCCGAAAGCTAAACAGCTACCTAGCTAGCTCGCTAAGTGACCACACCACTGCTGTGGCTAGCCAAAAAGTTGGATCATCTTATCCTTTGAGGCTTTGAAAGTGTTCTTACACTATGATTTTGAACATCCAAAGCAACTGGGAAACATCATTGGCAGGCAAGGAGTGATTAGGAAGCAAGAGCACCACCACCAATCAGCTAACACCACAGTGCACACACCTGTTGTTACTATGGCAACTAGCATAGCCATGTCAGTAAATGACTGCTGTCTGAACACATGCATCCAATTTGGTCACTTGTAACTTGCTGTTTGGACAGTCAGTATTGCGAAACGGATTTGAAAAACAAAACCGATTTAGCACTATAGGCCTGCAGGGTGAAAAAGGCTTTTGAGATCCCTCTCAAAGTCACTGAGATTTCTTCTTCTAGCCATTTGTAGCCAAAGTAATGGTTAATTGGGCATTTTTATACATGACCCTAAGCATGATGGGATGTTAATTGCTTAATTAACTCAGGAACCACACCTGTGTGGAAGCACCTGATTTCAATATGCTTTATATCCCTCATTTACTCAAGCGTTTTTTTTTTTTTGCAGTTACCTGTATATTGTTGATGTACTGAATTGCTAGTTTGATAAGTGCATTTTTCACTAAATATTAGTATAAAAGTATTTGGAAAGAGGCGTGGGTGACCACGGTCCACAGTATATCCTACTGTAGAAGTAATGAAAAGGCAAACAACAAGGTAGCCTACATTAGATTTTAACACACCATGATATTGACGTGAGTAAATAGTTACAGCACAGCACTACGGCGTCATCCAAGACATGCTATGTTACATGGTGATTTCTTTAACGTCATTCTTTCTCCCGCCCCCTCCCTGACTCCTCCTCATTTAGCACCTCCAGCAATGAAGTCTGTTGGGAGAAACTTGTGCGTTTTAAAGTAGAGCAAAGCATTAGCAACAACTTTATTCATGTGTGAAGGTAACCATAGCAGCAGTTAAGAATGAATTTCCACCATTACCATAAATAATATTGAGGGGGATGTTCTTCTTTTTCCTCTGTCCTTTTTCAACTGGGGGGAGAGGGTGACTTGTTTTTAGTCTGCTGTTAGGTTGTCATGGGGGAATTCTCAGTTAAATGTGTTATGATTGCAATCGTCATGTGTCTTCCTCAGGCGTGTGCTACTGACATTGGGTTGGGTGTAACATACAATATGGCACTTTGGAGGCTTCCTTGGGATTGCTATATAGATTCAAAACAATACTGTTGAGAATGAATAGCCTATGTCTCAAACAGAGAAGCAGTGATCAAATATACATTTTTTGTTAGTTTTTTTACAAAGCCTTTTCATTGCAGTTCTTTGTGTCACGACTTCCGCCGAAGTCGGCTCCTCTCCTTGTTCGGGCGGCGTTCGGCGGTCGACGTCACCGGCTTTCTAGCCATCGCTGCTCCATTTTTCATATATCCATTTGTTTTGTCTTGTTCCATACACACCTAGTTTTCATTCCCTAATCACACTGCATGTATTTAGTCCTCTGTTCCCCTCCATGTCTTTGTGTGAAATTGTTTTATGTTATGTGAGTTTTGTCATGTGGCAAACTTTTGTTTATGTTCCGTGTTTTGGGCACATTTATGTACTTATGTGCTTTCATTTGGACCGGAATAAAAAGTGCACCTGTTAACTACACTCTGCTCTCCTGCACCTGACTTCGCCTCCAGTACACACCCGTAACACTTTGGCTATGGTTTGCAGAGCCAGTGGGTTACCAAGGCATTTCTATGCAATTTAAAAACTTTAAAATGCTGTTATTGAGAAGCGCAAAAACTAGCAAAAATTGCCCCAGCCATTATCACACATTGATTGCTGTAGTTTCATTCACTTCAGTCGATCAAAAAACGGATAGCCTATTAGATATACAATTAGGCGCTACACACTAACTCACATTACCTCAGCACCGGGATTAAAAACTATATTTTAATACATACAGAGGGATATGTTAGCAGATCTTTTTAGCAGTTTTATAGCTAATTTCCTCCAATTATACACATTTTGCCATGGAGTGGGGAGAAATGTTTGTCGTTTGAAAGCTAATTTCTTGCAATTCTACACTTTTTGCCATTACTTATGTCACACTGATATGATATCTGAGGGAGAGTGATTAACCAAATCAATTGAGGCCACCTGAAGGTCAGGGCCCCTGGGCACGTGTCACACATGACCAGTCGGTGACATGGGCTAATTGAGTGACTGTCAGTAGGCATGTTTCTGTTGACCAAGGTTTATTTGTCAAATGCAAATGTCGCCAAAAAAATCGTTGTGACGTGTAATGGAAACTAAAGAGAAAGGATACATTTTCTAAAAATCCACAACATTTTTATCCGTTATGTCACCACATAACTATAAAGCTCCACTCCACATTTAATGCTAAACGCCTACTGCTTGCAACAACAAAAAAGTTAAACTACAAAAATTATGTTTTTTTGCAGGACAAAGATTCACCATCCAATTATTTCAGCTCTACAGGAGTGCAATTTTCACCAAGGCATGAACGTTGGCGATACGTTGGCACATAATAATTATTAGAATATGGCAAATACTGTGAGTCAATTATTGCATTCTGTTCATGCTGGCTTTTGTGGGCTACCTGAGACATAAAACAGATAGGTGGAAGGGTGACGTCAAATACGCACTTGTATCACAGGTGACCTGCCTGGGGAGGGCATACGGCTGTCACCAATTTATTAATGCGCAATTTGCCTAAATGGGTAATGGAAAAACTTCAACCACTACATTTTTATTCAACACTTTAGGTTTTTGCGAGAACATTTTTTTTATAGGTGTGACGTCATTGCGTCCAGCTGTTTTTATCGACTCAAGAATGTTAAATGGAAACGAACCATATCAAAACCATATGCCACATCTATTTTCTATTGGAACTTTCAAAATGTTTACAAAAAAAATCACTGGACAAGTTCATGGAAACCTAGCTAGCGAGTGACATATAAGAAGAAGAAAACTGCTGATGCACAACCAAGTTGACATTCCACCTTGTGTATTCTACTATTCTAACTCTCAACAGTAAGTTGAAACCCCTCCCCATTTTTTATTTTAATTCTATCCCACTGATGGGATTTCCCGGAAATTGTTTGGACAAGTGGGAAGACGAGCATGTCAGAAGACGAGCATGTCAGAAGACGAGCATGTCAGAAGACGAGCATGCGGGAATACTGGAAATTGGAAAGACAAGCGTATGGTGTTGACTCTTGAAAACGAACACACCCACTTTTGCCTTTTATATGCAACCTTCCATATCAACATCATTTAATATTATTGACGTAAGGCAGTTGAGAAGTTGCTTTATCTGCAGCGAACATAAATATGTTGTCTGTCAACATCTTTGCTGTAATGGGTAACGAAACAAGCCCTTTTGAGTGAATTATTTGATAGGGTTTCATGACGGCCACGAAAGACGAGAGAATAGGACAGAACACAGCTCAAGCACATTCTGATATCACTGTTCTAAAGATGAGTGGAGCACACATATCCTTGGTTACCAAGCGCGGTCATATTTCTTTTCCCACATCTTTGGAGACCAAGGTCATTTTACTGCTGTGTACATTTCCCTTGTGAATGTCAACCACTTGTTCACGCACGCACAAACACACACACACACAAACACACAGATGCGGTCTGTATACACCTCTACACACACAATACAGACAAACAGGCATTGTGACTCATCACGCATGTGTTACTATATATAAATCTCAATTTGACTTCTCTGGTTAAACAAAATATAAATAAACAAATACATATGTTTTGAAAACTTTTCAAACACGTGTGCTAATAGATGCCATTACAGACGCAAGAGACACGCCGATTGATGGTGCACCCTCATGTACACATTCGCAAACATGTACTCGCTCACAAAACTATTTAAAGAAACAATTTAACATTCATAGAGACAAGCGCATGCCAGACCTTGAACTATTCATCATGTCAGCCAAGTTGTTTTCAAATCGATCTAGCAACATGTATTTTCTTGAATTGTTTGGATGCCAGGTTAGCCATTTTTTTTTTTAAGTGACTACAAGAAAATATAAAGTTCCCGATTGTTTATGGTAGTGTAAATAGTTAGAGGCTCTTGAAGCATGTGGGAACAACAGACTGAGATAGGGATTGATTGAATATGTCCGTAAACACACCAGCCAGCTGGTCTGCGCATGCTCTGAGGGCGCGGCTGGGGATGCCGTCTGGGCCTGCAGCCTTGCGAGGGTTGACACGTTTAAATGTTTTCCTCACGTCGGCTGCAGTGAAGGAGAGTCCGCATGTTTTAGTTGCGGGCTGTGTCAGTGGCACTGTATTGTCCTCAAAGCGGGCAAAACAGTTATTTAGTCTGCCTGGGAGCAAGACATCCTGGTCCGTGACTGGGCTGGTTTTCTTTTTGTAATCCGTGATTGACTGTAGACCCTGCCACATACCTCTTGTGTCTGAGCCGTTGAATTGAGATTCTACTTTGTCTCTATACTGATGCTTAGCTTGTTTGATTGCCTTGAGGGAATAGTTACACTGTTTGTATTCGGTCATGTTTCCGGTCACCTTGCCCTGATTAAAAGCAGTGGTTCGCGCTTTCAGTTTCATGCGAATGCTGCCATCAAACCACGGTTTCTGGTTTGGGAATGTTTTAATTGTTGCTATGGGAACGACATCTTCAACGCACGTTCTAATGAACTCGCTCACCGAATCAGCGTATTCGTCAATGTTGTTGTCTGACGCAATACGAAACATATCCCAGTCCACGTGATGGAAGCAGTCTTGGAGTGTGGAATCAGATTGGTCGGACCAGCGTTGAACAGACCTCAGCGTGGGAGCTTCTTGTTTTAGTTTCTGTCTGTAGGCAGGGATCAACAAAATTGAGTCGTGGTCAGCTTTTCCGAAAGGAGGGCGGGGCAGGGCCTTATATGCGTCGCGGAAGTTGGAATAGCAATGATCCAAGGTTTTTCCCGCCCTGGTTGCGCAATCGATATGCTGATAAAATTTAGGGAGTCTTGTTTTCAGATTAGCCTTGTTAAAATCCCCAGCTACAATGAATGCAGCCTCCGGATAAATGGATTCCAGTTTGCAAAGAGTCAAATAAAGTTTGTTCAGAGCCATCGATGTGTCTGCTTGGGGGGGAATATATACGGCTGTGGTTATAATCGAAGAGAATTCCCTTGGAAGATAATGCGGTCGACATTTGATTGTGAGGAATTCTAAATCAGGTGAACAGAAGGACTTGAGTACCTGTATGTTGTTATGATCACACCACGTCACGTTAACCATGAAGCATACGCCCCCGCCCCTCTTCTTACCAGAAAGATGTTTGTTTCTGTCAGCGCGATGCGTGGAGAAACGCGCTGGCTGCACCGATTCCGATAGCGTCTCTCCAGTGAGCCATGTTTCCGTGAAGCAAAGAACGTTACAGTCTCTGATGTCCCTCTGGAATGCTACCCTTGCTCGGATTTCATCAACCTTGTTGTCAATAGACTGGACATTGGCGAGAAGAATGCTAGGGAGTGGTGCACGATGTGCCCGTCTCCGGAGTCTGACCAGAAGACCGCTCCGTTTCCCCCTTTTACGAAGTCGTTTTTTGGGTCGCCGGCTGGGATCCATTCCGTTGTCCTGGGTGAAAGGCAGTACACAGGATCCGCTTCGCGAAAGTCATATTCTTGGTCATACTGAGGGTGAGTTGACGCTGCCCTTATGTTCAGTAGTTCTTCTCGACTGTATGTAATGAAACCTAAGATGACCTGGGGTATTAATGTAAGAAATAACACGTAAAAAAACTGCATAGTTTCCTAGGAACGCGAAGCGAGGCGGCCATCTCTGTCGGCGCCGGAAGTACATACACTAAGTTGACTGTGCCTTTAAACAGCAGAAAATGTTGTCATGGCTTTCGAAGCTTCTGATAGGCTAATTGACATAATTTGAGTCAATTGGAGGTGTATCTGTGGATGTATTTCAAGGCCCACCTTCAAACTCAGTGCCTCTTTGCTTGACATCATGGGAAAATCAAAATAAATCAGCCAAAAAATTGTAGACCTCCACAGTCTGGTCCATCCTTGGGAGCAATTTCCAAACGCCTGAAGGTACCACGTCCATCTGTAGAAACAATAGTACGCAAGTATAAACACCATGGGACCATGCAGCCGTCATAACACTCAGGAAGGAGACATGTTGTGTCTTCTAAAGATGAAGGTAGTTTGTTAGGAAAAGTACAAATCAATCCCAAGATGCTGGAGGAAACCGGTACAAGAGTATCTATATCCACAGTAAAATGAGTCTTCTATATCGACATATCTTGAAAAGCAGATCAGCAAGGAAGAAGCCACTGCTCCAAAACCGTCATAAAAAAAGCCAGACTCTGGTTTGCAATTACACTTGGGGATAAAGATTGTATTTTTTGGAGAAATGTCCGCTGGTCTGATGAAACAAAAATAGAACTGTTTGGCCATAATTACCATCGTTATGTTTGGAGGAAAAAGGGGGAGGCTTGCAAGCCAAAGAACACCATCCCAACCATGAAGCACAGGGGTGGCAGCATCATGTTGTGGGGGTGCTTTGCTGCAGGAGGGACTGGTGCACTTCACAAAATAGATGGCATCATGAGGTAGGAAAATTATGTGGATATATTGAAGCAACATCTCAAGACATCAGTCAGGAAGTTAAAACTTTGTCGCAAATGGGTCTTCCAAATGGACAATGACCCCAAGCATACTTCCAAAGTTGTGTCAAAATGGACAACACAGTCAAGGTATTGGAGTTGCCATCACAAAGCCCTGGCCTCAATCCTATAGAACATTTGTGGGCAGAACTGAAAAAGCGTGTGCGAGCAAGGAGGCCTACAAACCTGACTCAGTTACACCAGCTCTGTCAGGAGGAATGGGCCAAAATTCACCCAACTTATTATGGGAAGCTTGTGGAAGGCTACCCTAAACGTTTGACCCAAGAGAAACAATTTAGAGGCAATTTAAATTAATAAAAAAATACTATTATTCTTACATTTCACATTCTTAAAATAAAGTGGTGATCCTAAGACAGGGAATTTTTACTAGGATTAAATGTCAGGATTTGTGAAAAACTGAGTTGAAATGTATTTGGCTAAGGTGCATGTAAACTTCTGACTTCACCTGTATCCGGATGGATGTATTGTACACTGAAGAAAAATATAAAAGCAACATGTAAATTGTTGGTCCCATGTTTCATGAGCTGAAATTAAAGATCCCAAAAATGTCCATGCACACAAAAAGCTTTTTTCTCTAAAATGTTATGCATATTTGTTTACATCCCTGTTAGTGAGCATTTCTCATTTGCCAAGATAATCCATCCACCTGACAGGTGTGGCATATCAAGAAGCTGATTAAACAGCATGATCATTACACAGGTGCACCGTTTGCTGGGGACAATAAAAGGCCACTCTAAAATTTGCAGTTTTGTCACACAACACAATGCCACATGTCACAAGTTTTGAGGGAGTGTGGAATTGGCATGCTGACTGCAGGAATGTCCACCAGAGCTGTTTCCAAAGTATTTCATGTTAATTTCTCTACCAAAAGCCGCCTCCGTCATTTTAGAAAATTTTCCAGTATGTCCAAACAGCCTCACAACCACAGACCACATGTAACCATGCCAGCCCAGGACTTCCACATCTGGCATCTCTATCTGCGGGATCGTCTGGGACCAGCCCTCGACAGCTGATGAAGCTGTGAATTGTGCTCTTCATGGATGAATACCTATTTCAACTGTACCCAGGCAGATGGCAGACAGAGTGTATGGCGTCGTGTGGGCGAGCGGTTGGCTGATGACAACGTTGTGAACAGACTGCCCCATGGTGGCAGTGGGGTTATGGTATGGGCAGGCATAAGCGACCGACAACTAACACAATTGCATTTTATTGATGGCAATTTTAGTGCACAGAGATACCGTGCCGAGATCCTGAGGCCGATTGTCGTGCCATTTATCCGCCACCATCACCTCATGTTTCAGCATGATAATGCACAACCCCATGTCGCAAGTATCTGTACACAATTCCTGGAAGCTGGAGGTATCTGTGACCAACAGATGCATATCTGTAGTCCCACTCATTGGAAATCCATTGATTAGGTTCTAATTTATTTATTTCAATTGACTGATTTCCTTATATGAACTGCCAGTCAGTAAAAATCTTTTAAATTGTCGCATGTTGCGTTTATATTTTTGTTCAGTGTGTGATTGATGGAAGGATAAAGGAAGGTATAGATAGATGGATGGATGGATACATGGATGGAGTGATGAATGAATGAAAGTGAACTAGTTGATGGATGATGAAGAGGGGTGAATAGATGAATAAAGAGAAGTTGAAAATGGTGTGAAAAGGGTAGTTATTTACACCACCTGTAAGTCGGTTTTACATGTTATTTTTTTAAAGAATCAAGTAGTTTGGGACAGATATAGAAAATAAGACATTTTGACGTATTCAACAACTGGATCCTGACTAGATAATTGACTAGATAGTCAAAGGATTGCGGGCGTCCTGGTCCACAGAGAGGGATAAGACAGGACTGTTTCATCTCCCCACAGGTCCTTCACTGACAGCTGTGAATTGACTATGATGTATGGAGCCATCAAGGACAAGCGCAGAGTGACTCAACTGTGCCATTGAACCTTTGTACCATTTGAAATGAATAATGGATACGTTATCGGAGCTCTGGGAAAGGAACGAAATAAGACAGACTGTTTTTTTTTCAGTCATGGAATCATAGAACCAAGAGTTATAAGGAGGCGTAGGAGAAGAGATCCTAGTACACAGTAATTTAATACAAAAACTTGGAGTGAATTTGTATTGTATGCCTATGAAGATAAGATCATGCCTTATATTATATTGCCATGTGGTTGTATATCTGCCCAATTCTGTCCCTAGAGAACAGAGCATTCTAGAGCAGAACATGCAAAATAGTAAATGAATACGTTTTTTTGCATATCAAAAGTTTGGACACACCTATTCATTCAAGGGATTTTCTTTATTTTTACTATTGTCTACATTGTAGAATAAGAGTGAAGACATCATAACTATGAAATAACACATACAGAATCATGTAGTAACCAAAAAAGTGTCATGTAGTAACCAAAAAAATCAAAATATATTGTATATTTCAGATTCTTCAAAGTAGCCACCTTTTGCCTTGATGAAAGCTTTGCACAATCTTGGCATTCTATCAACCAGCTTCACCTGAAATGCTTTTCCAACAGTCTTGAAGGAGGTCCCACATATGCTGAGCACTTGTTGGCTGCGTTTACTTCACTCTGCAGTCCAACTCATCCCTGAAACCATCTCAATTGGGTTGAGGTCGGGTGATTGTGGAGGCCAGGTCATCTGATGCAGCACTCCATCACTCTCCTTGGTCAAATAGCCCTTACACAGTCTGGAGGTGTGTTGAGTCATTGTCCTGTTGAAAAACAAATGATGATCCTACTAAGCGCAAACCAGATGGGATGGCGTATCACTGCAGAATGCTGTGGTAGGCATGCTGGTTAAGTGTGCCTTGAATTCTAAATAAATCACTGACAGTGTCACCAGCAAAGCACCCCCACACCATCACACCTCCTCCATGCTTCACGGTGGGAACCACACATGCGGAGATCATCCGTTCACATACTCTGCTTCTCACAAAGACACAACGGTTGGAACCAAAAATCTCATATTTGGACTCATCAGAGGACAGAGGGCAGATTTCCACCGGTCTAATGTCCATTGCTCGTGTTTCTTGGCTCAAGCAAGTCTCTTCTTATTATTGGTGTCCTTTAGTAGTGGTATCTTTGCAGCAATTTGACCATGAAGGCCTGATTCACAGTTGATGTTGAGATGTGTCTGTTACTTGAACTCTGTGAAGCATTTATTTGGGCTGCAGTTACTGAGGCGCAGTTAACTCTAATGAACTTAACCTCTGCAGCAGAGGTAACTCTGCGTCTTCCTTTCCTGTGGTGGTCCTCATGAGAGGTACTCTCATCATAGCGCTTGATGGTTTTTGTGACTGCAGTTGAAGAAACTTTCAAAGTTCTTGAAATTTTCCAGATTGACTGACCTTCAGGTCTTAAAGTAATGATGGACTGTCGTTTCTCTTTGCCTATTTGAGCTGTTCTTGCCATAATATGGACTTGGTCTTTTACCAAATAGAGCTATCTTCTCTATACCCCCCCACCCACCTTGTCACAACACAACTGATTTGCTCAAACATATAAAGAATGAAAGAAATTCCACAAATGAACTTTTTAACAAGGCACACCTGTTAATTGAAATGCATTCCAGGTGAAGCTGGTTGAGAGAATGCCAAGCAGGTGCAAAGCTGACATCAAGACAAATGGTGACTACTTTAAAGAATCTCAAATATAAAATATATTTTGTTTTGTTCAACACTTTTTTGGTTACTGTAACGGATCCCCCCAGTACGGCTACAAACCTAAATCAGTTACACCAGCTCTGTCAGGAGGAATGGGACAAAATTTACCCAACTTATTTTCCAAGCGGTTTAAAGGCACAGTCAACTTAGTGTATGTTAACTTCTGACCCACTGGAATTGTGATACAGTGAATTATAAGTAAAATAATCTGTCTGTAAACAATTGTTGGAAAAATGACTTGTGTCATGCACAAAGTAGATGTCCTAACCGACTTGCCAAAACTATAGTTTGTTAACAAGAAATTTGTGGAGTGGTTGAAAAAGAGTTTTAATGACTCCAACATAAGTGTATGTAAACTTCCAACTTCAACTGTAAGCAGTATATACTGTACACAGTGCCTTCAGAAAGTTATCACACCCCTTAACGTTTTCCACATTTTGTTGTGTTAAAATCTAAATAGATTACGTTGAGAGTTTTATGTCACTGGCCTACACACAATACCCCATAATGTCTCAGTAGAATTATGTATTTTAAAATTTTGACAAATTAATGAAAAGTGGAAAGGTCTTGAGTCTCTCTCTATTCAACCCCTTTGTTATGGCAAGCCTAAACTAGTTCACGGGTATAATTAAGCAATAAGGCACGAGGGGGTGTGGTATATGGCATATATACCACGGCTATGGCAGTTCTTATGCACAACGAAAGTGCATGGACACACCCCTTAGCCGTCATATATTGGCCATATATCACAAACCCCTGAGGTGCCTTATTGCTATCAAAAACTGGTTACCAATGTAATTATAGCAGTAAAAATACATGTTTTGTCATACCTGTGGTATATGGTCTGATATACCACGGCTGTCAGCCAATCAGCATTCAGGGCTCGAACCACGCAGTTTATAAATGTGCTTAATGAGTCACATAAGTTGCAAAAATAGTGTTTAACATGATTTTGGAATTTCTACCTCATCTCTGTACCCACGCATACAGCACAATTATCTGTATGGTCTCTCAGTCAAGCAGTGCATTTCAAACACAGATTCAACCACAATGACCAGGGAGGTCTTCCAATGCCTCGCAAAAAAGGGCACCTATTGGTAGATAGGTATATTCCTTTGAGCATGGTAATTATACTTTGGATGGTATATCAATACACAGTCACTACAAAGATACAAACATCCTTCCTAACTCTCCTAACGGAGAGGAAGAAAATCGCGCAGGGATTTCCCCATGAGGCCAATGGTGACTTTAAAACAGCTACAGAGTTGTATGGCTGTGACATGAGAAAACTGAGAATGGATCAACAACAATGTAGTTACTCCAGAATACGAATCTAATCAAATCAATGTATTTATATAGCCCTTCTTACATCAGTTGATATATCAAAGTGCTGTACAGAAAACCAGCCTAAAACCCCAAACAGCAAGCAATGCAGGTGTAGAAGCATGGTGGCTAGGAAAACCTCCCTAGAAAAGCCAAAACCTAGGAAGAAACCTAGAAAGGAACCAGGCTATGAGGGGTGGCCAGTCCTCTTCTGGCTGTGCCGGGTGGAGATTATAACAGAACATGGCCGAGATGTTCAAATGTTCATAAATGATCAGCATGGTCAAATAATAATAATCACAGTAGTTGTCGAGGGTGCAGCAAGTCAGCACCTAAGAAGTAAATTTCAGTTGGCTTTTCATAGCCGATCAATCATTGAGAGTATCTCTACCGCTCCTGCTGTCTCTAGAGAGTTGAAAACAGAAGGTCTGGGACAGGTAGCACGTCCGGTGAACAGGTCAGGGTTCCATAGCCGCAGGCAGAACAGTTGAAACTGGAGCAGCAGCACGGCCAGGTTGACTGGGGACAGCAAGGTGTCATCATGCCAGGTAGTCCTGAGGCATGATCCTAGGGCTCAGGTCCTCCGAGAAAGAAAGAAAGAGAGAAAGAGAGAATTAGAGAGAGCATACTTAAGTTCACACAGGACACCGGATAAGACAGGAGAAATACTCCAGATATAACAGACTGACCCTAGCCCCCAACACATAAACTACTGGAGGCTGAGACAGGAGGGGTCAGGAGACACTGTGGCCCCATCCGATAATACCCCCAGACAGGGCCAAACAGGCAGGATATAACCCCACCCACTTTTCCAAAGCACAGCCCCCACACCACTAGAGGGATATCTTCAACCACCAACTTACCATCCTTGGGCACAACCCAAGGGGCCTCCAGCTGTTTGCTTAGAAAATCTATGGACAATTAGGAAGCCTGCGTCTTGTGACCGTAGCGTACGTGTAGGCATGTATGGCAGGACCAAATCGGAAAGATAGGTAGGAGCAAGCCAATGTAATGCTTTGTAGGTTAGCAGTGAAACCTTGAAATCAGCCCTTGCCTTAACAGGAAGCCAGTGTAGGCTAGCACTGGAGTAATATGATCACATTTACTGGTTCTAGTCAGGATTCTAGCAGCCGTATTTAGCACTAACTGACGTTTATTTCATGCTTTATCTGGGTAGCCAGAAAGTAGAGCATTGCAGTAGTCTAACCTAGAAGTAACAAAAGCATGGATTAATTTTTCTGCATAATTTTTGGACAGAAAGTATCTGATTTTTGCAATGTTATGTAGATGGAAAAAAGCTGTCCTTGAAACAGTCTTGATATGTTCGTCAAAAGAGAGATCAGGGTCCAGAGTAACGCCGAGGTCCTTCACAGTTATATTTGAGATGACTGTACAACCATCAAGATTAATTGTCAGATTCAACAGAATATCTCTGTGTTTCTTGGGACCTAGAACAAGCATCTCTGTTTTGTCCGAGTTTAAAACTAGAAGGTTTGCATCCATCCACTTCCTTATGTCTGAAACACAGGCTTCTAGTGAGTACAATTTGGAGGCTTCCCCATGTTTCATTGAAATGTACAGCTGTGTGTCATCCGCATAGCAGTGAAAGTTAACATTATGTTTTCGAATGACATCCCCGAGAGTTAAAATATATAGTGAAAACAATAGTGGTCCTAAAATGGAACCTTGAGGAACACCGAAATTTACAGTTGATTTGTCAGAGTACAAACCATTCACAGAGACAAATTGATATATTTCCGACAGATAAGATCTAAACCAGGCCGGAACTTGTCCGTGTATACCAATTTGGGTTTCCAATCTCTCCAAAAGAATGTGGTGATCGATGGTATCAAAAGCAGCACTAAGGTCTAGGAGCACGAGCACAGATGCAGAGCCTCGGTCTGACGCCATTAAAAGGTAATTTACCACCTTCACAAGTGCAGTCTCAGTGCTATGATGGGGTCTAAAACTAGACTGAAGCAATTCGTATACATTGTTTGTCTTCAGGAAGGCAGTGAGTTGCTGCGCAACAGCTTTTTCTAAAAAATTTGAGAGGAATGGGAGATTTGATATAGGCTGATAATGTTTTTATATTTTCTCGGTCAAGGTTTGGCTTTTTCAAGAGAGGCTTTGTTACTGCCACTTTTAGTGAGTTTGGTACACATCCAGGGCACAGAGAGACGTTTATTATGTTCAACATAGGAGGGCCAAGCACTGGAAGCAGCTCTTTCAGTAGTTTAGTTAGAATAGGGTCCAGTATGCAGCTTGAAGGTTTAGAGGCCATGATTATTTTTATCATTGTGTCAAGAGACACAGTACTGAGTGTCTCCCTTGATCCTAGGTCCTGACAGAGTTGTGCAGACTCAGGACAACTGAGCTTTGGAGGAATACGCAGATTTAAAGAGGAGTCCATAATTTGCTTTCTAATGATCATGATCTTTTCCTCAAAGAAGTTCCTAAATTTATTATTGCTGAAGTGAAAGCCATCCTCTCTTGGGGAATGCTGCTTTTTAGTTAGCTTTGTGACAGTATCAAAAATAAATTACTAACCTAATTAACAGAGTGAAAAGAAGGAAGCCTGTCTATAATTAAAATATTCCAAAACATTCATCTTTTGCAACAAAGCACTATTCCAAAACAAACATCATAGTGCAACAAAGCACTAAAGTATTATCCTGATTACAAAGTGTTATGTTTGAGGCAAATCCGATACAACACATTACTAAGGACCACTCTCCATACTTTTAAGCATAGCGGTGTCTGCATCATGTTATGTGTATGCTTGTAATCATTAATCGGGTTTAGTCTGCTTTCCACCAGTCACTGGGAGAATAATTCTCCTTTCAGCAGGACAATAACCTAAACACAAGGCCAAATCTACACTGTAGTTGCTTACCATGAAGACAGTGAATGTTCCAGAGTGGCCAAGTTGCAGTTTTAACTTAAATCTACTTAAAAATCTATGGTAAGACATGAAAATGGTTGTCTAGCAATGATCAACAACCAATTTGACAGCTTGAATACTTTTGAAAATAATAATGGGCAAATATTGCACAATCAAGGAATAGAAAGCTCTTAGAGAATTAACCAGAGAGGCTCACAGCTGTAATTGCTGCCAAAGGTGCTTCTACAAAGTATTGACTCAGGGGTCTGAATACATATGTAAATGAGATATGTCTGTATTTGATTTTCAAGAAATTTGCTAACATTTCTAAAAACATGTTTTCACTTTGTCATTATGGGGTATTGTGTGTCGATGGGTGAGGGATTTCTTTTTTGAATCAATTTTGGAATAAATCAAGGGGTATGAATACTTTCTGAAGGCACCGTATGAATGGTAATATAACTCTGTGTCGTTGTATCTGTCGAACTGCTTTGCTTTATCTTGGCCAGGTCGCAATTGTAAATGAGAACTTGTTCTCAACTTGCCTACCTGGTTAAATAAAGGTGAAATAAAAAAAATAAAAAAATATTAATGACGTTGTTTTTCAAACCATGGGGAAGTGCTCGCTTGGATCCACTCTAAACCCCCCTTCTGTTTGGCATCCAGTCCTCGGGCTTGGCCTGCTATATGTATATTTGAAGAAGATAACAGCGGACGCCGTTGTTCGGGAGACTAATGATAAATGATGCATCATGGAGTCACCTGCTTGACTTCCCACGTTTCCTCTTTGTGGCTCCTAACCCAGCGTGGTGTTTGGACTTCCTGGGAGCTGCTTAAAAGCATTTTGTCGTTTTATAACCCTCGACACGGGCTCTTTTTCTGTCCCAGAGTTGGAACGGGATCAAAATTAGATTTGGCACAGGAAGCAAAGCAGCAGGATATTTTACCTGTACCTAAATCTATTGTATTATAATTGGGCTGGCAAATATAGATGTGTTGTTGACCCTTCATGACCAAGGTCGCAGGCTGACTAACATAACGGCCACTTTACAATAGCTGAACAATTATTGTTGTTCTCGTCATTGACGTCAGCATCTTAAAGTAGATCTTCATGTTCACGTAAAAACATACATGGCCCGGACCAAGGACCAATTTCTCCCAAATGATTAAATACGTTTGCTTTATAACTGCATAACCAAGGACAGTAAAACTAATTATCAAAACATTTCACTGTCCTACATTCAGGGTTAAAACACAGAAATTATGACTGAAAGGAAAAGATTGATGTGAATTGCCAGAGTATTTTATTGAGTTTGTGAAATATACTTCATTTTGAATGAATGAGCTAAAATATGTACTTCATACAACGGAACATAATCCTTTGTGTGATTCAAATTCCAACAGCATCTACTTTGGAATACAGTAGACTTGCCTATGATGCATGTTCAGCATTGTATGCATTTAAACTGTTTTTATGAAGTCGCTTAAAACATTTTTAAAAAATATGGTGGGCTAAAAAAGGCATTTAGTGAGCTCATTAACCATTTTCTTTAACGATCTCACGAAATGCCTTTTTTGGCCCAGCATAGTTAAAAAAAAATGTATTCAGTATTATGAGACCCCTGTGAAATACTCATCACAATGAATTAATGAATTAATCAATCAATCAATCATAATGAATAACATTGTATGGACATGGTGGACCTGATCCTACATCAGCACTCCTACTCCGAGATGCTTGATCCAAGCCCAAGATGTCACGCCCTGGTCGAAGTATTTTGTGTTTATCTTCATGTATTGGGTCAGGTCAGGGTGTGGCATGGGTTTTTGTATGTGGTGTGTATATATTGGGATTGTAGCTAGTGGGGTGATCTAGCAAAGTCTATGGCTGTCTGGAGTGGTTCTCAATCAGAGGCAGGTGTTTATTGTTGTCTCTGATTGGGAACCATATTTAGGCAGCCATATTCTTTGAGTTTGTCGTGGGTGATTGTCCTTAGTGTCTTTGTTCCACAAGTATAGGCTGTTTCGGTTTTCGTTACGTTTATTGTTTTGTAGTGTTTGTATTGATTCGTGTTTACATTTGTTGATTAAACATGGATCGCAATCTACACGCTGCATTTTGGTCCGACTCTCCTTCACACCTAGAAAACCGTTACAGAATCACCCACCACAAACGGACCAAGCAGCGTGTCAACAGGCAGGAGCCACAGGAGAGGCAACAGAGGCAGCAGCAGGAGCAGCAACAGCTGCAGTGGGAGAGGCTGCACTACCTGGAGAAATGGACATGGGAGGACGAACTGGACGGTAAAGGACCCTGGGCTCAGCCTGGAGAATATCGCCGCCCCAAGGAAGAACTGGAGGCGGCAAAAGCTGAGAGGCGCAGGTATGAGGAGGCAGCACGGCGTAGCGGATGGAAGCCCGAGAGTCAGCCCCCCAAATTTCTTGGGGGGGAGGCTCACAGGGAGTAGGGCTACGCTAGGTAGGAGACCTACGCTAACTTCCTATGGTTACCGGGGGGGCTAGAGAGACCGGGCAGGCACCGTGTTATGCAGTGGTGCGCACGGTGTCCCCAGTGCGGGTGCATAGCCCGGTGCGGTATATTCCAGCTCCGCGTATCGGCCGGGCTAGATTGAGCATCGAGCCAAATGCCATGAAGCCGGCTCTACGCATCTGGTCCCCAGTGCGTCTCCTTGGGCCGGCTTACATGGCACCAGCCTTGCGCTCGGTGTCTCCGGTTCGCCTGCACCACGCATCAGGCCTACAGTGCGCCTCGCCTCTCCTGCGCTGTCGGAGTCTCCGGCCTCTCCAGCGCTGTCGGAGCCTTTCTCCTCTCCTGCGCTGCCGGAGTCTCCCGCCTGTTCAGCGCAGCTAGAGCCTTCTTCCTCTACAGCGCTGCTGGAGTCTCCTGTCTGTTCAGCGCAGCCAGAGCTGCCAGCCTGCATGGAGCAGCCAGAGCTGCCAGCCTGCATGGAGCAGCCAGAGCTGCCAGCCTGCATGGAGCAGCTAGAGCTGCCAGCCTGCATGGAGCAGCCAGAGGTGTCAGTCTGCATGAAGCAGCCAGAGATGTCAGTCTGCATGGAGAAGCCAGAGACGTCAGTCTGCATGGAGCAGCCAGATATGTCAGTCTGCATGGAGCAGCCAGAGATGTCAGTCTGCATGGAGCAGCCAGAGCTGCCAGCCTGCATGGAGCAGCCAGAGCTGCCAGCCTGCATGGAGCAGCCAGAGCTGCCAGCCTGCATGGAGCAGCCACAGCTGCCAGCCTGCATGGAGCAGCCAGAGGTGTCAGTCAGCATGAAGCAGCCAGAGATGTCAGTCTGCATGGAGCAGCCAGAGATGTCAGTCTGCATGGAGCAGCCAGAGATGTCAGTCTGCATGGAGCAGCCAGAGATGTCAGTCTGCATGGAGCAGCCAGAGAAGTCAGTCTGCATGGAGTAGCCAGAGATGTCAGTCTGCATGGAGCAGCCAGAGCTGTCAGTCTGCATGGAGCAGCCAGAACTGTCAGTCTGCATGGAGCAGCCAGAGCTGTCAGTCTGCATGAAGCAGCCAGAGCTGTCAGTCTGCATGAAGCAGCCAGAGATGTCAGTCTGCAAGGAGCTGTCAGTCTGCAAGGAGCTGCCAGTCTGCAAGGAGCTGCCAGTCTGCAAGGAGCTGTCAGTCTGTAAGGAGCTGTCAGTCTGCAAGGAGCTGCCAGTCTGCACGGAGCCGCCAGAGCTGCTAGTCTGTAAGAAGCCGCCAGAGCTGTCAGCCTACATGGAGCAGCCAGAGCTGCCAGTCAGCGTGGAGCAGCCAGAGCTGCCAGTCTGCAAGGAGCTGTCAGTCTGTAAGGAGCTGTCAGTCTGCAAGGAGCTGCCAGTCTGCACGGAGCCGCCAGAGCTGCTAGTCTGTAAGAAGCCGCCAGAGCTGTCAGCCTACATGGAGCAGCCAGAGCCGCCAGTCAGCATGGAGCAGCCAGATCTTTCAGTCTGCCAGGATCCGCCAGTCAACCAGACTCTTCCAGATCTGCCAGTCAACCAGACTCTTCCAGATCTGCCAGTCAACCAGACTCTTCCAGATCCGCCAGTCAACCAGACTCTTCCAGATCCGCCAGTCAACCAGACTCTTCCAGATCCGCCAGTCAACCAGACTCTTCCAGATCCGCCAGTCAACCAGACTCTTCCAGATCCGCCAGTCAACCAGACTCTTCCAGATCCGCCAGTCAGCCAGACTCTTCCAGATCCGCCAGTCAGCCAGACTCTTCCAGATCTGCTAGTCAACCAGACTCTTCCAGATCTGCCAGTCAACCAGACTCTTCCAGATCCGCCAGTCAGCCGGGATCTGCTAGTCGGCCGGGATCTGCTAGTCGGCCGGGATCTGCTAGTCGGCCGGGATCTGCTAGTCGGCCAGGATCCGCCAGTCAGCCAGGATCCGCCAGATCCGCCAGTCAGCCAGGATCTGCCAGTCAGCCAGGATCTGCTGAAACCACCAGCCAGCCAGGATCTGGTAGATCTATCTACCTGCCTGAGCTTCTTCTCACTCCCGAGCTTCCTCTCACTCCCGAGCTTCCTCTCACTCCCGAGCTTCCTCTCACTCCCGAGCTTTCTCTCACTCCCGAGCTTTCTCTCACTCCCGAGCTGCCTCAGTCCCGAGCTGCCCTTCAGTCCCGATCTGCTCCTCAGTCCAGTGGGGTTCTGGGTGAGGACTACTAGGCCATGGTCGGCGGCGAGGGTGGACTATCCAGGGACGCGAGGAGAGGGGACTAAGACATTGACTGAGTGGGGTCCATGTCCCGCGCCGGAGCCGCCACCATGGACAGACGCCCACCCGGACCCTCCCTATTGTTTTGAAGTGCGTTCGGGAGTCCGCACCTTAGGGGGGGGGGGGGGGGGGGTTCTGTCACGCCCTGGTCGAAGTATTTTGTGTTTATCTTCATGTATTGGGTCAGGCCAGGGTGTGGCATGGGTTTTTGTATGTGGTGTGTATATATTGGGATTGTAGCTAGTGGGGTGATCTAGCAAAGTCTATGGCTGTCTGGAGTGGTTCTCAATCAGAGGCAGGTGTTTATCGTTGTCTCTGATTGGGAACCATATTTAGGCAGCCATATTCTTTGAGTTTGTCGTGGGTGATTGTCCTTAGTGTCTTTGTTCCTGTCGCTGTGTTAGTTGACACAAGTATAGGCTGTTTCGGTTTTCGTTACGTTTATTGTTTTGTAGTGTTTGTATTGATTCGTGTTTACATTTGTTGATTAAACATGGATCGCAATCTACACGCTGCATTTTGGTCCGACTCTCCTTCACACCTAGAAAACCGTTACACAAGAGTTGTAAGTACTGTCTCTGGGTTAGTCTCTTAGACTCCAAAAATAAAGCAGAGAGAGCAGTTCCTGGATCCGTGTGAGATAGAGCTTTGGCAATAGTGAATTCAATGACTGATATGGTTAATAATCTAAATTAAATTTATAGTCAAACTCTTTTGTTATCCCCACTCACTTTGTTATTTTATTATATATTTATATATATACTGTATATGATCTTACTGTTGTACTTGATTTTAAAGTGACTGTAAGGGACTCTGGATGCTGGATAATAGCGTCTGAACTAAATGTAAAATTTGATCTAAAATTCAGAACTTGTATCCTACATCAGCACTACTATGAGACTGCACTCTTAATCTAATACCCTTGATACGGCTCCTGGTCTCTGCATATGGAAATTCTTAAGAAACTATCATTGCCCACACTTCAACATCATATGTTGTTCAATTTTAGATTGATGTTCACTCAGGGAAACAGCAGGGGGCGCTTGTTGTTGACAGATTAGCCTCTGCAGAGCTGGGGACAATAGGCTACAGTGTTAGAATGCCTGAAAAGACCACTTCGAAAATAGTGATTATATTTTTCAGGGACATATTTCTACATGTGAAAATGTGTATATTTTTGGGTTCCCGAGTGGCGCAGCGGTCTAAGGCACTGCATCTCTGTACTAGAGCTGTTGCTACAGACCCTGGTTGAATTCCAGATTGTATCACAACCGGTCGTGATTGGGAGTCCCATAGGGTGGTGCACAATTGGCCCAGCGTCGTTAGGGTTTGGCTGGGGTAGGCCGTCATTGTAAAGATGTTGTTCTTAACTGACATGCCTAGTTAAATAAAGGTGCAACAAATATATTGCATGCTTTCGTGAATAATGCCATCACTTTGTCACGCCAGACAAACAATGTCCATAGGAGCTGGCAGGAGAGCCATAACAACTCCACTGTTTTCCACAAAGTCCTGGGTTCCATAGAAACAATAAAAACATACACATCACATACAAGTTTAGATAAAAACACCATACACAGAAGCATAGACAGTAGCAAAACATACAAAAGCTCACTCAACTTACAGCACCAACAGATCTGGGACCAGGCTATCATTTTATATCCCTGGGCTTGTGTTCACAAACTGTCTCAGAGTGGGAGTGCTAATCTTGAATCATGTCCCCCTGTCCATATAATCTTATTATGATTTAAAAACCCAAACTGAGCCTATATCAGCACACATACTCCTGATGCATCAATTACCATAACATAAAATACACTGTGAGTCAGAATAACTAATGTAACATGTTAACATTCTATTGAAAATGAATTTAATTTACAGATTTAACTGACACAGCAATTTACATAATAAACACACTCCCTTTTCGTATTCATGCATCGGTCTTTGCATTTTTATGTGACAATGTATCATTGTGGATCCTATTTCAAGGTGTCTAATGTGTTCCTATCAAATATCTGACTAGCACATACATACCACCTTGTAATGAACTCACTCAGTGTAACACAAAATCATTTATTAAAAGCTTCTTGTTATCTATGGTATTTCCTTTCACTTTCTTTAAAAGGATGATGTCCTTCGGTTGTCATGGAAACGCAAATGACATCATGTTTTGTACAACAAGAGAGACAGAAAGAGGGGGAGAGAGACAAAGACGGCGAGTTCTGCGATTTTCTTGTGAGTCAGAGACTAGTAAGTGCCCCTGAAACTTGTGAAAGATATTTAGCCAGGAGCAGAACAGGCCAGAATAAAAGCCCAAGTCTATTGAAACTAGCCGCTTCACCATCAGAGTGATCCAGTCCCAAAGCAAAGGAGGCTCAAGGAGGCACAAAGCGCAAGGCTTGGAGTGGGAGTGGGAGGCACAAACCCACTGGGCACACACTGCTTGAACCAACATTGTTTCAACGTGATCTGTCAACCTATTGTGACGTGCAATCTATGTGGAAAACACATTTGGATTTGCAAAAAGTCATCGACCAGTACTGTTTTCATCTAATTTCAACCGGCTGTAAACGTTAAAATTAGGGTAACACTTCAACAATGACTTAACCTGACTAACAGGTTGTTACTTAAATCTAATTTCAACATAGTCATCAGAACTATGTATATGTTAAAAATGAATTAAACATGTATTCAAGACCCTTGCTATGAGACTCTAAATTGAGCTCAGGTGCATCCTGTTTCCATTAATTATCCTGGAGAGTGGCATAGCTAGCGCTGTGGGAGATGACCAAGAACCTGATGGTCACTCTGCCAGAGCTCCAGAGTTCCTTTGTGGAGATGGGATAACCTCCCAGAAGGACAACCATCTCTGTAGCACGCCACCAATCAGACCTTTATGGTAGAGTGGCCAGATGGAACCCAATCCTCAGTAAAAGGCACATGACAGGCCGCTTGGAGTTTGCTAAAAAGCAAAAGATTATCTGGTCTGATGAAACCAAGATTGAACTATTTGGCCTGAATGCCAAACGTCACGTCTGGAGGTGGTGGCAGTAACATGAGGTGGTGATGTTTTTCAGCGACAGGGACTGGGAGACTAGACAGGATCGAGGCAAAGATGAATGGAGCAAAGTACAGAGAGATCCTTGATGAAAACCTGCTCCAGAGCACTCAGGACCTCAGTCTAGGGTGAAGGTTCATCTTTCAACAGGACAACGACCCTAAGCAGACAGCCAAGACAACGCAGGAGTGGTTTCCAGACAAATCTCTGAATGTCCTTGAGTAGCCCAGCCAGAGCCCGGACTTGAACCTAATCGAACATCTCTGGGGAGACTTGAAAATCGCTGTGCAACGACGCTCCCCATCCAACCTGACAGAGCTTGAGAGGATATGCAGAGAAGAATGGGTGAAACTCCACAAATATAGGTGTGCCAAGCTTGTAGCATCATACCCAAGAAGACTCAAGGCTGTAATCACTGCCAAAGGTGCTTCAACAAAGTAAAGGGTCTGAATTCTTATGTAAATGTGATATTTTTAAAATATTTTTTTTTAGCAAAAATTTCTAAAAACTTGTTTTTTCTTTGTCATTATGGGGTATTGTGTGTAGATTGATGAGGGAAAAAACTATTTTTAATAATCAATTTTAGAATAAGGCTGTAACATAAGAAAATGTGGAAAAAGTCAAGGGCTCTGAATAATTTCAGAATGCACTGTCTACAATATCCAAGAAGAAGATACATCTCCTTCAAATGTTGATATTTGGTTGTGCAAATCAGATGTCAATATACCATATATCAACCCAACGTCACTCCAAAATGACTTTCAACCACAGCTTGTGTAAAATAAGTTAGAGGAGTTAGAGCAACTCAATATTAGAAAGGTGTTCCTAATGTTTGGTATACTCAATGTATATTGAATATAGGATGACAAAGATTGTTAACGTTTAATTATGTTGTTAATGTTGTATATAAAATAACATTATACAGCATAAAAACATTGAGCATGACATCAAGATCAAGACATATCCTCCAACATATCACATATTGTCATGTGCTCCCTCTCTGGCCTCTGGGTCACCAGGCAGCTTGTTAGGGTGCACACCTGTCACCAGGGTTACGCGCAGAATGATAACTCGACAAAGGGTAGCATCAGGGAGTGTTTTTTTTGGGAGTTGGAGCCAGAGCTACCTGGGAGGCCTCAGCCGGTTTGTAGGCTTCCATGCCTAAGCTGGGTGAACAGGTTCCCGGGCCTCAACTGAGGCAACCGGGGAGGTCTCAGCCGGCTCATCAGGCTCTCACTCCTCAGCCGGTTAGTCAGGTACCTCAGCGGAGGCGACCGGCCCGCTCCGGATCCCTGGGATCGTCCCTGTGGTTTGTGTCCTGTGGCTGGAGCCGAACGCACCAGGGAGGGAGAGTACTGTCACATATGCTCTCTCTCTGGCTCTCTAGGTCGTCATGCTCCCGCAGCTCAGCCAGATCGACAGGTTCCCACGCCTTAGCAGAGGTGACCGGTCTGCTCCTGATCAGCGTGCGGCTAAAGCCGCGCATTGGGGAGGGGGTACTGTCACGTGTGCTCCTTCTCCAGCCTCTAGATCACCAGGCTGCTCGGTAGGGCGCACACCTGTCACCAGCGTCACGCGCATAATGACACGCATGGACTCCAATCACCTCCTTGATTACCTGCCCTTTATATGTCACTCCCTTTGGTTTCTTCCCCAGTCGTCATTGTGGCTGTTTCATGTCGGTGCGCTGTTTGTGTTGCTCATGTTTCTTTTTGCTCATTTATTTTTTAAACGTATTCACCCCCTAAACTTGCTTCACGACTCTCAGTGTACATCGTTTCACATATACACAGTCAAATAATATCTCACAATAGTCACAATACAGAACTAAATGGGTTCACAAGCATAAGTAATCACCACTCAGTCTTAGAAACATGACAAATAAATATTGTCCAGCTTCTAGAATTGCCATTTCTACCAGTGATCCTAGCAAACATTTGTTCATAAGATATGCTACCTCCGACATTGATTCTATCCACCGTTTCAGAGTAGGAGTGGCATGACCCTACCAAATTCTAAGGATTACTCTCGCTGCTCTAATAATACCAACAGTGATCAGTGAAAATTCCTCAATTGTTACATTAGGTAACTCTGTTCTATTGCCCAAGAGACATATTCTTGGTGAAACTGGAATTGTTAACCCCAACCATTCCTCCAGATATTTCGAAACATCCTTCCAGAAAGGTTCCCATATTGCGTGTTAAAATGTCCCAGTGTCTTTTTGGAATTTCCAACAGAGAATGGTTGATCAGCCTCATCTTATGAAGCCTTGTTGGGGTCCAATAAAACCTGTGTAGTATCTTATACTGAGTAAGTTTCCCCCTGGCTTCCCTTATGTTCTTCCCTGAGCTGGACAAGATCTTCAACCAGGTTCAATTTCACACTTTAGGTCAATTTGTCATATTGTTCTGAGGTTTTTACAGTCTTTACTCTATAGATGAGTAAATGTTGAGGAAAAATGTATACTTTATGTTTAGGTCATTCCAAATACTCAGCTATTGGGTTCTTTCCTGGATTTCGTTGATAGCCGGTTAACAAACATTCTCTCAATTGTAAATATTTCCAGAAATGTGCCCTGTCTCCCACATCATATTTTTGTACCAAATCTGGGTATGACATTAAAACATATTTGTTGTACAGATCACCTATAGTATGAATTAATTTAGTCAGCGACTGTTTCCAGTACACAGACTTCTTTCTTATCCGTAGTCTAGGATTGTGCCACAATAATGAGTATCCTTGTTTTAGATGTGAAATTCCACATATCTTGTGTACTGTTCTCCACACCTCTTTTGAGTGTAACACAATTGGTTTGGGAGTTTCAACAGACCTCTCCCCTTTAAGACTATGTGACAGAGTATTAACAGACCTCTCCCCTCTAAGACTATGTGACAGAGTATTAACAGACCTCTCCCCTCTAAGACTATGTGACAGAGTATTAACAGGAGTGAAATGATAACTTAGTTCCAGTTCTATTTTTATCCAATCCAAGCCAGCATCCCCTTTTCCCCAATGCGTAACCAATTTAGCCATTTCAAATGATAAATTGTACAACTTAACATCTGGTAAAGCCAAGCCTCCTACATCCTTGGTGAGCACATTTCTTCATATTAATCCTGTGTTATTTCATATCCCACAAAAAGTATTTAGTTAATTTGTCATATTGTTTAAAATACTGGTCTGGAATATTCATAGGTAACATTGCAGAGATATAATTAAATTGTGGGACCACAACCATTTGATTTCACGTTGATCTTTCCCCATAAAGAACATTTGATCTTTTCCCATTTTTCTATATTGGTCTTAATCTTGACTAGTAGTGGCTCAAATTTTAGTCCCATCACTTCCTCCAATAGTCAGAAGTATAAACTATGAATATGGTATTTATGATGAATTTAAACTTCACTTTTTGGTAGCTGTTCAATACACAACTTTCCAATTCAAATTTGCTCCGATTCAGTACTGTATGGTCCTGCTTGACAAAAATGCATAGAGTTACATATTTTTTGATGTTGTATTTAGCTCTGGTTTTCTGAGATGATTATTTAAACAATTAACATATTCTCATACCCCTTGGTTCAAAAAATGTATTTTTGTGTTGAATATAATCCATCATTGCCAGCGATCCAAAGTAAGCCTACAGTAATAATGCTGTCACTCTGCTTTTACAGAGTATAAAAGGGTGAAATTACATAATGAAATACATGTAGCCTAGGCAACTGTAAGACTACACCAATGTGGCAGGTATGCCTAATCTTGGTTATGACTGGGTGTTGAGAGTGATAATGTATAGGTAGTCGATTTAGCAAATGTAAAAACATGACAAAAGTAATGACAGAGACTCGCAGGTTGAATTTGGCACCCCTGTAGACTTGTCAAGTGGTTAGAGTATAATACTGTGTACATATATATACAGCGCATTCGGAAAGTATTCCGACCCCCTTGACATTTCACACATTTTGTTACGTTACAACCTTATTTTAAAATGGATTAAATCAATTGTTTTCCTCATCAATCTACACACCATACCACGTAAAGACAGAGTGAAAACGTTTTTTTTGTGCAAATTTATTAAAAGTAAAAAACTGAAATACATTATTTACATAATTATTCAGAGCCTTTGCTATGAGGCTTGAAATTGAGCTCAGGTGCATCCTGTTTCCATTGATCATCATTGATGTCTCTATAACTTGATTGGGGTCTATCTGTGGTAAATTCAATTGATTGGACATGATTTGGAAAGGCACACACCTGCCTTCAAGTTCCTTGGCGTTCACATCACCAACAAACTATTATAGTCCAGCTTCTACCCCTAAGCCATAAGACTCCGGAATCAAGCTAATCAAATGGCTACCCATACTATTTGCATTGCCCCCCCCCCCCCCTCGCTACTCTCTGTTTATTATCTATGCATAGTCACTTGAACTCTACCTACATGTACATATTACCTCGACTAACCGGTGCCCCTGCACATTGACTCTGTACCGGTACCCCCTGTATATAGCCTCGTTATTGTTATTTTACTGCTGCTCTTTAATTACTTGTTACTTATACTTAACAAAATGATCTATTTTTTACTTAACACTTATTTTTACTTACTTAACACTTTTTTGTTACTTAACACTTTTTTTTTATTTATTTTTTTACTTAACACTGCATTCTTGGTTAAGGGCTTGTAAGTAAGCATTTCACAATAAGGTCTACTACACCTGTTGTATTCAGCACGTGACAAATAACATTTGATTTTATATAAGTTGAAAGTGCATGTCAGAGCAAAAACCAAGCCATGAGTTCGAATGAATTGACTGTAGAGCTCCGAGACAGGATTGTGTCGAGGCACAGATCTGGGGAAGAGTACCAAAACAGTTCTGCAGCGTTGAAGGTCCCCAAGAACATAGTGGCCTCCATCATTCTTTAATGAAAGAAGTTTGGTCTATCCAGACTCTTTCTTGAGCTGGCCGCCCGGCCAAACTGAACAATCGGGTGAGAAGGGTCATCGAGGTGACCAAGAACCCGATGGGCACTCTGACAGAGCTCCAGAGTTCCTATGTGGAGATGGGAGAGCCTTCCAGAAGGACAACCATCTCTGCAGCACTCCACCAATCAGGCCTTATGGTAGAGTGGCTAGATGTTTTTCATTTTTATAAATGTGCTAAAATTTCTAAAAAACAGTTTTTGCTTTGTCATTATGGAGTATTGTGTGTAGATTGAGGAGGGGGGAAACTATTTAATACATTTTATAATAAGGCTGTAAGGTAACAAAACGTGGAAAAATTCAAGGGATCTGAACATTTTAAATGCACTCTATATAGTATACCTATTTTTTTAATACTTTATTTGGAGACATTTTGGGCTGGGGGGAATGGTGAGTTGGGGGTGTAGGCCCACCTCTTCATGTTGATTTTTACTTTACATCTTTTTATTATTACAAAATCCTGTGTTATCAATATAATAATTTCTCTGTATATACAGTGCCTTCAGAAAGTATTCATACCCCTGATTTATTCCACATTTGGTTTTGTTACAGCCTGAATTAAAAATGGATTAAATATATTTTTTTTCTCCCATCTACACACAATACCCCATAATGAACAGGTGAAAACATGTTTTTAGAAATGACTTCACATGTATTGATAGATGAAATACAGAAATGCCCTTTAGTCAATACTTTGTAGAAGCACCTCTGGCAGTGATTACAGCTGTGAGTCTTTCTGGTTAAATCTCTAATAGCTTTCCACACCTGGATTGTGTAACATTTGGGGTGGCAGGGTAGGCTAGTGGTTAGAGTGGTGGACTTGCAACCGGAAGGTTGCAAGTTCAAATCCCTGAGCTGACAAGGTACAAATCTGTTGTTCTGCCCCTGAACAGGCAGTTAACCCACTGTTCCTAGGCCGTCATTGAAAATAAGAATTTGTTCTTAACTGACTTGCCTAGTTAAATAAAGGTAAAATAATTATTTTTGTTGCCCATTATTCTTTTAAAAATGCTCTGTCAAATTGGTTGTTGATCATAGGTAGACAACTATTTTCAGATACTGCCACAGATCTTTAAGTAGATTTAAGTCAAAACTGTAACTTTACCACTCAGGAACATTCACTATCTTATTGGTAAGCAACTCCAGTGGAGATTTTGCCTTGTGTTTTAGGTTATTGTCCTGCTGAAAGGTGAATTACTCTCCCAGTGTCTTGTGGAAAGCAGACTGAACCAGAATTCATTGTGCTTAACTCCATTACGTATATTTTTATTATCCTGAAAAACTCCCAAGTCCTTAAAGACTACAAGCATAACCATAACATGATGCAGCCACAACAACTATGCTTGAAAATATGGAGAGTGATACATAGTAATGTGTTGTAATGGATTTGATCCAAACACATCACTTTGTATTCAGGATTTCTTTCCACAGTATTACTTTAGTGCCGTGTTGCAAACAGGATGCATGTTCTGGAATATTTGTATTCTGTACAGGCTTCCTTCTTTTCACTTTGTCAATTAGGTTAATATTGTGGAGTAACTACAATAGTGTTGATCCATCCTCAGTTTTTTCCTATCACAGCAATTAAACTCTGTAACTGTTTTAAAGTCCCCATTGGCCTCATGGTGGAATCGTTGAGCGGTTTCCTTCCTCTCCGGCCACTGAGTTAAGAAGGACGACTGTATCTTTGTTGTGACTGGGAGTATTGATACACCATCAACGTGTAATTAACAACTTCACAATGCTCAAAGGGATATTTACTATCTTCTTTTACCCATCTACCTACATGTTCCCTTCTTTACAAGGCATTGGAAAACCTCCCTGGTCTTGTGGTTGAATCTGTGTTTGAAATTCACTGCTCGACTGAGGGACCTCACTCATACAGTTGAAGTAAGAAGTTTATATAAACTTAGGTTGGAGTCATTAAAGATTGCTTTTCAACCACTCCACACATTTCTTGTTAACAAACTATAGTTTTGGCAAGTCGGTTAGGACATCTACTTTGTGCATGACAAGTAATTTTTCCAACAATTGTTTACAGACAGATTATTTCACTTATAATTCACTGTATCACAATTCCAGTGAGTCAGAAGTTTACCAACACTAAGTTGACTGTGCCTTTAAACAGCTTGGAAAAATCTAGAAAATTACGTCATGGCTTTAGAAGCTTCTGATAGGCTTATTGCCATCATTTGAGTCAATTGGAAGTGTACCTGTGGATGTATTTCAAGGCCTACCTTCAAACTCAGTGCCTGTTTTCTTGACATCATGAGAAAATCTAAAGAAATCAGCCAAGACCTTTGAAAACAAATTGTAGACCTCCACAAGTCTGGCTCATCCTTGGGAGCAATTATCAAATGCCTGAAGGTACCACGTTCATCTGTACAAACAATAGTACGCAATTATAAACACCATGGAACCACGCAGCTGCCATACCACTCAGGAAGGAGACACGGTCTGTGTCCTAGAGATACACATACTTTGGTGCGAAAAGTGCAAATCAATCCCAGAACAACAGCAAAGGACCTTGTGAAGATGCTGGATGAAACAGGTACAAAAGTATCTATATCCACAGTAAAATGAGTCCTATATTGACATAACTTGAATGGCCGCTCAGCAAGGAAGAAGCCACTGCTCCAAAACCGCCATGAAAAAGCCAGACACGGTTTGCAGCTGCACATGTGGACAAAGATCGTACTTTTTGGAGAAATGTCCTCTGGTCTGATGAAACAAAAACTGAATTGTTTGGCCATAATGATCATCATTATGTTTGGAGGATAAAGGGGGAGGCTTGCAAGCCGAAGAACACCATCCCGACCGTGAAGCACAGGGGCGGCAGCATCATGTTGTAGGGGTGCTTTGCTGCAGAAGGGACTGGTGCACTTCACAAAATAGATGGCATCATGAGACAGGAAAATAATGTGGATATATGGAAGCAACATCTCAAGACATCCGTCAGGAAGTTAAGGCTTGGTTGCAAATGGGTCTTCCAAATGGACAATGACCCCAAGCATACTTCCAAAGTTGTGGCAAAATGGCTTAAGGACTACAAAGTCAAGGTATTGGAGTTGCCATCACAAAGCCCTGACCTCAATCCCAAAGAAAATGCAGATGTCCTCCAGCACAGGTAGTCTCCAATGAAGACTGACAGGCTGTACAGTTTAAATTACGCTCTTATTCAAAGTTGACTTAATATCTATCAAGGTGCTCAATTTCATAAAAAGGCAAATGGTAATCGAGACATTGGAATAATCTTACATTTTCAATCAATATAAAATATTTGTTTTCAGCACCATGTTGAATGCGTATTAAGATTTACACCAAGTGTGATGTTCACTCAGAATGAAATATCAAGGAAGATTAGGTAAGTGTTACAGTCAAACAGCAATAAATATAAAAGTGTCACTATCAATCATGTTACCATGTACAAATCAGAAACATTTCAGCTTGGAATTAAACATCAAGGTAGGTTATCAGAACCATAGGATAAATTAAGACATTCATAAGGGGGCATATATAACAGTTTACAATGATGTACAACAGAATTCAAATGTGCTGTACAGCAGAACCATAGGATAAATACAAGGGGGCATATAAGCAGACAATGATGTACAACCAAAGTGCTGCAGCTGTGGGGGTGCTTATAGTGTGGTATATAGTGAGTGTGAGGCGATGAAGCAGGCAGTGGAGATGCAACATGTGCGAGTGGAGAGAGGAGTGTCATATGCTGAGGCAGTGAGGGTGGTCCAGGGGAGGTATGGGTAGGAGCATCTAAACCGGGGAATATGGGGCAGGTGGGCAGCGATATGTTATACATAGATAAGAGAAAGCTGGTGATGTTCATAGCAGGAGCTATCAATAACACTGCTAAAGTAGAGTCTAAAACAGAGAGGAATCTGCTAATAGTGAGACATCTGTGTATGTGAGTGTTCACATGGGAAGAGGTTTGAGATGACCTCAATTTATTTAAAAGGTAAATCAGTTAAGAACAAATTCTTATTTTCAATGGCAGCCTATGAACAGTATTCAGGGGCAGAACAACAGATGTTTACCTTGTCAGCTAAGGGATTTGAACATGGAACCTTTTGGTTACTGGTCCAATGCACTAACCACTAGGCTACCCTGCCGCCCCTCAATTAGCTGAGGGTGGAGTCGCATATTACTGGATCTTATTTATTTGGTGGTAGCACTACAGTGGAATGCTCGAAGCCTGTTGGCTAATGGGCAGGAGTTCAAGCAGTTCATTGTGGATATGCCAGCTAAGCCTGTGATTTTTGTGTAGGAAACATGGCTCAAACCGTCTGTAGAGTTTATCATACAGGGATATGTAGTGGTTCTTGGCAATGACTTCCTTACAGGATGCTAGGAAAAGATATTGAACAGGAATATGTGGTAGTGGAGGTGTGGTTGAAGGGAGTGGTACTAGTTGTAGTGAACTACTATAATCCGTGTCAGATATTGGACCTGGAAGTGCTAAAGAGGATGGAGGGCCAGGATAGAAATAAGGTAATGTGGTGTGGAGATTTTAAAGCCCACAACACGCTCTTGGGGGGGAGGGGGAAACAAATGGATGGAAATGGCCAAGTGATGGAAAATCTGATGGAAATTAAAGATCTGGTTTGCCTGAATGATGTCCGAGGGACCAGGATTGATGTAGCCACAGGGAAAGAGTCTGCCTTGACCTCACTGGTAACTACTGTAGTACGATGGCAGGAATCTGTGAGTGGGAGGTATGGGAGGAGTTGACAGTAGGGAGTGATCATTACCCCATAGTATGCACAGTAGGCCAGAAGGAGGAGGTGTCAGTGAATGGAGTAGGCAGGTGGCTGATTGGAAGGGCAAAATGGGATCAGTTTCAGGAGCTGAGTGAGCAGGTGATGGCTCGGGTGGATATGAGAAGGGATGTGGAGAGTATGAATAACTGGGTGAGAAAAGCAGTCCAATGGTGGACGGAGGAGTGTGGGGCAATGGTGAGAAGTAGGAACAGGGCATTTAGAGTACTGAAAAGAACACACAACTTCCAACATCTGATTCAGCATAAGCAGGCAAAGGTGAGGAGAACTATCCGTCAGGCAAAGAGGTTATGTTGGCGTCAGTGCTGTGACCCCATTGGAAGGGCGACACCTGTGGGAGAAATATGGGGGATTATTAAGAGGATAAGTGAGGTCAGAAGGGAGTGGGACTATCCAGTGTTGACAAGTGATCAGGATTTTTTATTTATTTTTTATTTTTTTATTTCACCTTTATTTAACCAGGTAGGCTAGTTGAGAACAAGTTCTCATTTGCAACTGCGACCTGGCCAAGATAAAGCATAGCAGTGTGAACAGACAACACAGAGTTACACATGGAGTAAACAATTAACAAGTCAATAACACAGGAGAAAAAAAGGGGGGGAGTCTATATACAATGTGTGCAAAAGGCATGAGGTAGGCGAATAATTACAATTTTGCAGATTAACACTGGAGTGATAAATGATCAGATGGTCATGTACAGGTAGAGATATTGGTGTGCAAAAGAGCAGAACAGTAAATAAATAAAACAGTATGGGGATGAGGTAGGTGAAAATGGGTGGGCTATTTACCAATAGACTATGTACAGCTGCAGCGATCGGTTAGCTGCTCAGATAGCTGATGTTTGAAGTTGGTGAGGGAGATAAAAGTCTCCAACTTCAGCGATTTTTGCAATTTGTTCCAGTCACAGGCAGCAGAGTACTGGAACGAAAGGCGGCCGAATGTTGTTGTGTGTTGGCTTTAGGGATGATCAATGAGATACACCTGCTGGAGTGCGTGCTACGGATGAGTGTTGCCATCGTGACCAGTGAACTGAGATAAGGCGGAGCTTTACCTAGCATGGACTTGTAGATGACCTGGAGCCAGTGGGTCTGGCGACGAATATGTAGCGAGGGCCAGCCGACTAGAGCATACAAGTCGCAGTGGTGGGTGGTATAAGGTGCTTTAGTGACAAAACGGATGGCGCTGTGATAGACTGCATCCAGTTTGCTGAGTAGAGTGTTGGAAGCCATTTTGTAGATGACATCGCCGAAGTCGAGGATCGGTAGGATAGTCAGTTTTACTAGGGTAAGCTTGGCGGCGTGAGTGAAGGAGGCTTTGTTGCGGAATAGAAAGCCGACTCTTGATTTGATTTTCGATTGGAGATGTTTGATATGAGTCTGGAAGGAGAGTTTGCAGTCTAGCCAGACACCGAGGTACTTATAGATGTCCACATATTCAAGATCGGAACCTTCCAGGGTGGTGCTGCTAGTCGGTCATGTGGGTGCAGGCAGCGATCGGTTGAAAAGCATGCATTTGGTTTTACTAGCGTTTAAGAGCAGTTGGAGGCCACGGAAGGAGTGCTGTATGGCATTGAAGCTCGTTTGGAGGTTAGATAGCACAGTGTCCAATGACGGGCCGAAAGTATATAGAATGGTGTCGTCTGCGTAGAGGTGGATCAGGGAATCGCCCGCAGCAAGAGCAACATCATTGATATATACAGAGAAAAGAGTCGGCCCGAGAATTGAACCCTGTGGCACCCCCATAGAGACTGCCAGAGGACCGGACAGCATGCCCTCCGATTTGACACACTGAACTCTGTCTGCAAAGTAATTGGTGAACCAGGCAAGGCAGTCATCCGAAAAACCGAGGCTACTGAGTCTGCCGATAAGAATATGGTGATTGACAGAGTCGAAGGCCTTGGCAAGGTCGATGAAGACGGCTGCACAGTACTGTCTTTTATCGATGGCGGTTATGATATCGTTTAGTACCTTGAGTGTGGCTGAGGTGCACCCGTGACCGGCTCGGAAACCAGATTGCACAGCGGAGAAGGTACGGTGGGATTCGAGATGGTCAGTGACCTGTTTGTTGACTTGGCTTTCGAAGACCTTAGATAGGCAGGGCAGGATGGATATAGGTCTGTAACAGTTTGGGTCCAGGGTGTCTCCCCTTTGAAGAGGGGGATGACTGCGGCAGCTTTCCAATCCTTGGGGATCTCGGACGATATGAAAGAGAGGTTGAACAGGCTGGTAATAGGGGTTGCGACAATGGCGGCGGATAGTTTCAGAAATAGAGGGTCCAGATTGTCAAGCCCAGCTGATTTGTACGGGTCCAGGTTTTGGAGCTCTTTCAGAACATCTGCTATCTGGATTTGGGTAAAGGAGAACATGGAGAGGCTTGGGCGAGGAGCTGCGGGGGGGGGCGGAGCTGTTGGCCGAGGTTGGAGAAGCCAGGCGGAAGGCATGGCCAGCCGTTGAGAAATGCTTATTGAAGTTTTCGATAATCATGGATTTATCGGTGGTGACCGTGTTACCTAGCCTCAGTGCAGTGGGCAGCTGGGAGGAGGTGCTCTTGTTCTCCATGGACTTCACAGTGTCCCAGAACTTTTTGGAGTTGGAGCTACAGGATGCAAACTTCTGCCTGAAGAAGCTGGCCTTAGCTTTCCTGACTGACTGCGTGTATTGGTTCCTGACTTCCCTGACTCTTCGATGCTATTGCAGTCCTCCACAGGATGTTTTTGTGCTGGTCGAGGGCAGTCAGGTCTGGAGTGAACCAAGGGCTGTATCTGTTCTTGGTTCTGCATTTTTTGAACGGACATTGCTTATCTAAAATGGAGAGGAAGATGCTTTTAAAGAATGACCAGGCATCCTCAACTGACGGGATGAGGTCAATGTCCTTCCAGGATACCCGGGCCAGGTCGATTAGGAAGGCCTGCTCACAGAAGTGTTTTAGGGAGCGTTTGACAGTGATGAGGGGTGGTCGTTTGACTGCGGCTCCGTAGCGGATACAGGCAATGAGGCAGTGATCGCTGAGATCCTGGTTGAAGACAGCGGAGGTGTATTTGGAGGGCCAGTTGGTCAGGATGACGTCTATGAGGGTGCCCTTGTTTACAGAGTTAGGGTTGTACCTGGTGGGTTCCTTGATGATTTGTGTGAGATTGAGGGCATCTAGCTTAGATTGTAGGACTGCCGGGGTGTTAAGCATATCCCAGTTTAGGTCACCTAACAGAACAAACTCTGAAGCTAGATGGGGGAACGATCAATTCACAAATGGTGTCCAGGGCACAGCTGGGAGCTGAGGGGGGGTCGGTAGCAGGCGGCAACAGTGAGAGACTTATTTCTGGAGAGAGTAATTTTCAAAATTAGTAGTTCGAACTGTTTGGGTATGGACCTGGAAAGTATGACATTACTTTGCAGGCTATCTCTGCAGTAGACTGCAACTCCTCCCCCTTTGGCAGTTCTATCTTGACGGAAGATGTTATAGTTGGGTATGGAAATCTCTGAATTGTTGGTGGCCTTCCTGAGCCAGGATTCAGACACAGCAAGGACATCAGGGTTAGCAGAGTGTGCTAAAGCAGTGAGTAAAACAAACTTAGGTAGGAGGCTTCTGATGTTGACATGCATGAAACCAAGGCTTTTTCGATCACAGAAGTCAACAAATGAGGGTGCCTGGGGACATGCAGGGCCTGGGTTTACCTCCACATCACCCGCGGAACAGAGAAGGAGTAGTATGAGGGTGCGACTAAAGGCTATCAAAACTGGTCGCCTAGAGCGTTGGGGACAGAGAATAAGAGGAGCAGGTTTCTGGGCATGGTAGAATATATTCAGGGCACAATGCGCAGACAGGGGTATGGTGGGGTGCGGGTACAGCGGAGGTAAGCCCAGGCCCCGGGTGATGATGAGAGAGTTTGTATCTCTGGACATGCTGGTTGTAATGGGTGAGGTCACCGCATGTGTGGGAGGTGGGACAAAGGAGTTATCAGGGGTATGAAGAGTGGAACTAGGGGGTCCATTGTGAACTAAAACAATGATAACTAACCTGAACAACAGTATACAAGGCATATTGACATTTGAGAGAGACATACAGCGAGGCATACAGTAATCACAGGTGTTGAATTGGGAAAGCTAGCTAAAACAGTAGGTTAGACAACAACAGCTAATCAGCTGGCATGACAACAGCAGGTAAAATGGCGTTGACTAGGCAACGGGGCCAACAGATAAAACAAACAAGCAGAATGGAGTACCGTGATTAATGGACAGTCCAGCGTGCATCAGCTATGTGGCCAAGAGATCAGTGTCCAGGGGGCAGCGGTGGATGGGGCAGGGAAGCTGGACTGGCGAGTGTTATCCAGGTTTTTAAAAAACGAACAATGACTAAATAGCTTGTAGCTAGTTAGCTGGTTAGCTTCTGGAGGTTCTTGAGTGTGTTCTAAAAAAATTAAAAATAATAGCGATTCCGTATCACATTGGGTGAGGCAGGTTTCCGGAAGGTATAAACAAATTAAAAATCAAAAAGACATAGAAAGTAAATATGGGTGTTTGGGACGCGGCGATGCAGACGGTTAGCAGGCCTGTGCTAGCAAGCTAACAGTTCGTAGATAGCTAGATAGCTAGTTGTGAAGATCCAGCTGAAAAATGTTCCATTTGCGGTGGGAATCCGGGGAAGAAATCGGTGGATGAAAAAATAAATAGGTCCGTTATGCTCTGGTTAGAGTCGCGTTGTTCGAACTGGCGAGAGCTTTCCGGGCTGAAGGTTAGCTGATGACCGGTTAGCTGAAGACCGCTAGAATGGCTAGTGGTTAGCTGGCTAGCTTCAGTTGAGCTTCAGTTGAGGGGTTCCGGTTCCGAAGTAAATATAAATATAAATACTTTAGGAAAAATAGCTACATTGGGTGAGGCGGGTTGCAGGAGAGTATTTGGAAGCTTAGGTTTAGCAAAAAGTTTTTAAAGAGATATGCGAAGAAAAATATGTAAAAAACGAAAAAGATATATACAGGGGACACGACACGACAGGACTTACTGCTACGCCATCTTGGAGCAATTGATGTGGCAGTAACAGATGAGGAGAAGGCAGAGACGATGGCCAAAGTGTTCCAAGTGCATAGCTCTGCAAATTTGTCAGAGGGGGGCAGAGGGGGAGAGAGAGAACGACAGAGGAGGGTCAGAGGGGGAGAGAGAAAATTACAGAGGAGCGTCCTGGAGTGCTGGATAAGAGGGAGGATGTAAATTATGCGTTGAATGCACCATTTACCATGGCAGAGATGAAAAGGGCAATATAGGCAAGGCTGGGTTACTTCACCTTGGAAAGATGAGGTGTGCTATGGCCCATCTTAGTGATGAGGCACTGGATAAGGTATTGGTGTTGTACAACAGAGTGTGGGAGGATGGTAAACTACCAGGTGGCTGGAAGGAGGCCGTAGTGGTACCAATCCGGAAGCCAGGGAAGGACCCGGCGAGGCCAACAAGCTATCGGCCAATAGCTTTAACATAACATGTACAGTGGGGCAAAAAGTATTTAGTCAGCCACCAATTGTGCAAGTTCTCCCACTTAAAAAGATGAAAGAGGCCTGCTATTTTCATCATAGGTACACTTCAACTATGACAGACAAAATGAGAAAAAAAAATCCAGAAAATCACATTGTAGGATTTTTAATGAATTTATTTGCAAATTATGGTGGAAAATAAGTATTTGGTCAATAACAAAAGTTTATCTCAATATCTTGTTATATACCCTTTGTTGGCAATGACATCAGTCACTGGCCTATTATCAATAAGTGCATTGAGGACGTCGTCCCCACAGTGACTGTACGTACATACCCCAATCAGAAGCCGTGGATTACAGGCAACATTTGCACTGAGCAAATGCACTAAGGGTAGAGCTGCCGCTTTCAAGGAGCGGGACTCTAACCCGGAAGCTTATAATGCCGTCCAACGAACTATCAAACAGGCAAAGTGTCAATACAGGACTAAGATCACATCGTACTACACCGGCTCCGACTCTCGTCTGATGTGGCAGGGATTGCAAACTATTACAGACTACAAACGGAAGCAAAGCCGAGAGCTGCCCTGTGACACAAGCCTACCAGACGAGCTAAATAACTGCTATGCTCGTTTTTAGGCAAGTAACACTGAAACATGCATGAGTGCATCAGCTGTTCCGGATGACTGTGTGATCACGCTCTCCGCAGCCGATGTGAGTAAGACCTTTAGACAGGTCAACATTCACAAGTCTTACCAGGACATGTACTACGAGTATGCGCTGACCAACTGGCAAGTGTCTTCACTGACATTTTCAACCTCTTCCTGTCCGAGTCTGTAATACAAAGCAGACCACCATAGTCCTTGTGCCCAATAACACTAAGGTAACAGATCCACAGATGATGCAATCTCTATTGCACTCGACACTGCCCTTTCCCACCTGGACAAAAGGAACACCTATGTGTGAATGCTATTTATTGTCTACAGCTTAGTGTTCAAAACCATAGTGCCCTCAAAGCTCATCAATAAGCTAAGGACTCTGAGACTAAAGACCTCCCTCTGCACCTGGATCCTGGACTTCCTGACGGGCCGCCCCCAGCTCGTAAGGGTAGGTAACATCACATCAGCCACACTGATCCTCATGTCACAAAGGTATGTACAGAAAACCAGCAAAAACCCCAAACAGCAAGCAATGCAGGTGTAGAAGCACGGTGGCTATAAAAAACTCCCTAGAAAGGCCGGAATCTAGGAAGAAACCGAGAGAGGAACCAGGCTATGAGGGGTGGCCAGTTCTCTTCTGGCTATGCCTGGTGGAGATTATAACAGAACACGGCCAAGATGTTCACATGTTCATAGATGACCAGCATGGTCAAATAATAATAATCACAGTGGTTGTCGAGGGTGCAACAGGTCAGCACCCCAGGAGTAAATGTCAGTTGGCTTTTCATAGCCGATCATTCAGAGTATCTCTACTGCTCCTGCTGTCTCTAGAGAGTTGAAAACAGCAGGTCTGGGACAGGTAGCACGTCCGGTGAACAGATCAGGGTTCCATAGCCGCAGCCAGAACAGTTGAAACTGGAGCAGCAGCACAGCCAGGTGGACTGGGGACAGCAAGGAGTCATCAGGCCAGGTAGTACTGGGGTATGGTCCTAGGGTTCAGGTCCTCCGAGAGAGAGAAAGAGAGAGAGAATTAGAGAGAGCATACTTAAATTCACACAGGACACCGGATAAGACAGGAGAAATACTCCAGATATAACAGACCGACCCTAGCCCCCCGACACATAAACTACTGCAGCATAAATACTGGAGGTTTAGACAGGAGGGGTCGGGAGACATTGTGGCCCCGTCCCAACGATACCCTCGGACAGGGCTAAACAGGCAGGATAAAACCCCACCCACTTTGTCAAAGCACAGCCCCCACACCATTAGAGGGATATTTTCAACCACCAACTTACCATCCTGAGACAAGGCCGAGTATAGCCCCCACGGCACAAACCAGAGGGAGGGGGGGGGGCGCCAACCTGGACAGGAAAATCACGTCAGTGACTCAACCCACTCAAGTGACTCACCCCTCCTAGGGACAGCATGGAAGAGCACCAGTAAGCCAGCCCCTGCAATAGGGTTAGAGGCAGAGAATCCCAGTGGAGAGAAGGGAACCAGCCAAGCAGAGACAGCAAGGGCGGTTCGTTGCTCCAGTGCCTTTACGTTCACCTTCACACTCCTGGGCCAGACTACACTCAATCATAGGACCTACTGAAGAGATAAGTTCAATAAAGACTTAAAGGTTGAGACCGAGTCTGCGTCTCTCACATGGGTAGGCAGACCATTACATAAAAATGGAGCTCTATAGGAGAAAGCCCTGCCTCCAGCTGTTTGCTTTGAAATTCTATGGACCGTAAGGAGGCCTGCGTCTTGTGACCGTAGCGTATGTGTAGGTATGTACGGCAGGACAAAATCTGAAAGATAGGTAGGAGAAAGCCCATGTAATGCTTGGTAGGTTAGCAGTGAAACCTTGAAAATCAGCCCTTGCCTTAACAGGAAGACAGTGTAGAGAGGCTAGCACTGGAGTAATATGATCAAATTGTTTGGTTCTAGTCAAATTTCTAGCAGCCGTGTTTAGCACTAACTGAAGTTTATTTAGTGCTTTATCCGGGTAGCCGGAAAGTAAAGCATTGCAGTAGTCTAACCTAGAAGTGACAAAAGCATGGATTATTTTTTTCTGCATAATTTTTGGACAGAAAGTTTCTGATTTTTGCAATGTAACGTAGATGGAAAAAAGCTGTCCTTGAAACAGTCTTGATATGTTCGTCAAAAGAGAGATCAGGGTCCAGAGTAATACCGAGGTCCTTCACAGTTATATTTGAGACAACTGTACAACTATCAAGATTAATTGTCAGATTCAACAGAAGATCTCTTTGTTTCTTGGGACCTAGAACAAGCATCTCTGTTTTGTCCGAGTTTAAAATGTGAAAATTTGCATCCATCCACTTCCTTATGTCTGAAACACTGGCTTCCAGGGAGGGAAATTTTGGGGCTTCACCACGTTTGAGCAAAATGTACAGCTGTGTGTCATCCGCATAGCAGTGAAAGTTAACATTATGTTTCCGAATGACATCACCAAGAGGTAAAATATATAGTGAAAACAATGGTGGTCCTTAAACGGAGCCTTGAGGAACACTGAAATTTACAGTTGATTTGTCAGAGGACAAACCATCCACAGAGACAAACTGATATCTTTCCGACAGATAAGATTTTCAGGTTCCTTGGGGTATACTTTGACACTAGACTGACCTGGGCAGAACACAATGAGAGAGTGGTGGGAAAGTGCAAGAAGGTGCTAAATGTGATGCGCTGTCTGACAGGGCAGGAGTGGGGGCTGGGCGTTCCTCATTGAGGACCATGTATGTTGCATTGATCCGATCTGTGTATCAGGCTGTATCACATCTGCCCCATAGAGCGGCACAGAATTGGCCCGGCGTCGTCCGGGTTTGACCGGGGTAGTCATTGTAAATAAGAATTTGTTCCTAACTGACTTGCCTAGTTAAATAAAGGTTTACACAGATTATTTAAAAAATCCAAGGACAGGACGTACTGGGTCAGCATTGTAGTGCAGGAATGTGGGGTGGCAGTCAGGAAACGTATTACAGATCATCTGGCTGTATATACGGCGGAGCTGATGGCCATACTGTTGCCCTTGCAGTGTGTGAAGTCAAGCAAGACAGAGTAGTTATTTGCTCTGATTTATGTGCAGTGTTGATGAGTCTCCGGTCCTTTAGATTATGTACCAGACGAGACGTAATGTATGATGTGCTACAAACCCATGGCAGGATTAGACAGATGGGTATACAGATAAGGTTTCCTTGGGTCCCAGCCCATGTGGGGGTGGAGGGGAAAGAGTACAGAGGAAAGTCGGGGAGGGGAGGACGGCAGGAAGAGACAGAAGAGAGGAGGCTATTTTTACAAGATTAAGGGTGGGACACAGCCGGTTGAATAAGACATTACATGTGATAGAAAAGCATCCAACAGGAAAGTGTGATTATTGCCAGGAAACAGAGACCGTGGAGCATGTATTGCTACAGTGTGGGCAGTATGAGAGGGAAAGAGAGAGGCTGAGATCTAATATGCGGGAGAAGGGGTTACAGGAAATTAGTTTAAAGAGTATATTGAGTAGAACGTCAGTAGATATAGTCTGAAATATTTTGTTAGCTTTTTTTTTTAGAGCAACGGGGCTGGCAGGTAGGATTTAGTTTCTACCTGTCTCTGGCCCACACTCTAGTGTGGGCCAGATACAGGTGGTTAGTAGAAGGGCGACATCGAGAGCCGGAGGGAGGGAGTAGGTGTAACCAATGTGAAATGGCTAGCTAGTTAGCGGGGTGCGCGCTAATAGCGTTTCAATCGGTGACTTCACTCGGTCTGAGACCTTGAAGTAGTTGTTCCCCTTGCTTTGCAAGGGCCGCGGCTTTTGTGGAGCGATGGGTAACGATGCTTCGTGGGAGGCAGTTGTTTATGTGTGCAGAGGGTCCCTGGTTCGAGGAGAGGGACGGAAGCTATACTGTTACATAGGCGTAACAAGCACCACCAAGGCCAGACAGAAGGATGTTTTTTTAGCTAAACAAGTAGGGCTCAAAACAGGTGGGGCTCTGCCAAAAGCTGTATCCCTTCTAGAAAAAAAATAATTTACCCTCCATCCTCCTCTTCCAAACCTCTCCTTTCCACTTTGAAGGGTATTTTCTTTTCTTGGTTGGCCTATTCTCCTCCCCCTCGGAAGTGCATCTACAAGTTGTAAATAAAGACACACACAGAAAAACTTGATTTCTAGTATATGGCACAAAAAGCTTACTGAGATGATACACTGACTATATGACAGATGTGCCTATAGACCTTGTCATAAAAACAGAATGATAGCTACCTAGCCATTTGATTTGCACACACAATTTCCAGTACAGAATAATATCTGAGAAATTCTTATCTTACTCCAGAAATACATAATATTACAAAGGCAGGAGGTAATTAAAGTGCAATTTACCTCAGATTGTGTCTGACTAAGAACCCACAAACAAAAATATCCTCAGGAGTGAAGACTTGGGATTCACCTCAAGAGCTGTAGTGGTGATACGAGGTTTGATGGACACATTTGAGAGCTAATGGACGAAAGAGTTTTGATGACAAGTTATTATGAATACATTTCATTGGTCAAGGGGTCATGAAATGTTCATACAGACATAGAGAGGAACCAATAGTATTGCTTCATGTAAAAAATATAAAAAATCACCATCTTTAGAGTTACTAGGTTTTCATCTGACAGCGACAATATAATAATATAAATCTATGTAAGTGAAATTATTTTAAAATGCAACAGAGTATAAAGTAAGTTACTTCCTTCAGAAATGACATAAGTAAGAGTACAAGCAAAGATTTTTTACAACTAAACCAAGATATACCACAGCCTGTTGTCTCCAATGGGAACAAATGAGTCACGGTGGGCAGAACAAGCAACAAGGTGGGCAGAGCCAAGCAGGAGCTGAACCACTGGTAATAGCACAAAGTATTATTTTAGGCATTTATGAGAAGTGTCTATGTGGTCGGGGGAACCACTGAGAATAGCATAAGGTGCACAAGGTGCTATTCTATATGTATGGAGAAGCGGCAAAACTATAGAGTCTATAGAGACCATAGCATTTATGACTACATGTTGAAGGCATTCAGTTGTACAACTGACTAGGTATTCCTCCTGCCATTACAGCATTCGTGATGATGCTAAAAATACTAGGACCTGGGTGTAACAAAGTGTGTAAGGGGGTACTTGTGTATTTGTCAAGCCTCATCCCTCCATTGGTGTGGTTGATCATACTGTTCTTCGATGGCCAGTACTTTGCTTGTGTAAAGTCAAACTGGAATGGCACATTTGTCATTTCTAAGGAAGATGCTCCTCGGAAATGGTGTGAGCCAGATGAGGATGTACCCACTCAAATGGATCACCATCGGGAATTCCTTGTTCAGTCTCAGGTGAGAAACCAGACAACTTTTATATTAATGAAATATAGCAATTGATTCTTGCATTATTCAAATCATATTTAGTGCAATTGTACATAATGGATTATATAGAAAATGAACAACAAAGAAAGAAAAAAGAAAATGAATGTGCAGGTGAGTTAAAAAGAGGGACTTTCCATAAAATCTCCTCATAGTGCAGTTAACTATCATTTACATTGCTAATGCTTAATAGGATATTATTTTTCCCTGTCTTGTTAGATTATCCTGCCATCTATCACTTCATTGGATTGTGAACATTGCTGAGTCGTAATATTGGGGTCACTTAGAAATGTCCTTGTTTTTGAAATAAAAGCAATTTTTTGTCCATCACATCAAATTTGTTATAAACAGATATACAACCAATCAAACCTCAGCGACATGAGATGCCGCACCACATTCTACACCGCGCTGGGACGTCTGCTGATGGTCGACCTAGGTAGACACACACACCTATCTACACAATTATCAGTAATATTTCTTATTTGGATAACTTTTCATTCTTTCACCTTTTCGTGTGTGTGTAGGTGAGGATGACTAACATGTAAATTGATATCACCCACATTGTAGGCTAATTATTTACCTGCCTGCCCAAGTGTGTCTCCTCCAGAGACCCCGCTTCCTACACCTCCCTCATCCCCTTTCTCTCTCCTCCTCTCTTCCCGCTTGGAGACAGAGGATTATTTTAGAAGGATTGTTAGAAGGATTGTCAGCAACTCCCCTTTGGAAAGAGAACATAAACTGCCCAATCAGTGTCATTGTCATCACTTCTCACTGTTAACTGCACAAAAGAATAACCTAAGAGTGGTGGAGGATAACGGCTGTGACTGGGTTAGGGGAGGGTTTGTCCGGGGGGGATTTCTTTGGCTCATTGCACTCAAGCGACTCCTTGTGGCTGGCCAGGCGCCTGCAAGCTGACTTCGGTCATCAGTTGAGCTGTGTTTCCTCCGATACGTTGGTGTGGCTGGCTTCTGGGTTAAGGGAGCAGTGTGTTAAGAAGCAGCGCGGCTTGGCGGGTCATGTTTCGAGGACGCATACTATAGACCAGAGCCCTATTCCCTATTTATTTATTTATATTATTATTATTTTTTTTCACCTTTATTTAACCAGGTAGGCTAGTTGAGAACAAGTTCTCATTTGCAACTGCGACCTGGCCAAGATAAAGCATAGCAGTGTGAACAGACAACACAGAGTTACACATGGAGTAAACAATTAACAAGTCAATAACAGGATACCCGGGCCAGGTCGATTAGAAAGGCCTGCTCACAGAAGTGTTTTAGGGAGCGTTTGACAGTGATGAGGGGTGGTCGTTTGACTGCGGCTCCGTGGCGGATACAGGCAATGAGGCAGTGATCGCTGAGATCCTGGTTGAAGACAGCAGAGGTGTATTTGGAGGGCCAGTTGGTCAGGATGACGTCTATGAGGGTGCCCTTGTTTACAGAGTTAGGGTTGTACCTGGTGGGTTCCTTGATGATTTGAGTGAGATTGAGGGCATCTAGCTTAGATTGTAGGACTGCCGGGGAGTTAAGCATATCCCAGTTTAGGTCACCTAACAGAACAAACTCTGAAGCTAGATGGGGGGCGATCAATTCACAAATGGTGTCCAGGGCACAGCTGGGAGCTGAGGGTGGTCAGTAGCAGGCGGCAACAGTGAGAGACTTATTTCTGGAGAGAGTAATTTTCAAAATTAGTAGTTCGAACTGTTTGGGTATGGACCTGGAAAGTATGACATTACTTTGCAGGCTATCTCTGCAGTAGACTGCAACTCCGCCCCCTTTGGCAGTTCTATCTTGACGGAAGATGTTATAGTTGGGTATGGAAATCTCTGAATTTTTGGTGGCCTTCCTGAGCCAGGATTAAGACACGGCAAGGACATCAGGGTTAGCAGAGTGTGCTAAAGCAGTGAGTAAAACAAACTTAGGGAGGAGGCTTCTGATGTTGACATGCATAAAACCAAGGCTTTTTTTCGATCACAGAAGTCAACAAATGAGGGTACCTGGGGACATGCAGGGCCTGGGTTTACCTCCACATCACCCGCGGAACAGAGAAGGAGTAGTATGAGGGTGCGGCTAAAGGCTATCAAAACTGGTCGCCTAGAGCGTTGGGGGCAGAGGATAAGAGGAGCAGGTTTCTGGGCATGGTAGAATATATTCAGGGCATAATGCGCAGACAGGGGTATGGTGGGGTGCGGGTACAGCGGAGGTAAGCCCAGGCACTGGGTGATGATGAGAGAGGTTGTATCTCTGGACATGCTGGTTGTAATGGGTGAGGTCACTGCATGTGTGGGAGGTGGGACAAAGGAGGTAACAGGGGTATGAAGAGTGGATCTAGGGGCTCCATTGTGAACTAAAACAATGATAACTAACCTGAACAACAGTATACAAGGCATATTGACATTTGAGAGAGACATACAGCGAGGCATACAGTAATCACAGGTGTTGAATTGGGAAAGCTAGCTAAAAACAGTAGGCGAGGCTAATCAGCTAGCACAACAAACAGCAGGTAAAATGGCGTTGACTAGGCAACGGGGCCGACAGATAAAACAAACAAGCAGAATGGAGTACCGTGATTAATGGACAGTCCAGCGTGCGTCAGCTATGTAGCCAAGAGATCAGTGTCCAGGGGCAGCGGTGGATGGGCAGGGAAGCTGGACTGGCGAGTGTTATCCAGGTTTTAAAAAAAACTAACAATGACTAAATAGCTTGTAGCTAGTTAGCTGGTTAGCGTCTGGAGGTTCTTGAGTGTGTCATAAAAAAATTCAATGTAATAGCGATTCCGTATCACATTGGGTGAGGCAGGTTTCCGGAAGGTATAAACAAATTAAAAATCAAAAAGAGATAGAAAGTAAATGGGTCCAGAGAGTGTTTGGGACGCGGTGATTCAGACGGTTAGCAGGCCTGTGCTAACAAGCTAACAGTTCGTAGGCCCGGGCTAGACAAGGTAGCAGTTAGCGGACCGGAGCTTGACAAGCTAGCCGTTAGCAGGCCGAATTAGCAAGCAGGGAGATAGCGAGGGCTAGAGAGTTAGCCTTTGGGGGACGTCGCGATGGGGTGAGTCTGTTTATTCCTCTTCATGCGGTGACATCGACAGACCGGTCGTGGGCCCGGGTAATTGTAGCCCAGGAGTATGCTACAGGTGCTCTAGTACGCTAGGTGAGCTGGAGACACAGCGATTCAGAAAGCTCGCGGGCCTTGGCCAGCAGATGGATCTTTGGCGATGTCGCAACGGAAAAGCCTGTTGAAACCACCTCGGACGATTATGTCGGCGGACCAGTCGTGATGGATCGGCGGGGCTCCGTGTCGGCAGTAAAGGGTCCAGGCCAATTGGCAAAGAGGTATTGTAGCCCAACAATTTGCTGTTGGACCTCTTCGGCTAGTCGGGAGATGGGCTTAGCTCGAGGCTAGCTCAAGGCTAACTGGTGCTTGCTTTGGGACAGAGACGTTAGCCAGGAGTAGCCACTCGGATTGCAGCTAGCTAGTTGCGATGATCCGGTGTAAAGGTTCAGAGCTTGCGTAGGAATCCGGAGATGTGGTAGAGAAAAAGCAGTCTGATATGCTCTGGGTTGATGTCGCGCTGGTGTCCTAGTTAACTTTGAAGACCGCTAGCAGTGGCTAACTGAGTACTAGCTAGTAGCTAGTTAGCTGGCTAGCTTCTGATGGGGGTTCCGGTTCTAAAGTATAGAAAAAGCAGATCCGTACCACATTGGGTGATGCGGGTTGCAGGAGAGTATATTCAGCCTGTAGTTGGAAAGTGAGATTAAAATATGTACGAAATATATGCAGAAAAAAACGAGGAAAACTATATTTACACCAGACAGGACGGGACAAGACAAAACACGCGTCCGACTGTTACGCCATCTTGGATAGGACACTACTATAGACCATGAGTTTTAATGACTCCAACATGCATGGCTTCTTCAGCATGGTGGTTGAAGAAGAGAGAAGAGATGTACCAGGAACTCTATTGAGTTCAGCATCACCTTCTGGGATCAGCCACACTTGGGAACTCTTCTACCTAGTTCAGCATCACGTTCTGGGATCAGCCTCACTTGGGAACTCTTCTACCTAGTTCAGCATCACATTCTGGGATCAGCCTCACTTGGGAACTCAAGAGAGACAGGCCTGGGTCTTTACCCCCCACCGACAGAGAGGCTGGAGCAGGGATTTAACCCCTCCCATAGTCCCAGAGAAACAAATAGACAGAGGCTCTGCCATTCACTTAGCTCACTGCCATTCTTCTGCTTTGTGGGAACAAGACCTACTGAACCAACTCCAGCCATCAAACAGAGCAGAGAGAGAGATGCACAACATAACCCCCTTCCTCTGTCTCTTCTACCTTCCTCCTCAGCGTGGCAGATGTGTTGCTACCTACCCTCACCACCTGGGGGCGGCCCGCCTGTCAGGAAGTCCAGGATCCAGTTGCAGAGTGCCTTATGGTGGCTGTGGGGTTATTGTATGGGAAGGCATAAGGCACAAGCTATGGACAACAAACACAATTGCATTTTAACGATGGCAGTTTGAATGCACAGAGACGAGATCCTGAAGTCCATTGTCGTGCCATTCATCCGCTGCCATCACTTCATGTTTCAGCATGATAATGCACAGCCCCAACGCAACATGTGAAGTGTTGGTCCTGTGTTTCATGAGCTGAAATAAAAAAGAGTCCAGAAATTTTCCATATAAACAAAAGCACATTTCTCTCCAGGAACCACTCCCTGCACTAGCAGCATTTGACCGGCTTCCCTTTACCATGGATGTTCATGTGACTCAAGGTCATGAACTTCCTCCCACACAACGTGGAGACGAACGGCTTCTCGCCGGCGTGAAACTTTAGGTGCATGTTGCGATTTCCGACTTGCGAAAACCCCTGCCGCACACTTCACACATATACGTCTTCTCCCCTGAGCACACTCTTTCATGTGCCTCTATCTTCCATCAAAGGAATCCTCTTCGCTCCCCTTTACTACTTCTATATCTGCAGCAGGTTCTGTAATGGCTGTCATTTCCATGGGGAAGCAATGACGTGCATCCTAAATAAATAATGCCTTTTATAGTGCACTACTTTTGGCCAGTGCCCATTAGGGTCTGGTGAAAAGTAGAGCACTATGAAGGGAATAGGGTCAGGGTCTAAAATGAACAGGTATCCCACTTTCTGACTTCAGATGCTGAGGGAGTATAGATGCTGTAGGGACTATAGATGCTATATCTATAGGGACTATGGATTTTATTGGGACCATAGATGTTCAGGGACTATTGATGCTAGGGACCATTGTAGAGAGTATGACAACTATGGAGACTATAGAGGAACCGCAGAAGATACATATGCATGATTAGGAGGTAACAATGAGTGATACGGGAGATTACTGAGTGTGTTTGGGATAGTACTAAGTTAATTTTTGTATTTATTATTTCACCTATATTTAACCAGGTAGGCTAGTTGAGATCAAGTTCTCATTTACAACTGTGACCTGGCCAAGATAAAGCAAAGCAGTGTGACACAGACAACAACACAGAGTTACACATGGAATAAACAATAAACACGCAATAACACAATAAACAAGTCAATAACAGAGTAGAAAAAAAGAAAGTCTATATACAGTGTGTGCAAAGGCATGAGGAGGTAGGTAATAAATACACCATAGGAGCGAATAATTACAATTTAGCAGATTAACACTGGAGTGATAAATGAGCAGATGATGATGTGCAAGTAGAGATACTGGTGTGCAAAAGAGCAGAAAAGTAAATAAAAACAGTATGGGGATGAGGTAGGTCGATTGGGTGGGCTATTTACAGATGGACTATGTACAGCTGCAGCGATCGGTTAGCTGCTCAGATTGCTAATGTTTAAAGTTGGTGAGGGAAATAAAAGTCTCCAACTTCAGTGATTTTTGCAATTCGTTCCAGTCACTGGCAGCAGAGAACTGGAAAGAAAGGCGGCCAATGAGGTGTTGGCTTTATGGATGATCAGTGAGATATACCTGCGGGAACGTGCGCTACGGGTGGGTGTTGTTTTCGTGACCAGTGAACTGAGATAAAGCGGAGCTTTACCTAGCATAGACTTATAGATGGCCTGGAGCCAGTGGGTCTGGCGACAAATATGTAGCGAGGGCCAGCCGACTAGAGCATACAGGTCGCAGTGGTGGGTGGTATAAGGTGATTTGGTAACAAAACGGATGGCACTGTGATAGACTGCATCCAATTTGCTGAGTAGAGTATTGGAAGCTATTTTGTAGATGACATTGCCAAGATCGAGGATCGGTAGGATAGTCAGTTTTACGAGGGTAAGTTTGGCAACGTGAGTGAAGGAGGCTTTGTTGCGAAATAGAAATCCGATTCTAGATTTGATTTTGGATTGGAGATCTAATATGAGTCTGGAAGGAGAGTTTACAGTCTAACCAGACACCTAGGTATTTATAGTCGTCCACATATTCTAGGTCGGAACCGTCCAGGGCGGTGATGCTAGTAGGGCGGGCGGGTGCGGGCAGCAAATGGTTGAAAAGCATGCATCTGGTTTTACTAGCGTTTAAGAGCAGTTAGAGGCCACGGAAGGAGTGTTGTATGGCATTGAAGCTCGTTTGGAGGTTAGTTAGAACAGTGTCCAAGGAAGGGCCAGAAGTATACAGAATGGTGTCGTCTGCGTAGAGGTGGATCAGGGAATCGCCCGCAGCAAGAGCAACATCATTGATATATACAGAGAAAAGAGCCGGCCCGAGAATTGAACCCTGTGGTACCCCCATAGAGACTGCCAGAGGTCCGGACAACATGCCCTCCGATTTGACACACTGAACTCTGTCTGCAAAGTAGTTGGTGAACCAGGCGAGGCAGTCATTAGAAAAACCAAGGCTATTGAGTCTGCCGATAAGAATACGGTGATTGACAGAGTCGAAAGCCTTGGCCAGGTCGATGAAGACGGCTGCACAGTACTAGTACTGTCTTTTATCGATGAAGGTTATGATATCGTTCAGTACCTTGAGCGTGGCTGAGATGCACCCGTGACCGGCTCGGAAACCGGATTGCACAGCAGAGAAGGTACGGTGGGATTCGAAATGGTCAGTGATCTGTTTATTAACTTGGCATTCGAAGACTTTAGATAGGCAGGGCAGGATGGATATAGGTCTGTAACAGTTTGGGTCTATGGTGTCACCCACTTTGAACAGGGGGATGACCGCGGCAGCTTTCCAATCTTTAGGGATCTCGGACGATACGAAAGAGAGGTTGAACAGGTTGCTAATAGGGGTTGCAACATAGTTTTAGAAAGAGAGGGTCCAGATTGTCTAGCCCAGCTGATTTGTACGGGTCCAGGTTTTGCAGCTCTTTCAGAACATCTGCTATCTGGATTTGGGTGAAGGAGAAGCTGGGGGGGCTTGGGCGAGTAGTTGCGGGGGGAGGGGGGGCAGGTCTGTTGGCCGGGGTTGGAGTAGCCAGGAGGAAGGCATGGCCAGCCGTTGAGAAATTCTTATTGAAATTTTCGATTATCATGGATTCATCGGTGGTGACCGTGTTACCTACCCTCAGTGCATTGGGCAGCTGGGAGGAGGTGCTATTGTTCTCCTTGGACTTTACAGTGTGTGGATGAGAGTGATGACTAATTAACTGAATAGGGGTTTAGCACAGGTGTGAGAGTTGTGTGAATGTGGGATGACGTGTTAAGTTGGAAGTTCAACAAATGGTTTTAGTTTGGGAAAGGGAAATAGTCAAATGGAGGATCCTTGCTGGGAACCAAAAGGGACATGTAGTGTAATGGCAAAAATAATTGGTTGGGGGGTTACTGAACCAAACAGAGGACTGGACAAAATGGACAGATGGACATTTCCCTGTTGATGGAACACTGAGCACAGAAAGACTTGAGTCTGTCTGTGAAAGGCCAACATTAAAGTAAAGAAAGAAAACACAAGAAGGTTAAAGTGAATTGGGGCGATTTCAGAAAGTGGGAGAGCGAAGCAGAAAATGCAAAAGTAAGAGTACTGATGGTAAAGCAAGTGAAACTGGAGAAGAAAGAGTAAGATGAAAAAAATTAAAAGAAGTAGCCTGGCTGGCCTTTCTCTGAAGGGAAGCCTTACATGGGGCCCACCTTGTATCCACCACTGCCAAATCCTCCACCAGCACACGGAGATGGTTGGCCTCCTAAACCTAACTCCCTCCTAACCCAGTTGGGGTTGGGCCTGTGCCAGGTGGAGGAGCCATGGGATTAGGTGCTGTTGGAGGGGCTGAAGATGATCAAGCTGAAAGCCAATGGCAAAAACAATGACCAAAGCGAATGAGCAGAGAGGAACACAGGAGAGAGAGTGAAGAAGAGGAACTAGAAGAGCGCAGGAAAGAACTGGAGAAACGTAGGAGAAAAGAGGAAAGCAGAGAAACAGGAAGCAAATTAAGAGTGCAAGCAGGAGGAATGAAGAAGCAAGTACCCTTCCTGCATCTTCCAGCATTAGGCTATCAGAACCTTCTAAAGCCATGACATCCATTTCTGGACTTTTCCAAGCTGTTTAAAGGCACAGTCAACTTAGTGTATGTAAACTTCTGACCCACTGGAATTGTGATACAGTGAATGATAAGTGAAATAATCTGTCTGTAAACAATTGTTGGAAAAATTACTTGTGTCATGCACAAAGTAGATGTCCTAACCAACTTGCCAAAACTATAGTTTTTTAACAAGAAATGCGTGGAGTGGTTGAAAAATGGGTTTTAATGACTCCAACCTAGTAAATGTATGTAAACTTCCGACTTCAACTGTATGTAGTTTCATAGACATATTCTTGCATTTTTTCTGGTTTGTTCGAAATCGTTAAGAATAACATAAAACCAGTCTGCACACCACCAAGGCGAAATATTTTGGTCTTGACTCTTTGTTGACAGTGTTGGGGGATGGGTAATGTAATGATGCTCGAGTGCCAAATCAACACATATTTGTTTCTATTTGTCTTTGTTACTTCTTTAATATATTTAAGAGTCCTTTTTTAAATATATTTGTATAGTTTTAAATGTTATGATTATTTATTTGTGTTGTTCCAAATGTCTGAATAAAAATTACAGTTAGTGCAGAATGGCGCTTTTTGGGTGTCGGGGGGCTGAAGGGGGTGAGGGGGTCGCCCAGGGAGCCATATAAGCTAGAACCACCACTGGCTACACCTGTGGGAAGTTAGGGCATATTTCAAACATTGTCCTAAATGCTAAATGACTTAAATGTCCTGGAGTGGACCCTGGAGCTGACGGAAGGAGAGACTGGAGCTGCTACAACTGTGGGAAGGTAGGGCATCATTCAACACACTGCCCAGTTGAAGAAGGCCAAGGAGAGTGGCCGTCCCTATCTGTGAGCGTGTAGGTTAATAATCCATTTGGAAGAGGCAGTGGACGAGGGGGCTACCAACCATATGAAGAACAAAGATGAAGAACCAGAAGAAACCTGTCAAACGCTAAAATTGACCACCTTGTCAACCCAAAACCCCCTTATTGATATCTTAGTGAACTAACATAAAATTCAATTTTTGGTGGACACTGAGGCCGCCGTCTCAGTGTTGAAAATGTCTGTCTCCCCCTTAAAGAAAACAATGCACACGGTGGGAGCGTCTGGAATTCCCTGAAGAATGTTTGACTTTTCACCTGGGGAAAATGGAGACACCGATTCCTGTACTCCTCTGCTTGCCCAGTAAATGTATTAGGAAGAGATTTGATGTGATTTGAATTTATCTGTTGCCTGTACCGAAGAAGGATTGTCATTGGGATCGAGAGAAAATTCAATCTTCCCATGCCTGATGAACTGCTACTATGCTTGGCACCTGAAATATCACCATGTTATGGGTCAGCTGAGAGAGCAATCGCTCTCTTCCCCGTTGCATGGTAACTGGGAAGTGTCTGAATACCTACATTGTACTGCTGCTGTTCCATCATGTGAAGAGGACCCTGAATATCAACAGAGATGGTCAAAACAAAGAAGAGGAAATTGATATAACCATGAATGGGATATACAGAGGAGAAGACTTCGTAGCAGCTGGAGTGTTGTTGACGAATACTCAGATGAGTTTGTATGAAGTCCCTGGCTCTGTTCCCCATTGTAGCTTATCGAAAGCTTCAGGAAAGCAATGGAAAGATGCAGTTATTTGGATGAAGAAAGTGATGGAAGCAACTGATTGGGTGGCCTGGGAAGGGGAAGGACAGTGGTCAGCTTCTACAACAACTTTCTATTCCCCGTGATAAGCTACTGCAATGATAACACCAAGAAAATAACCAATTCCTGTTGAAACCATGTCTGTGGTATTACAAGATAATTCACACATGGATTGGCTAAAAGATATCCCTGAAGAACTGTGGGCTAAACCAAAGACCGACATTGGATGGCAAGGAGCTGCACCAGTTGTGGTAATTCCACAAAGCACCCACAGACCTTACAAAGAGGCGTTCTGGTTCCCTTCCCGAATTCGCCTTGTAACACAGGTTCAGTATGTTGACGAATTATTGGTTTGCTCAAAAACAGAGAAGATATGTCACGAGGACACTAGGGCGTTGATTTTTTGAACAGATTGCACACAGTAACTTTGTTTCCTCTCGCCAAATATCTTCAGCCTCCTGAGGTCCCCCAGAGGACGTCTCTCTTACAGGCTATCCAAACCAAATCAAACTTCATTGGTCACATACACATGGTTAGCAGATGTTATTGCAAGTGTAGAGAAATGCTTGTGCTTCTAGTTCTGACAGTGCAGTAATATCTAACAAGTAATCTAACAATTCCACAACAACTACCCAATACACACAAATCTAAGTATCTATATACATATAAATATGAGCGATGAGCGATGACCGAGCGGCATAGGCAAGATGCAATAGATGGTATAAAATACAGTATATACATATTGAATGATTAATACAAGACAATTAAACATTATTAAAGTGGCATTATTAAAGTTACCAATGATTTCAAGTCTGTATGTAGGCAGCAGCCTCTCTGTGTTAGTGATGGTTGTATAACAGTATGATGGCCTTGAGATAGAAGCTATTTTTCAGTCTCTCTGTCCCAGCTTTGATGCACTTCTACTGACATCGCTTTCTGGATGGTAACGGTGTGAACAGGTAGTGGCTCAGGTAGTTGTATTTTTACCCCTTTTTCTCCCCAATTTCGTGGTATCCAATTGTTTAGTAGCTACTATCTTGTCTCATCGCTACATCTCCCGTACGGGCTCGGGAGAGAAGAAGGTTGAAAGTCATGCGTCCTCTGATACACAACCCAACCAAGCTGCACTGCTTCTTAACACAGCGCTATCCAACCCGGATGCCAGCCGCACCTTTCGCCCAGAACAGGTTGTCACTGCAAGGAATGGAGGAAGACATGGTTGAGTTTTGTGTCACCCTTAACAGTGTTCTCAAGACTCTCTTTCCTCACAAGTGAAGGCGTCTTTGCCGAACTTGGCTGATGGAGCTGAGCACTGTTTGAGCCCAGGTGATTTCGTGGTGGTCAAAGACTTCAGGAGAAAGAATTGGAAGGATCCCTGTTGGAGAGGGCCATACCAAGTTCTTCTGACCACCCCCACTGTGGTGAAGGTTTCTGAAAGAGATACCTGGATCAAGGATAACGCACTGCAGACAAGTTCCTGATCCTAGAAAAGATGGGGCTACCGCCAGATCCGGTGGTCTCAGGAACAGTCGGTGCAGAATAGATGTCGCTGCAGCCCAATGGTGGTAAAAACTATATGAACAATGGTTAAACATTGAGAGATTTAGTCAAGCCTAAGTGTCCAGATCCCTTGTCTATGTGTGTGCATTTTAGGTTGTATAACCCAGAGTGAAGGGCTTGTAAGGATGGAGTGTTTGGTGCAACGAGTTGATTTCACTTACTTTAATATAACCTTCTTTGATAGAAGGGATAGGAGGGAATGTGAGGGAAATGTTATGTTTATGTATCAAATCAATACTACAAAGTATCGAATCAATGCTACTTTCTAATAACTAATTAGAAAGTTTCATACAGGTGACTGACTGATCGTGTATGATGGAACCCTCACTATTACTGTTCCTCAACTTGGCGGTACGCCCAGAATATTACTATGGGAACAACCCGAGGCATCTCAGTTTCATGGTCTCAACTTGGAGAGAGAGAGAGATCCTCGTGAGCCACCAGTAGTGATTAATTAATTATGCTAAATCATGCAAATATAACTTGTCTGTGTATAGCCGCATATAAGACAACTGCTGGGACCACCCCAACAGCTTCTGATAGACCTGTAGGGTGTGCAGAGTTTGTTGTAATCTCCCCAGCTTGCTGATAAGAAAGAGTGATTCATTTTAAGATTGACTTCAGGTGTCCCTAGTGTTGAATTGCCATCACAGGGGTTCTACTTCAGGGCTCTCCAACCCTGTTCCTGGAGAGCCACGGTCCTGTAGGTTTTCACTCCTGTCAAATCGATTGGATGCATGGCGATGCTTCTGTAGCTTATGTGGCCGACACAGGGACACATAATAAATACATGAATAAAGGTAGCATTAATCTCACCATCGCTGTTTTTATAATGAAAAAGTGACCAAAAACAGATTCCATTTTTAATGGAAGGATTTGTATAGAAAGCCAACTTGAAGCCAACAGATATTGTTCTCCTTGTAATAACCGCACGTGATTTTACCGCAACAGAGTAGCGCAACACCCTTCAACTGAAGCGACAGGAAACAAACAAAAGTGGCCACATCTCTCACTAACGGATCAAAAATTAAATCACAGATAATTATAAGGGCGTAGGAGAAATTATAGATTATAAAATGACTTTTCAAGAACCAAATTGAGGAAATGTCAGATTTTCAAGGTAGGCCTATTCCAATACTTGAATTTCTGAGCTTCAAGTTCAAGTAGGAGACTTCAAGCCCCTTGTAATTGTTTAAAATGGCAGGTGTAACATGGAAACCAAAATGTATTTGTCATGTTATTTCATTACCAGATCATGTTGTGAATAAGCCCACTAGACTATGCAATTTGTTGTTATTATATCCAGAATGAATAATAGGAATAGCATTGGGTGTTGCGCGGTAGTCTATCCTTCACAATTGAGTATGGTGGACTATGTCCAATCCGAGGAACAAAAATATTTGAAAACATTAACTCATTATCTCAATAATTTCTCTGTTAAAAAGAAAGAGACCCTGCTGTAAATCAAGCAGACCAATGTGGATCCAGGCAAGTTGGTGGTTGAAGATATCCCTCTAGTGGTGTGGGGGCTGTGCTTTGGCAAAGTGGGTGGGGTTATATCCTGCCTGTTTGGCCCTGTCCGGGGGTATCGTCGGCCGGGGCCACAGTGTCTCCCGACCCCTCCTGTCTCAGCCTCCAGTATTTATGCTGCAATAGTTTGTGTCAGGGGGCTAGGGTCAGTCTGTATTTTCTGGAGTATTTCTCCTGTCTTATTCTTATGTGAATTTAAGTATTCTCTCTCTCTTTCTCTTTCTCTTTCTCTTTCTCTCTCTCTCTCTCTTTCTCTCTCTTTCTCCATTTCTCTCGGAGGACCAGAACCCTAGGACCATGCCTCAGGACTACCTGGCCTGATGACTCCTTGCTGTCCCCAGTCCACCTGGTTGTGCTGCTGCTCCAGTTTCAACTGTTCTGCCTGCGGCTATGGAACCCTGACCTGTTCACCGGACGTGCTACCTTGTCCCAGACCTGCTGTTTTCAACTCTCTAGAGACAGCAGGAGCGGTAGAGATACTCTGAATGATCAGCTATGAAAAGCCAACTGACATTTACTCCTGGGGTGCTGAACTGTTGCACCCTCTACAACCACTGTGATTATAAGTATTTGACCCTGCTGTTCATCTATGAACATTTGAACATCTTGGCCATGTTCTGTTATAATCTCCACCCGGCACAACCAGAAGAGGACTGGCTAGGACTGGCCAGAAGAGGACTGGTTCATAGCCTGGTTCCTCTCTAGGTTTCTTTCTAGGTTCTAGTTTTTCCAAGCCACCATGCTTCTACACCTGCATTGCTTACTGTTTGGGGTTTTAGGCTGGGTTTCTGTACAACACTTTGTGACATCAGCTGATGTAAGAAGGGCTTTATAAATACATTTGATTGATTGAGTCCATAAGGCCCCGTCACCTGCAAATAACGACCTCCCAATATCTGTCTGTACTTGAGAGTAAACATCATTGATCATGATTGAGAACAACAGAGCACTAATCACGCTCCCCTGCAATGTACCGTTATCCATCAGGTAGAAACTTCCCCACCTCACCTGGATAGAACTTCCAAACAGGAAATCCTTTATCCATTTGTACATTCTTCCTCCTATCCCCATAATATCAAGGTTGATTAACAACCCCTCCTTCCACATCATATTATACACCTTCTCCACATCATATTATACACCTTCTCCACATCAAAAACAATCCTCTGTCCACCATTGGACTGCTGTTCTCACCCAGTTATTCATACTATCCACATCCCTTCTCATATCCACCCGAGTCATCACCTGCTCACTCAGCTCCTGAAACTGATCCCATTTTGCCCTTCCAAACACCCACCTGCCTACTCCATTCACTGACACCTCCCACCGGCCTACTGTGCATACTATGGGTTAATGATCACTCCCTACTGTCAACTCCTCCCATACCTCCCACTCACAGATTCCTGCCATCGTACTACAGTAGTTACCAGTGAGTTCCAAGGCAGACTCTTTCCCTGTGGCTACATCAATCCCGGTCTCTCAGCCATCATTCAGTCACATCAGATCTTGGATTTCTATCAGATTATCCATCACTTGGCCATTTCCATCCATTCATGTCCCAGAAACATCACAAATGGTCCTTTTGTTTGATAATGTCCTTCTTTATGTCCCAAAAATGTCAATTTATTTGGCGCATTTGATTCAGAAATACACCGGTTCCAACTTGCCCAACATGTCTACAAATGATCTAATAAGTTACCTGTAAACTTGGTCCAAACATTTCAAACAACGTTCCTAATCCAACCTTAGGTATCCTAAAACGTAAATAATCGATCAAATTCAAGACGGAATATACTGTGTTTAATACCGGATAAATACAACGTGAAGCGCGTTCCAGTTCTCTACCAAACAGAAGAGTCCACTAGGCTTGACACTCACAAAGAACAACCCTACTTCCTCATTTCTCAAAAGAAAACATCAATCAATTTCTAAAGACGGTTGACATCTAGCGGAGGCCTTAGGAACTGCAACCAGGTTACTTTGGGCATGCTTTTCATCCGGACGTGAAAATACTGCCCCCTATCCCTAAGAAGTTTTAACCAACAGTGCAGTTCAAGAAGAGTTAAGAAAATATTTACCAAATAAACTAGTGTAAAAAAATCACAAATTAATAAAAAGTAACACAATAATATAACAATAACGAGGCTATATACAGGTGGTACCGGTACCCAGTCAGTGTCCGGGGGTACAGGTTAGTTGAGGTCATTTGAACATGTAGGTAGGGGTGAAGTGACTATGCATAGATAATAAACAGCGACTAGCAGCAGTGTACAAAACAAATGGAGGGGGGGGGTCAATGTAAATAGTCCGGTGGCCATTTGACGAGGTGTACGACTACAAAGCAAGAGGAGAGGAAATAAGCCCTGTCTCCCATCCATTATCATGAGAAATGTCCGCTCGCTTGTAAAATAGACAGAGGAACTATAGGCAACAACTTCATATATGAGATTACATCGGCAAACAAGTCTAGTATGCTTTGCTAATGGAGGTCATATCTGATTCCCGTGTGGAGCTGGATGGTTCCACAATCGTCAGAGCTGACAGGAGCTCAGAACCTTCAGGGAAAAGTAGGAAGGAGGTGTCTGTCTGTATGTGAACAATCAATGGTGCCACACTAACCATGTCACAGTGAAGGTGAGGGTTTGTTCTCCTCGTGTGGAGCTATTAGCAGTGGGCTGCAGACCTTCCCTAGGGTGATAGTGATGGTTGTCTACATCCCGCCGACCGCAAACACAAACCTGGCCACAGACTCTATCCACAAATTCACCACAGGCCTACTCAATCGATCACACGAGTCGGCTGTTGTTATGTCTGGAGATTTCAACCACTGTTTGCCGTCCGCGACACTTCCTACTTTCAAAGACCGTTGACCTTCTCTTCGCCAATGTGAATGATGCCTACTGTTTGACTGCTCTGCCTCCGCTGGAACAGTCGGACCACAACCTCATCCAGCTGCTACCAAAATACCGCCCACTGGTCCAGAGGCATCTCGTCACTCAGGCGGTGATTCACGAATGGACATCCGAAGCTGGAGTGGCACTACAGAGCTGCTTTGAAGTGTTGGGTACTAACTTCTAAACTTGAAGTATTAAATATCCTTTTTCATGTTATCATATTAGAACTGAGGGTATGGACATCTACTGAGAGAGAAAGGGGAGTGCAGGAAGAACATGTTATTGCTAAATCGCAGGTATCCTAAGGAGAGGAGGAGGGCCACAGTCTGGTTCCAGTCAACAGATAAGGTAGGACAGCCGTGAGTTGGGGAGGAGTGAGGAATTTGGGCTGGGGGCAGGTCAGATGAAGTGAGAAAGAACAAGCATCACTAAAATCCTGTCTAGCAACGGAGATGTATTGGCTGTCCAGGTGTGCAAGGATCATACTCAGCATAGGAGGAAGGTATGAAATACATGTGCTTGTAAACTTGGTTTGAGCTTTGACTAGTTGTCCGTTGGGTTCTAAATAAACAGAGTCAAAACTAACAGAAGGTACAGATTGGAATTTATTTATAGACAATTGGGAGGAGGCTCTTAATGGTATTTTCTGAACAGACTATGTTAACTTCTGTCCTGACAATGTGGTGCCAAGCAAAACTGTGAAATGCAAATAATAAGCCATGGGTCACAACGGAAACCCAGGACGCACTGAACAGGAAAAATACCTCTTTTGAAACTGTAAATAAGGGTGAGAGTGGTACAGAAGGAAATTAAAGGGCTGATCAGGAAAGGCAATTATGTATAGAAACTGAAGCTAGAATGCAAGCTGCAAGCGAATAACATGACGGATGTCTGGGATGGTATGAAGAAGATAACAGGCTACATTACAACTACAGCGTGATGAGGGAAGGGAGAGAGTCACAGAGTTTAACCAGTTTTCTACCAGATTCGATAAGCATGATTTCTCAGCAGAGCAACAGCAGATATGGGAGGTGCTGGACTCTGATCTGGGAAGCACTGAGCCCATGAGCATCTCAGAGGAACAAGTAGTGAAGCAGCTGAAGAGGATCAATCCCATTAAGTCAGCAGGGCCTGATGGAGTTAAAGCCAGAGGACTCAAGGTACGTGCTAATTAACTGGCTTTCATTCTGCAGTATATTTTCAACCTGTCCCTAATACGATCAGATATTCCTACTAAATGGAAAACATCCTGCATAGTGCCTATCTCAAAGAAAGCAGGAGGGACTGAAAGACTTTAGACCAATGGCTTTGACATGTTTTAATACCCTTATTAAGAGTTGAGGTGGCAGCCTATCTGGATTCTTTGCGATTTTCCTACCACCCAAAACCGGTGTTGAAGATGCTCGGCTCTATTTCCTCCACAGAGTGTATGAGCACCTGGAGAAGCCCGGCTGTGTGGTGAGAATAATGTTCTTTGACTTCTTAAGTTCTTTCAATATCATACAACCCCACCTGCTGGCTCAAAAGCTAAAGGACATTCGCGTAAATCTACACAAAATCAAATGGATTGTGAACTACCTGACCAATAGACCACAGTTCGTAAGACTGAACCATGTAGTATCAGATCGGATGTGTACTAACACGGGGGCACTGCAGGGGACGGTCCTGTCACCTTTTCTGTTTACCCTTTACACAAATTACTTCACACAACAACAATGAACTCAGCCACTTACAGAAATTCTCTGATCACTCAGCTATAATAAACTGAGTCATGAGAGGAGACTCTGCTATAGTAAACTGAGTCATGAGAGGAGACTCTGCTATAGTAAACTGAGTCATGAGAGGAGACTCTGCCATAGTAAACTGTGTCACAAGAGGAGACTCTGCTATAGTAAGCTGTGTCATGAGAGGAGACTCTGCTATAGTAAACTGTGTCACGAGAGGAGACTCTGCTATAGTAAGCTGTGTCATGAGAGGAGACTCTGCTATAGTAAGCTGTGTCGTGAGAGGAGACTCTGCTATAGTAAACTGTGTCACGAGAGGAGACTCTGCTATAGTAAGCTGTGTCGTGAGAGGAGACTCTGCTATAGTAAACTGTGTCACGAGAGGAGACTCTGCTATAGTAAGCTGTGTCGTGAGAGGAGACTCTGCTATAGTAAACTGTGTCACGAGAGGAGACTCTGCTATAGTAAGCTGTGTCACGAGAGGAGACTCTGCTATAGTAAGCTGTGTCATGAGAGGAGACTCTGCTATAGTAAGCTGTGTCGTGAGAGGAGACTCTGCTGTAGTAAACTGTGTTATGAGAGGAGACTCTGCTATAGTAAACTGAGTCATGAGAGGAGACTCTGCTATAGTAAACTGAGTCATGAGAGGAGACTCTGCTATAGTAAACTGAGTCATGAGAGGAGACTCTGCCATAGTAAACTGTGTCACAAGAGGAGACTCTGCTATAGTAAGCTGTGTCATGAGAGGAGACTCTGCTATAGTAAGCTGTGTCATGAGAGGAGACTCTGCTATAGTAAGCTGTGTCGTGAGAGGAGACTCTGCTATAGTAAACTGTGTCACGAGAGGAGACTCTGCTATAGTAAGCTGTGTCACGAGAGGAGACTCTGCTATAGTAAGCTGTGTCATGAGAGGAGACTCTGCTATAGTAAGCTGTGTCGTGAGAGGAGACTCTGCTGTAGTAAACTGTGTTATGAGAGGAGACTCTGCTATAGAAAGCTGTGTCATGAGAGGAGACTCTGCTATAGTAAACTGTGTTATGAGAGGAGACTGCTATAGTAAGCTGTGTCATGAGAGGAGACTGCTATAGTAAACTGTGTCATGAGAGAAGACTGCTATAGTAAGCTGTGTCATGAGAGGAGACTGCTATAGTAAACTGTGTCATGAGAGGAGACTCTGCTATAGTAAGCTGTGTCATGAGAGGAGACTCTGCTATAGTAAGCTGTGTCATGAGAGGAGACTCTGCTATAGTAAGCTGTGTCATGAGAGGAGACTGCTATAGTAAACTGTGTCATGAGAGAAGACTCTGCTATAGTAAGCTGTGTCATGAGAGGAGACTGCTATAGTAAACTGTGTCATGAGAGGAGACGATGCTCATCACAGGGATATATCTTTGTGAAATGGTGCGAGGACAATTACTTGGACCTGAATGTACTGAAGACCAAGGGTCTAGTGGTAGATTTTAGAAGAAAAAAAATATATGTTTTTAAATCCATTTCTACTAATTGTGAAGAGATTGGCACTGTTGACTCTTATAGGTACTTGGGTGTAATAGTAGACAACAGACTGAACTGGAAGGAGACATCTCAGTCTACAAAAAAGCCCAATCCAGACTGTACTATTTAGGGAAGCTGAGATATTTTAACGTATATGACAAAAGGCACTGTATGTTCTACAGCAGTGCTGTGGTGATTGTAGTGACCTAAAGTTGAAGTCCGAAGTTTACATACACCTTAGCCAAGTACATTTAAACTCAGTTTTTCACAATTCCTGACATTTAATCCATCCTAGTAAAAATTCCCTGTCTTAGGTCAGTTAGGATCACCACTTTATTTTAAAATGTGAAATGTCAGAATAATAGTTGAGAGAATTATTTATTTCAGCTTTTATTTCTTTCATCACATTCCCAGTGGGTCAGAAGTTTACATACACTCAATTAGTATTTGGTAGCATTGTCTTTAAATTGTTTAACTTGGGTCAAACGTTTTGGGTAGCCTTCCACAAGCTTCTCACAATAAGTTTGGTGAATTTTGGACGAATACTCCTGACAGAGCTGGTGTAATTGAGTCAGGTTTGTAGGCCTCCTTGCTTGCACACGCTTTTTCAGTTCTGCCCACAATTATTCTAGCGGATTGAGGTCATTGTTTTATGATGGTCACTCCAATACCTTGACTTTGTTCTCCTTCAGACATTTTGCCACAATTTTGGAAGTATGCTTGGGGTCATTGTCCATTTGGAAGACCCATTTGTGACCAAGCTTTAACTTCCTGATGTCTTGAGATGTTGCTTCAATATATACACATAATTTTCCTGCCTCATGATGCCATCTATTTTGTAGCTGCACCAGTCCCTCCAGCAGCAAAGCACCCCCACAACATGATGCTGCCACCCCCGTGCTTCACGTTTGGGATGGTGTTCTTCAGCTTGCAAGCGTCCCCCTTTTTCCTCCAAACATAACGATGGTCATTATGGCCAAACAGTTATATTTTTGTTTCATCAGACCAGAGGACATTTCTCCAAAAAGTACAATTTTTGTCCCCAAGTTGCAAACCGTAGTCTGGCTTTTTCATGGTGGTTTTGGAGGAGTGGCTTCTTCCTTGCAGAGCGGCTTTTCAGGTTATGTCGATATAGGACTCGTTTTTACTGTGGATATAGATACTTTTGTACCTGTTTCATCCAGTATCTTCACAAGGTCCTTTGTGGTTGTTCTTGGATTGATTTGCACTTTTCACACCAAAGTATGTTCATCACTAGGAGACAGAACGCGTCTCCTTCCTGAGTGGTATGACGGCTGCGTGATCCCATGGTGTTTATACTTGCTTACTATTGTTTGTACAGATGAACATGGTACCTTCAGGCGTTTGGAAATTGCTCCCAAGGATGAACCAGACTTGTGGAGGTCTACAAATTTTTTTCAAAGGTATTGGCTGATTTCTTTTGATTTTCCCATGATGTCAAGCAAAGAGGCACTGAGTTTGAAGGTAGACCTTGAAATACATCCACAGGTACACCTCCAATTGACTCAAATTATGTCATTTAGCCTATCAGAAGCTTGTAAAGCCATGAAATCATTTTCTGGAATTTTCCAAGCTGTTTAAAGGCACAATCAATGTAGTGTATGTACATTTCTGACCCAATGGAATTGTGATACAGTGAATTATAAGTGAAATAATCTGTCTGTCAACAAATGTTGGAAAAATAACTTGTGTCATGCACAAAGTAGATGTCCTGACCGACTTTCCAAAACTATAGTTTGTTAACAAGAAATTTGTGGAATGGATGAAAAACGAGTTTTAATGACTCCAACCTAAGTGTATGTAAACTTCCAACTTCAACTGTACATGACTCCACCCTCGGCTGATTGAGGTCATCTCAAACCTCTTCCCATGTGAACGCTCTCAGACACAGATGTCTTCGCTATTAGCTCAATCCTCTCTGTTTTAGACTCTACTTTAGCAGTGTTATTGATAGCTCCTCCTATGAACGTCATCATCTTTCTCTTATCTATGTATAACATATCGCCGCCCACCTGCCCCGTAATCCCCGGTCTAGATGCTCCTACCCATCTCTCCCTTGAACCTGTATCTCCCTGGATCTGGACCACCCTCACTGCCTCAGCATATGACACCCTTCTCTCCACTCTCACTTGTTGCACCTCCACTGCCTGCTTCATTGCCTCCCACTCACTATATGCCACACTATGACCCCCCACACAGCTGCAACACTTTTCCCATTTGACATGTGGACCGTCTGAACTGGTACTTTTTTTCTTATTATTTTCAGTACATGTAGAAGTGTGGTGTCTGTGGTGTAGCAGTATCAAGCACATACCATTAGCCGACTACTTGGTCAAACCTATCGGGATGGTCTGTCACGAACGTCGTAAGGAGCGGACCAAAATGCAGCGTGGTATGTGTTCATGATGATTTTTAGATTAAAGAAAGCACTGAACACTGAATACAAACTATACAAAAACAATAAACGAATAACGACCGTGAAGCTATAATGAGAACTGTGCTGACACAAGCAACTAACATAGACATCCAACATAAAATGCCCACCCAGCTCACGTCCTGACCAACACTAAAACAAGGAAAACACAAAAGAACTATGGTCAGAACGTGACAGTACTCCCCCCCCAAGGTGCGGACTCCGACCGCCCAACCTAAACTTATAGGGGAGGGTCTGGGTGGGCATCTGTCCGCGGTGGCGGCTCTGGCACTGGACGTGGACCCCACTCTATCATTGTCTTTGTCCACCTTCTTAGCGTCCTTTGAGTGGCGACCCTCCTAAATGGCCCCACTGGACTGAGGGGCAGCTCGGGACTGAGGGGCAGCTCAGGCGGCGCTGGGAAGACTGGAGACTCCAGCAGCGCTGGTGAGGAGGAAGGCTCTTGCAGCGCTGGACGGAGGAGCTCTGGCGCCTCTGGATTGAGGGGCTCTGGCGCCTCTGGACTGAGGGGCGGAAGCTCTGGCAGCGCCAGACAGGCGGGAGACTCCGGCAACGCCGTAGAGGAGGAAGGCTCCAGCAGCGCTGGACTGAGGGGCTCTGGCGCCTCTGGACTGAGGGGCTCTGGTGCCTCTGGACTGAGGGGCGGAAGCTCTGGCAGCGCCGGACAGGCGGGAGACTCCGGCAGCGCTGGAGAGGAGGAAGGCTCCGGCAGCGCTGGACAGGCGGGAGCACCTGTAGGGATGAGACGGAGAGACAGCCTAGTGCGGGGGGCTGCCACCGGAGGGCTGGTGCGTGGAGGTGGTACTGGATAGACCGGACCGTGCAGGCGCACTGGAGCTCTTGAGCACCGAGCCTGCCCAACCTTACCTGGTTGAATGCTCCCAGTTGCCCTGCCAGTGCGGAGAGGTGGAATAGCCCGCACTGGGTTGTGCAGGCGAACCGGGGACACCATGCGTAAGGCTGGTGCCATGTACGCTGGCCCAAGGAGACGCACTGGAGACCAGATGCGTAGAGCCGGCTTCATGACACCTGGCTCGATGCCCACTCTAGCCCGGCCGATACGAGGAGCTGGCATGTACCGCACCGGGCTATGCATCCGCACTGGGGGCACCATGCGCTCCACAGCATAACACGGTGCCTGCCCGGTCTCTCTCGCCCTCCGGTAAGCACAGGAAGTTGGCGCAGGTCTCCTACCTGGCTTCGCCAGACATTTTTGGGGCTGACTCTCGGGCTTCCATCCACGCCGCCGTGCTGCCTCCTCATACCAGCGCCTCTCCGCCTTCACCGCCTCCAGCTCTTCATTGGGGCGGCGATATTCTCCTGGCTGTGCCCAGGGTCCTTTACCGTCCAACTCGCCCTCCCATGTCCAGTCCTCCTTGCGCTGCTCCTGCTGCTGCTGCCTGTCACCACGCCGCTTGGTCCTTGGTTGGTGGGTGATTCTGTCACGATCGTCGTAAGGAGCGGACCAAAATGCAGCGTGGTATGTGTTCATGATGATTTTTAGATTAAAGAAAGCACTGAACACTGAAAACAAACTATACAAAAACAATAAACGAATAACGACTGTGAAGCTATAATGAGAACTGTGCTGACACAAGCAACTAACATAGACATCCAACATAAAATGCCCACCCAGCTCACGTCCTGACCAACACTAAAACAAGGAAAACACAAAAGAACTATGGTCAGAACGTGACATGGTCAAATCAAAGTCAAATCAAATTGTAATTGTCACATACACATGCTTAGCAGATGTGTAGTGAAATGCAGGTCTTTCTTGCCCCAACAGTGCAGTAATATCAAACAAGTAATATCGTTTTTTTCACCTTTATTTAACCAGGTAGGCTAGTTGAGAACAAGTTCTCATTTACAACTGCGACCTGGCCAAGATAAAGCATAGCAGTGTGAAATGACTTAAATGTAAATGTAAATGTAAAACAGACAACAACACAGAGTTACACATGGAGTAAACAATAAACAAGTCAATAACACAGTAGAAAAAAAAAATAAAAAAAATAAAGTCTATATACATTGTGTGCAAAAGGCATGAGGAGGTAGGCGAATAATTACAATTTAGCAGATTAACACTGGAGTGATAAATGATCAGATGGTCATGTACAGGTAGAGATATTGGTGTGCAAAAGAGCAGAAAAGTAAATAAATAAAAACAGTATGGGGATGAGGTAGGTAAATTGGGTGGGCTATTTACCGATGGACTATGTACATCTGCAGCGATCGGTTAGCTGCTCAGATAGCAGATGTTTAAAGTTGGTGAGGGAGATAAAGGTCTCCAACTTCAGCGATTTTTGCAATTCGTTCCAGTCACAGGCAGCAGAAAACTGGAAGGAAAGGCGGCCAAATGAAGTGTTGGCTTTAGGGATGATCATCTATGATGTATCTAACAACAATGTATCTACACACAATCTAAAGTAAAGGAATTAAATTAAGAATATATAAATATTTGGATGAGCAATGTCAGAGCGGTATAGACTAAGATACAGTAGAATAAAACAGAATACAGTATACATGAGATGAAAATGCAAAATATGTAAACATTATTAAAGTGACTAGTGTTCATATTATTAAAGTGGCCAGTGATTTCAAGTCTATGTATAGGGCAGCAGCCTCGAATGTGCTAGTGATGGATGCAGACGACACAACAGTGGTAGGCCTGATCACAGACAACGGCGAGACAGCCTATAGGGAGGAGGTCAGAGACCTGGCCGTAGGGTGCCAGAATAACAACCTATCCCTCAACATAACCAAGACTAAGGAGATCATTGTGGACTACAGGAAAAGGAGGACCCGAGCACGCCCCCATTCTCATCGACGGGGCTGTAGTGGAGCAGGTTGAGAGCTTCAAGGTCCTCGGTGTCCACATCACCAACAAACTAGAATGATCCAAACACACCAGGACAGTCGTGAAGAGGACAAGACAAAGCCTATTCCCCCTCAGGAAACTAAAAAGATTTGGCATGGGTCCTGAGATCCTCAAAAGGTTCTACAGCTGCAACATCGAGAGCATCCTGACTGGTTGCATCACTGCCTGGTACAGCAATTGCTCGGCCTCTGACCTCAAGGCACTACAGAGGGTAGTGCGTACGGCCCAGTACATCACTGGGGCTAAGCTGCCTGCCATCCAGGACCTCTACACCAGGCGGTGTCAGAGGAAGGCCCTAAAAATTGTCAAAGACTCCAGCCACCCCAGTCATAGACTGTTCTCTCTACTACAGCTTGGCAAGCGGTACCAGAGGGCCAAATCTAGGACAAAAAGGCTTCTCAACGGTTTTTACCCCCAAGCCATAAGACTCCTGAACAGGTAATCAAATGGCTATCCAGACTATTTGCATTGTGTGCCTCTTTTTAAGCTGCTGCTACTCTCTGTTTATCATATATGCATAGTCATTTTAACTATACATTCATGTACATACTACCTCAATTGGGCCGACCAACCAGTGCACCCGCACATTGGCTAACCGGGCTATCTGCATTGTGTCCCACCACCCGCCAACCCCTCTTTTACGCTACTGCTACTCTCTGTTCATCATATATGCATAGTCACTTTAACCATATCTACATGTACATACTACCTCAATCAGCCTGACTAACCGGTGTCTGTATGTAGCCTCGCTACTTTTATAGCCTGTCTTACTGTTGTTTTATTTCTTTACTTACCTGTTGTTCACCTAACAGCTTTTTTGCACTATTGGTTAGAGCCTGTAAGTAAACATTTCACTGTTGTATTTGGCGCATGTGACAAATAAACTTTGATTTGATTTAACAGTCTGATGGCTTTGAGACAGAAGCTGTTTTTCAGTCTCTCGGTCCCCGCTTTGATGCACCTGTACTGACCTCACCTTCTGGATGATAATGGAGTGACCAGGCCGGGGCTCGGGTGGTTGTTGCCCTTGATTATTGGCCTTCCAGTGACATCGGGTGCTGTAGGTGTCCTGGAGGGCAGGTAGTTTGCCCCCGATGATGCGTTGTGCAGACCGCACCACCCTCTGGAGAGCCCTGCGGTTGCAGGTGGTGCAGTTGCCGTACCAGGCTGTGATACAGTCCGACAGGATGTTCTCAATTGTGCATCTGTAAAGGTTTGTGAGGATTTTAGGTGTCAAGCCAAATGTTTTCAGCCTCCTGAGGTTGAAGAGACGCTATTGCGCCTTCTTCACCACACTGTCTGTGCGGGTGGACCATTTCAGTTTGTCCGTGATATGTACGCCGAGGACCTTGAAGCTTTCTACGTTCTCCACTGCGGTCCCGTCGATGTGGATAGGGGGGTGCAGTGTGATGGAAATTGCATTGTCTGTGGATATGTTAAGGAGTTTAGGGTATCAGGTAAGGTAGAGGTGATATGATCTTTGACGAGTCTCTCAAAGCACTTCATGATGACAGAAGTGAGTCATGAAGTGAGGCGATAGTCATTTAGTTCAGTTACCTTGGCTTTCTTGGGTACAGGAACAATGGTGGACATCTTGAAGCATGTGGGGGCAACAGACTGGGATAGGGAGAGATTGAAAATGTCCATAAACACACCAGCCAGCTGGTCTGCGTATGCTCTGAGGACGCGGCTAGGGATGCCGTCTGGGCCGGCAGCCTTGCAAGGGTTAACATGCTTAAATGTCTTACACATGTCGGCCACGGAGAAGCAGAATCCACAGTCCTTTGCAGCGGACCGCGTCGGTGGCACTGTGTTATCCTCAAAGCAGGCGAAGAAGGTGTTTGTTTAGCTAGTCCGGAAGCAAGAAATCGGTGTCCTCGACGTGGGGAGTTTTCCCTTTGTAATCCGTGATTGTCTGTAGACCTTGCCACATGAGTCCCGTGTCTGAGCCGTTGAATTACGACTCTACTTTGGTGACGTTGAAAAGAAGAAGAATACACATTAAAGGCCTGTGTTACATGTACAGTGCAATCGCAAAGTATTCATACCCCTTGACCTTTTCTACATTATTTTACGTTACAGCCTTATTCTAAAATGGATTAAATACAAAATATTCTTCATCAATCTACACAAAATACCCCATAAGGACAAAGTGAAAATATGTTTTGAATTTTTTGCAAATGTATTAAAAATGAAACATAGAAATACCTTATTTATATAAGTATTCACACCCTTTGCTATGAGACTGGAAATTGACCTCGGGTGCATCCTGTTTCCAATGATCATCCTTGAGATGTTTATACAATTTGATTGGAGACCACTTGTCATAAATTAAATTGATTAGACATGATTTGGAAAGGTACACACCTGTCTATATAAGGCCCCACAGTTGACAGTGCATGTCAAAGAAAAAACCAAGCCATGAGGTCGAAGGAATTGTTTGTAGAGCTCCGAGACAGGATTGTGTCATGGCACAGATCTGGGGAAGGGTACCAAACATTTTTTTGCAGCATTGAAGGTCCCCAAGAATGCAGTGGCCTCCATCATTCTTAAATGGAAGAAGTTTGGAACCACCAAGACTCTTCCTAGAGCTGGCAATCGGGGGAGAAGGGCCTTGGTCAGAGAGGTGACCAAGAGCCTGATGGTCACTCTGACAGAGCTCTAGAGTTCCTCTGTGGAGATCGGAGAACCTTCCAGAATGACAATCTCTGCAGTACTCCACCAATCAGGCCTTTATGTTGGATTCGCCGGACGGAAGCCACTCCTCAGTAAAAGGCACATGAGCCCGCTTGGAGTTTGCCAAAAGGCACCTAAAGGACTCTCAGACCATGATAAACAAGATTCTCTGGTCTGATGAAACCAATATTGAACTCTTTGGCCTGATTGCCAAGCGTCACGTCTGGAGGAAACCTGCCACCATCCATACGGTGAAGCATGGTAGTGGCAGGGACTGGGAGACTAGTCAGGATCAAGGGAAAGACGAACGGAGCAAAGTACAGAGAGATCCTTGATGAAAACCTGCTCCAGAGCCCTCAGGACCTCAGACTGGGGCGAAGGTTCACCTACCAACAGGACAACGACCCTAAGGAAACAGCCAAGACAACGCAGGAGTGGCTTCGGGACAAGTCTCTGAATGTCCATGAGTGGCCCAGCCAGAGCCCGGACTTGAACCCAATCGAACATCTCTGGAGAGACCTGAAAATAGCTGTGCAGCTACGCTCCCCATCCAACCGAACAGAGCTTGAGAGGATCTGCAGAGAGGAATTGGAGAAGCTCCACAAATACAGGTGTGCCAAGCTTGTAGAGTCATACACAAGAAGACTCGAGGCTGTAATCACTGTCAAAGGTGCTTTAATAAAGTACTGAGTAAAGGGTCTGAATACTTATGTAAATGTGATATTTTTGTTTTTAATTTGTTTATACATTTGCTAAAATTAAATGTTAAAAAGGTTTTGCCTTGTCATTATGCGGTATTGTGTGTTGATTGATGAAGGGGAAAACTATTTAATCCATTTTTAATAAGGCTGTAACAAAAAGTGAAGGGGTCTGAATACTTTCCGAATGCACTGTAAAGTTGAAATGGTATGTTTCGCTTAAAAGCTGTAAGAGGAGTAGCCGTGGGAATAATAATAAGAAGCAATTGTATGACGAATAACAGTAGTGTGTTGCTTCGCAGGCACACTAATAACTAAATGATGCCGCCACTTTGCCTTTTGCTTTCAATTTCCCAAGCCAATATTACCTTATATCAATGATTTACGATGATGGTCCATCAGATTAAATGTATTTACTGCCACCAGTGTTGTCTTTGTACTTGAATGACAAGGAATATAAAAAAAAGAGCAATGCAATAATCCAGAATGTAGCTCAAAGCCCCCCAAAAAATACATTTTAAAGTTGTTTGCATCTTATTTATCAGGTGTGCCAACTTGACTACATTGTTCTAGCCAGTCGAGGTCTCTACTGAGAGTTAATTATTGCAATTCCTTTTAAAACTATTTGCTCCATTCAAAATCCATTGTGATTGTGAACACATGTTTATATCAATGAAAACTGCTCAGCACAGTCTTGATAGTCCAATTATATTCCTGCTGACAACAGTGGACTCTCCTAAGCCCCGCTGAATACCCCTTTTGATCGCAGTTGCAGAAAACACTGCACTGACCAATAGGCGATGGCCCAGCTGCCAGACAACATGCCCAGTAAGCTGTTTATGTGTTTGGTGTGCACTGTATTGAATTCCAGGGTGGTACAAAGATGCAGACTGGACACATTCAGTTTGTTGATTGGCAAAGTTGATCATTTTGTATCTGGAATGTGGTTGACACACTTTCAATGTCCATCTTAATGTTGCAAAATGTTTATGAGCTATTACTGGTGTACAGTTAATAGTACAATAACAACAAAAACACAACATAAATAATATTTCAACAATAATAGTAATACCAATAACTATATGATATGTGGATAGCTGAATTGACTTATTGTCATTGTTCATTATTAACAATAACAATGTATCTATCCACACGGTTGTAATTTCATAACCTGTAAATGTGTTTTAATGAGGCATATTGAAGATGTTTATTCAATGGTTTAGCTCTGAAATGGATAAATCCACTTTTTTTTATTATGGCATTATTGACTGGGCCCCACGCCCATCTCAGTACAATTGCATGCCTTAATACACATGCCCTCAGTACCAGGCTTGAGCGCACATGAAAGTACATGCTGCACTGGATGAAATACATGTTTACAATGAGCACGATGGGATGCTGAGAAAGAAAGAAATATGACCAAATGCACAAGATAAATGCATTATCCACTATGAATTTATGAGAACATATTTTTAAACTTGCATTTTGAATATACACTGAACAAAAATGTAAACTCAAAATGCAACAATTTCAAAGATTTAACTGAGTTACAGTTCATAAAAGTAAATCAGTCATTTGAAAGAAATTAATTAGGCCCTAATCTATGTGTTTCACATGACTGGGGATACAGATATGTATCTTTTGGTCACAGATACCATAAAAAAAAAGTCAGGGGCGTGGATCAGAAAACCAGTCAGTATCTGGTGTGACCACCATTTGCCTCATGCAGCGCAACACATCTCCTTCGCATGGAGTTAATAAGGCTGTTGGTTGTGGCCTGTGGCATCTTCTCCCACTCCTCTTCAATGGCTGTGTGAAGTTGCTGGATATTGGAAGGAACTGGAACACGCTGTCGTACAGGTCAATCCTTAGCTTCCCAAACATGCTCAATTGATGACATGTCTGGTAAGTATGCAGGCCATGAAAGAACTGGGACATTTTTAGCTTCATGGAATTGTGTACAGATCCTTGCGGCATGGGGCTGTGCATTATCATGCTGAAACATGAGGTGTTGGCAGCGGATGAATGGCACGACAATGGGCCTCATGATCTTGTCACGGTATCTCTGGGCATTCAAATTGCCATTGATAAAATGCAATTGTGTTCGTTGTCTGTAGCTTATGGCTGCCCATACCATAACCCCACCGCCAACATGGGGCACTCTGTTCACAACATTGACATCAGCAAACTGCTCGCCCACACAACCCATAGACGTGGTCTGCGGCTGTGAGGCCCGTTAGACGTACTGCCAAATTCTCTAAAATTACGTTGGAGGCGGCTTATGGTAGAGAAATGAACATTCAATTCTCTGGCACCAGACATGCCAATTGCACATTTTAGAGTGGCCTTTTATTGTCCTCAGCACAAGGTGCACCTGTGTAATGTTTAATCAACTTCTTGATATGCCACACCTGTCAGGTGGATGGATCATTTTGGCAAAGGAGAAATGCTCACTAACAGGGATGTAAACAAATTTGCACACAAAACTTTAGAGAAATACTCTTTTTTTGTGCGTATGGAACATTTCTGTGATCTTTTATTCCAGCTCATGAAACATGGGACTAACACTTTACATGTTGCGTTTATTGTTGTTCGGTGTAAAATCAATGTTATTGTGGGAATATTGCATTCACGTGCTATTCGGAACTATGAAACTTCCGACTTGCTAACAGTTTGAATGTGGCACGTGTATAAGTACAAACAGTTAGAGTTCCGGCTAGCATGTGAATGCGGCACTCAATCCCATTTTTAATTTTTTTTTAAACTAAAGTGCTCTAACTATGCTTCACCCGTACGACCATAGTTGTCTCTCCGCCATTTGCATATTAATGGCACCTCACTATCGCTACATTCATAACCAAGTGGGAAGGTGGTATTTACCAGTTGTGAAGTTGTACATTCCAGTTGGCCACATTAGACGGTGCTACAGTGGACAATTTTCCTATTTTATGTGTGTTTTTTACGCTGATCGTAACTTGTTTTGTAAATAATGTCTCTGTCATCATTTCTTATGACAGAAAACAGCTTCTGGACATCAGAACAGCGATCACTAACCTCGATTTGGATTGCAATTTCTACTTCAATTAATCGGCAGCTCTGGACATTCTGCTTACTCCGGACCAGGCCCTAATCCACGGGTCTTGAAAGTGGAAGCGATGGCGCAAGAAAGACAGATGTGTCGCCATCCTGAAGAGACTACGTTTTCAAAGACTGTTCTCTCTGCTACCGCACGGCAATCGGTATCGTATATATAGCCTCTATATTGTTATTTTATTGTGATAGTTTTTATTTTTTACACTAGTTTATTTGGTAAATATTTTCTTAACTCTTCTTGAACTGCACTGTTGGTTAAGGGCTTGTAAGTAAGTATTTCACGGTAAGGTCTACACTTATTGTATTCGACACGTGACAAATAAAATTTGATTTGATTTCTGCATCTCTTTTTCCTTCATTTAATTTTAGGTGGCAGATCTAGCTGACGTCGGCCAACATTACTTGGCTGTAGGGCATGGAGTGCATCCCGGCTGTATGTTATCAAGGTCTCTGCATTATCTGAGTGTTTGGTACACTCTACAGTCTCACACCTCACTGTGGCTTGCAGCAGAGTAAACAAAAACATCCAGTACTCCATCTTCTTAGTGCCGTCGGGAGAACCCCAAATATAAACTGTTGTAAGCAAGAGTTTTGTTGATGCGTATGCGAATGAGCTCGAAACAACAGGGGAAGCGTCTCTGAATGCCTCTGAAGTAGTGAACTACTATAATCATTGTCAGATATTGGACCTGGAAGTGCTGGAGAGGGTGGAGGGCCAAGTCAGAAGTAAGGTAATGTGTTGTGAGGATTTTAATGCCCACAACACGCTTTTGGGGGGAGGGGGAAACGAATGGATGGAAATGACCAAGTGATGGACAATCTGATAGAAATATCTGATGTGCCTGAATGATGGCCGAGGGACTAGGATTGATGTAGCCACAGGGAAAGAGTCTGCCTTGGACCTCACTGGTAACTACTGTAGTACGATGGCAGGAATCTGTGAGTGGGAGGTATGGGAGGAGTTGACAGTAGGGAGTGATCATTACCTCATAGTATGCACAGTAGGCCGGTGGGAGGTATCAGTGAATGGAGTAGGCAGGTGGGTGTTTGGAAGGGCAAAATGGGAGGAGTGTGGTGCAGGAGAGAACAGCAGTCCAATGGTAGGCGGAGGATTGTGGGGCAATGGTGGGGAGTAGGAACAGAGCATTTTGAGTGCTGAAAAGGACGCATAACTTTCAACATCTGATTCAACATAAGCAGGCCCAGGCCCTTGTGAGGAGAACTATCCGTCAGGCAAAGAGGTCATGATGGCGTCAGTTGTGTGACACCATTGGTAGGGCGACACCTGTGGAAGAAATGTGAGGGATGATTAAGAGGATGAGTGGGGTCAGAAGTGATAGGAGGATAGGAGGGAGGATGTCAATGATGCTTTGAATGCACCATTTATCATGGCAGAGATAAAAAGCGCAATAGGTAAGGCTGGGTTACTTCACCTGGGTAAGATGAGGTGTGCTATGTTATATTGGCCCATCTTAGTGATGAGGCACTAATATTAAGGAACTCTCACATTTTTGCTCACCTGAGTATACCCCATTATAAGCTGCAGACTATACAATTTAGCAAGAGTTTTTATCTATATTTTATGTAGCAGTCTACTTACCACCAGAAACCGGTGCTGTCACTAAGACCACACTCAGAGCTGTATATGACCATAAGCAAACAAGAAAATGCGCATCCAGAGGCGGCCTTCTCAAGGCAAGTGATTTTAATGCAGGGAAACTGAAATAATTTTAACTAGATTTTTCACAGCATGTCACCTGTGCCAATAGAGGCAACAAAACTCTAGATCACCTTTACTCCACAAAACAAAAACGCATACAAGGCTGTTCCTCGCCCTCCCTTTGGCAAATCTCACCCTAACTCCATCCTCCTGATTTATGCTTACAAGGAAAACTTAAACAGGAAGTACCAGTGACACGCTCAATATGGAAGGGGTCCATTGAAACAGATGCCAAGCTACAGGACTGTTTCTCCAGCACAGACTGGAATATTTTCTGGGATTCATCTGATAACATCTGATACCACCTCAGTCACCGACTTCATTCATAAGTACATTGACGACATCACCCCCACAGTGACAGTACATACATATCCCAACCAGAAGCCATGGATTACAGGCAACATCCACACTGAGCTAAAAACTAGAGCTATCACATTCAAGCAACGGGTCTCTAATCTGGACACTAATAATAAATCCTGCTACGACCTCCGACTCATCAAACCGGCAAAACGTCAATACAGGACTAAGATTGAATCCTACTACGCCGGCTCTGACGCTCGTCGGATGTGGCAGGGCTTGAAAACTATCACTGATTACAAAGGGAAACCCGGCTACGAGCTGCCCAGTGACGCAAGCCTACCAGACAAGCAAAATGCCTTCTAAGCTCACTTCGAGGCAAGCAACACTGAGCCATGCATGAGAGCACCAGCTGTGTCATAATCATGCTTCATTCAACTTAAAAATATGTATATTTTTCTACATATCTAAGCATACCTCTTGAGCTGTCTGTATGGTCGTTATTTTCTTAAAAATACTACATATGCATCTCTGCTAAAATATACAGTACATTTAGTTATTTATTGCTTTTCTAAAGTACACCAACCTTGCCAGCAGGCATGCCAGCTAAGATAGTTAGACAAGCTAGCTACTTTATGTAACATCTGCTTCCAACTCACACTCTCAAACACATAGATCCTCTGAACGCAGCTCACTTTCCAGCCCACTCACACTCTCAAACACATAAATCCCCTGAACTCAGCTCACTCTCCAGATCCCAATCACCTAAATTCTGGTCACCTGTTCACACAACTGTATGTCATTATCACCCACTATTTAGTTCAGTTCTTTGCACCCCATCATTGTGAGGTAGTGTTTGTTTTGTGACACACTTCTAGTTGGAGCTGTGTTTCCCCATGATTTAATACTCCTGTGATTTAATCCTCCCGTGATTTAATGTTCCCGTGTATGATAGTTTTGGCCTGCCTTACTAACTACGCCTTTTGCCTATTCCCTGCCTCTACTTTAGCCGGATTTCGGATTTCCAGTTATCAAACTATTGCCTGATCTCCCGGACAATGTTACTAGCCTTTTCCCTGCCCGTACTGTTGCCTTTTTGGAACCCCTGTGTATGACCATCTGCCTGCCCCTGGACCCAGATACCTGCCTCCTTGTGTGGTCCTTTACAAATAAACACCTTCTGCGCCCTGCACTTGAAACCAGCTCTCTGTCTCCCATTGTGTTCATTACACTTTAACTTGATTGATAGCAGGAAATGGCTTCTTGGTAGCTACTGTAGTTATGATGTTGGGAGATTGGGAACCTATCTAGGCTAGCTGAAGCGAACATCATAATATTGCTAAGTGGCTAGTAATATTACAGAGGAAAAAATAGAAGAAAAACATCTGAGATGGCACGTACCCCCAAATGTGCATGGTGCCTTTGTCAGGGATGACACAAGTTTCCCACTAGTAATTACCAGTTGGAGGGCTAGGCTACCACCTTCCCACTTGGTTATGAACAATATTACAATATTTTTCCTACGTTTCTGGGATTTTTTATTTGGTTTATATTACATAACACATTTTGATATAATGGGCATGATCATTGTTTACGTTTAAAAGTTAAGTAACAGTGGAGAATTATAACATACTCAATGTGGTGCAGGTGATTTGATTTGAACATTTTAGAAGTATCAGATGGAAATACCCTATGTAGGACAAACATCCCTCACTGACATGTAGAATAAAGAATCACATTCGTTCTATGCATGGCATTTCTATCTGTAAAGTTCGAGAACATTTGGCAATTGAACATGGCCCTGCTTTTTCCGTGAGATGGAGCAAGGGCAAACGTGTGTCAGGGTTCTGATGCGCAGGGCAGTGCGACTAGAAACGAATGAGACTGATTGTTTGAGTGAGAGTTGTTTGATTACGTTGAGGTTAATGGGAAATGGTGGCAAGTAGTGTGGACAAAAAAGTTGGTGAAACAACAGCTGTGCTGGAATATGAACAATATGGGTGCCTGTTCTGATGGTATGGAGGATAAGGGTCAAGGGCCGGAATGGTCGTTAGTTGAAAGACAGGAAGAAGAGAGATCATATTTTGAAAATGTAAAAGCTTAATGGGAAAGGGATTAATAGCCATGTCTCTGGTGCTTATGCTAGATTGAGGGGAGTCATCACTGCTTCATGATTAACGACTCATGGTGTAATCGTAACAACATACAGGAACTTAAATCCTTTTGTTCACCTGACCTATATATAATTCCTCACAATCAATTGCCGAATATATTATCTCCCAAGATAATTATCATCGGTTATTGTCATAGCCGTGTATATCCCCCCTCAAGCCGATACCACGACAGCCCTCAAGGAACTTCACTGGACTCTATGCAAACTGGAAACCATATATCCCAAGGCTGCATTTATTGTATCTCTGGATTTTAACAAAGCAAATTTGAGAACAAGTTGACCTAAATTCTATCAGCATATTGATTGTAGCACTCGTGCGGGCAATACACTGGATCACTGCTACTCTAACTTCCGCGATGCATAAAAGTCCCTCCCCCGCCCTCCCTTCTGCAAATCTGACCACAATTCCAATTTGCTCCTCCCGTCTTATAGGCAGAAACTCAAACAGGATGTACCCGTGACAAGAACTATTCAATGCTGGTCTGACCAATCGTAATCCACCCTTCAAGATTGTTTTGATTACACAGACTGGGAAATGTTCCGGGCAGCCTCAGAATAATATCGATTTATACGCTGATTCTGTGAGTGAGTTTATAAGGAAGTCCACTGTGACTATTAAAACCTACCCTAACCAGAAACCCTGGATAGATGGCAGCATTCGCGCAAAACTGAAAACACATTCCACCGCATTTAATCATGGTAAGGCAACTGGGAATATGGCTGAAAACAAACAGTGTAGTTATTCCCTCCACAAGGCAATCAAACAAGCAAAGTGTCAGTATAGAGACATAGTGGAGTCGCAATTCAAAGGCGCAAATACGAGACGTATGTGGCACGGTCTACAGACAATCATGGATTACAAAAAGGAAACTAGCCCAGTTGCGGACATTGACGTCTTGCTTCCAGACAAATTAAACAACTTCTTTGCGCACTTTGAGAACAATACAGTGCCACCGACGTAAACCACTACCAAAGGCAGTGGGCTCTCCTTCTCCGTGGCCGACTTGAGTAAAACATTTAAATGTGTTAACCCTCGCAAGGCTGCCGGCCCAGACGACATCCCTAGCCATGTCCTCAGAGCATACGCAGACCAGCTGGCTGGTGTGTTTACGGACATAGTCAATCTATACCTATCCCAGTCTGCTGTCCCCACATGCATCAAGATGGCCACCATTGTTTCTGTTCCCAAGAAAGCCAAGGTAACTGAACTAAATGACTAAAGCCCCGTAGCATTCACTTCTGTCATCATGAAGTGCTTTGAGAGACTATTCAAGGATCATATCACCTCCACCTTACCTGCCACCCTAGACCCACTTCAATTTGCATACCGCCCCAATAGGTCCACAGACAATACAATCGCCATCACACTACAACACTGCCCTATCCCATCTGGACAAGAGGAATACCTATGTAAGAATGCTGTTCATTGACTACAGCTCAGCATTCAACACCATAGTACCCTCCAAACTCATCAATATGCTTGAGGCCCTGGGTCTCAACCACACCCTGTGCAATTGGGTCCTGGACTTCCTGATGGGCCGCCCCCAGGTGGTGAAGGTAGGAAACAACATCTCCACTTCGCTGATCCTTAACACTGGGGCCCGACAGGGGTGCGTGCTCAGCCCCCTGCTGTAATCCCTGTTCACCCATGACCGTGTGGCCATGCACGCCTCCAACTCAATCATCAAGTTTGCAGACAACACAACAGTTGTAGGCTTGATTACAAACAACAATGAGACAGCCTACAGGGAGGAGGTGAGGGCACTCGGAGTGTCGTGTCAGGAAAAAAACCTCTCACTCAACATCAACAAAACAAAGGAGATGACTGAGGACTTCAGGAAACAGCAGAGGGAGCTTTTGTATGTATTAGGTAGTTTTGTGGAATTGCTACATACTGTTAGATATTACTGCACTGTCAGAACTAGAAGCACAAGCATTTCGCTACACTCGCAATAACATCTGCTAACCATGTGTATGTGACCAATAACATTTTATTTGATTGGAATATATTTGTCCACAGATTAAAGAGGGTCAAAGAAGTGAAAGCTTATCAGTGATGCTGAGGTTTGAGAAAGTCTTGCCGGGAAAAGCACAGATATGATTCCTTAGTTTGAATGTTAGAGAATTTGTCCCATATGCACTGCAGTGTTTTAAATGCCAAAGAATAGGACATGTAGCTGCTCAGTGTAAAGGAAAGAAAAGATGTGTGGAGGGGCTCATGATTACGGTGAATGTGGAAGCAATGTGAAGGTTAAGTGCTGTAATTCTGGGGGAGAACACAATGCACCATTTGGTGGATGCCAGGTACAGGGAGAGTCTAGAGAGGCTCAGAGATATAGGATCAGTCATGGTGTATCGTATGCAGAGGCTGTAAAACAGATTGGTAGAACTACAGTGCGGACTGATGGAGCTTACATGGATGTACCTGTAATAAGTGGACCTACAGTCGGGTCTGGTGCTTCTGATGGTCCTGGCAGGGTTTCGAGGCCTGTTCAGAAATATTGTGCTCATGAATGTGCGATGTCAAAAGACACTTTGATAATGAATAAAGTTGATTGCTTTTATTGGTAAGGTTATCAATTGACTCTTGTTGTGTAAAGCAGCAGGGTGTGGTGGAAGTTAGTGATTTATTTGGTTTAGAATTGTATTTTCATGGTAGTACAGAATTGGGCTGATCATGATTGATCATACATTCCAGCACAGTAAGTGGCGGCATGCACTTAAACTATTGTTTGCCGACCGCCATGATATCATAGAAGAAGAATTCGGAGCAAGCCACTCCCTCCTCTCCCTTTTTGTACATTGGGGGCTGTACAGTTGTTTATTAATCAAATTTGTTCAAAGAGCGGCATCATATAAGTAGAGAGGGCTATCTGACGTTTAATCTACAATTAAACGTCACAGGTTTGATCATTCGTTTTGACTCAAGTAATGAAAGATACACATATTTTTCCTAAACACTTGTTTTCAACTAAAAAGAAGTCATGGATATATGCAACGCGAGAAGGCGAAAGATAAGAACCCCAAGAAGTCTGCGGGCTTTCAAAAGGCTGGTTGAAGCACAGAACGCCACAATGAAGACGAAACGGGAGGTGAAACAAGAGGTGGTCAAAGTCTTGAGGGCGCTGGTGGTGGGGAACAACAATGAAGACATCGATGTCCCTATGGAGGAGGACTGTTTCTCTATGAACTTTTCCAAGAACGAGAACCTGGAGCATGCTATAGTAATGGCACCACGATACAATCTGTTGCGGGAGGTGGGAAGGGGCAGCTATGGGGTAGTGTTCGAGGCAATTGCTCTGAGGACTGGGGCAAGGGTAGCGGTTAAAAAACTGCAGTGCAACGCTCCCGAAAATGTGGAACTCGCTCTGGCCGAATTCTGGGCCTTGGCAAGCCTGGAGACGAAACACGAGAATGTGGTGCAGCTTGAGGAATGTGTGCTACAAAGGAATGGCATGGCCCAGAAAATGAGTCATGGAAATAAAAGGTCCAAACAATACCTGCGGTTGGTGGAGACTTCACTAAAAGGTAACTAACGTTAGCTAGTTCATGTTTACGTTGACGAAATCCACTGCCTGTTTGGTTGTCTTGTAACCCTTTTAATGACAATAACTCGATTGAATTGATAAATAGCTTGCTAGTTATATCTGTGATCAATACAGAACAGGCCAATCAAAACAATGGTTTCATTAGCAAGCTAGCTGCTAGCTCAGTGTTTTACCCATTGTTTGCAAAAAGTAGGCTAATTTTGCAAAAGTGTTGATCAGCATATAAAAAAAACGAGGTGGATAAGGGAAATAAACCAAAAGTGTTGAAAACATTGTGTAACACGTTACCTATTGTTTCTATTAGGATACTTGTTAGATGGCATGGCAGTATGTAAACATCTAGAATAGATTATCCATCATTATTGATTTCGTAATAAATTGTACGTTGCTCAGTGTCATACATTTGTTTTTAGTAAAAAAAATATTGTCCCACCTATAGGTTCATGCTGCCATACTGTTGTATAGGCAGTTTGCTATTTCCAGCACTTGAGAGAACACAGTGTTCTAGTTGGCCATCAGTTAAACTTCTCCTGGTTGCAAATTTGCATACATTTTTTAATTAAGCAATCAATATTTCATGCAATTTATGATATTAACCTATGCTATTTCCTAATTTTTCTTACAATTAAGTGGAGTGCATTTAATAATATTTTTTCCTAATCAAGTTTATATAACCTAAATGTAAAATGTATATTAAATAGGAGTATACATTTTTATAATTTGAGAAAAATATACTTCTGAATCTTGTTTTTAATCTCTAGGCTTAAAGTTGAGAGATTTTAGCCCCTGTACTTACTGCCTTTGCTGCCCTTTTTATAGTTGTCAATGGGCAATTCCACGGTAACTAAATTAGGCTGACTTTTTTTTACTTCAAAATGTTGCAAAACAAAAACCATTGATTTCAAAGTTCATCAATCTATACAACTCTCTAGACAAGGACACATTTGAACTATTTCCACTGAACATTTTACAAAAACACATTTACTGAAAGAACTGTGCAGATGCTAAGTTTGGTAACAGAATTATGAGTTTTTATAACTTAATTATTAAAACAAACATGATATCGGTAAAAATACTGTAACTAATTGGTAGGTAGGTCTACCTTCTGTGAAATTTCATGATCCTCCTCATGAGGGAGAGAAATGAGAAAATATCTTAAAAATTACAAAGCACAAGGCAATGTTTTCTGAACGTACAGAAGGCAAATAATTTATCAAAACTAAATATGTGTAGGTCATAGTTGGCAGGGTTCTTTACATCAAGATTATTGTGTGTTATTTATATTACCTTAAGTCTTTTTCTGGTAGATGTTATCTAAGACCCCTTTTCTATCTGTTTGACCAGAAATCAGAACCTTTGTGTATTCCTAATTTTTAGGATGGAAAATGGTTGAAAAATGTATATATGCCTTAATTAAATAAATAAAATAAAATATATATGTGACTATTAGCTTTTATTTTACATGCTCCTATAAACTTCACATGTTGGTGCTCATGGGTCCTTTTACATGGAAATGCCCTTATGTAAGTGTCACCATTCGGGCCATTACACTTGTCAACAAATTAAATATTAATCTAGACTTATTTTTAGCCAATAGCCATCATTTTAAAGACAGAAGGAGCTTCTCTGGGCTAAATAGTGTAAAGTCAATAGAAATGTTTTGGCATTTTTTAAAACATTATCATCAATATTGGTCAGGTTAACCCACTTTCTGCACAGATATGAGAGGATAGTGTTCTGAAGTCTAATGAACATAGGATGATCATCATATTTATGAAAGCTTGTTGGTCAATATGTGCTCAGGTAACACACTTCAGCACTCTCTTATATGTAGGCTAGGCTACATGGATACGGCACTGTAGTGTTGTCTGCAATGCCATCTCACAAAGCTGCATTGTGTTGCTCAGGGCTTGTCCGGCAGGAAAATATCAACTTGATCCCATCTTGGAACAAGTTTCTGTCTGAGTTGATAAAGTAAGCTAGTTGTTGTATTGTAAGCTAGTTGTTGTATTGTATCTTGCACAATTAGGTTACTCCCTGCATTTTATAAACTGAAATACTACATTTTGAAACAAGTTTTATTTAAATTTCCCCATAGGTTTTCAGAACTCAGAAGCTGCATGAGCAAAGATGTTGCCTATTCGGACCTTACCAATATCAGCAAGTCAATTAATGCGTTAGCCAATACCAAAACAATGGTTGACATTGTAGTTTAAAACAATTCATGAGACAGGTAGTTGTGCCTATTGTTTTTTTTCTTCCAACTTATCTCTGCCCTTGTCCCACTGGGGGTGTGACATTGTTGAAGGCAGTGCAGGGATGAAAAACAAATAGGATAAAGGGGGTTATTGGGATACTGTTTACATACCCATTTAAATCCCAGGTGCAACCCCATCATGTTGCTGACACTAGAGGGACTTGGCCTCAACTGTCTGAAGGGATTTGTAGTCCTATAGCTTGTATTCGTTCAACTCACCCTCCTCGGCTCTCAAATATGCTGACTAAGCCCGAACATTGTAGGGCACAGACAGATTACCTGTGTTTGCATTGAGTTGTAGTCTTTGGACACAGTCCCAGATACCCTAGCCAAGATCAGTGCATTGCTGATTGCACTGTTGCACACAGCCCTATCTTAATGTGTGTAGATAGTGCCCGACAGTTTATTTAGGCCTAAGCAACAAGTCCCATGTATTATAATAGAGATCGTTGCACATGATGTGGAAGGGGGCGGGGCGCAGTTAGTGTTTTCAAAGCGGAAAGCCGCTCACGACGATGGCAGCCTACCCTTGCTAAACCCGCTTTGATGTTTAAAACCGACCTAACCTGATTTAACTTCTAACGAGCCAGCATAAAAAGACTGACCTATGACTCAGCATCGGAAGCATCCGTTTCGTACCATACGTTACTTGAGCACTCTGTCATTTCCCTCAGATCTGGATCAAATTAGCGAGACATTGTTTGTTTTGGTTCAAGCATTTCTCTCCTCCACAGTTGCATGAACATGTAGGACGCGTTGCAAGTTGGGGATAATGCTAAAAGTACATTTATTATTTGCCGCCCATTGAGAATGTTAGTCTACTGGTTGATGGGGACCAGAATGAAACCATAGACCATTACATGCTGACCGGGGTCGCGCCATCGCACACATGTTGAGTTTGTCCATCCACACCAGATGTGATCAGGACACGCAGGTTGAAATATCAAAACAAACTCTGAACCAACTATATTAATTTGGGGACAGGTCGAAATGCATGAAACATTCATGGCAATTTAGCTTGCTGTTGCTTGCTAATTTGTCCTGGGATATAAACATTAGGTTGTTATTTTACCTGAAATGCACGAGGTCCTCTACTCTGACAATTAATCCACAGATAAAAGGGTAAACCTAGTTAGTTTCTAGTAATTTCTCATCCTTCATGCTTCTTTTTCGGACTTTATATGTAGGTTGGCAACCAACTTTAAGGTGCATTACCACCACCAACTGCACTGGAATGTGGACCTCAGTTCATCTTTCAGTCACCCACGTGGGTATATGATCCTAAAAACCAATGAGGCGGCGGGACTTGCAGCGCGTCAAAAATAGAACCTAGTTCTATTTTAGCGACTGGCTACGCATGCGCACGTTAACGTGCGTGAGCAGTTTGGGTGAAATGATTGAATAACATGTATGTGTACGTTTATTTTTCAGCGCTCGCATGCTAACTCAAGTGGTCTGGTCAGCATGTTAGAGTCCCATTCATTAGCCTACATGAATTGTTGTTTTTCCAAGTTTTTGTCATGGCACACTTGAAATCCCATATTGTCACAAATATTGTCACAAATGTTAGTGATTAAAAGCACCATGGTGCTTGCCACCAGATTGGCTTTGTGTTCCCTTCAGTCTTTGTTGTATGCTCAAAACGCTGAGTCGCACACTGTTCTTTTTACTTCATCCAAGAGTCATCTCAAGGCATAGGGGAGTGAGCGGGTGTAAGCGGGTATCCGAGGCCTCCACAATATTGCTGAGCTACAATAAATTAAGCCTAGTGTATGAGGCCTCTCACTGTCAAGTGTGTGTGTTTTTGCTACCCTTTAATGCCGTTTTGTCTTTCCCCAGGTGAGCGGATTCTGGGCTACCCAGAGGAGCCGTGCTACCTGTGGTTCGTCATGGAGTTCTGCGAGGGCGGGGACCTTAACCAGTACATCCTGTCACGGCGGCCTGACCCGCGCACCAACAAGAGCTTCATGCGTCAGCTGACCAGCGCCGTGGCCTTCCTACACAAGAACAACATTGTGCACCGCGACCTCAAGCCCGACAACATCCTCATCTCCCAGAAGTCAGGCTTTCCTGTACTCAAAGTGGCCGACTTCGGCCTCAGCAAGGTCTGCGCTGGCTTTGGCGCCGGTGGCAACGAGGGCGAAGAGCAACCCACAGCTGGTGGCGGGGGCGGCAGCAACAACAAGAACGTGAACAAGTTCTGGCTGTCGTCGACTTGCGGCTCGGACTTCTTCATGGCGCCCGAGGTGTGGGAGGGCCATTACACGGCCAAGGCGGACATCTTCGCCCTGGGCATTATCATCTGGGCCATGCTGGAGCGGATCACCTTCATTGACGCTGAGTCGAAGCGCGAGCTGCTGGGCACCTATGTGCGGCAGGGCAGCGAGATCGTGCCAGTGGGTGAGGCGCTGCTGGGGAACCCCAAGATGGTCCTGCATATCCCGCAGAAGACACGCAGCACCATGTCGGAGGGGGTGAAGAAGCTGCTGCAGGACATGCTGGCGGTCAACCCCCAGGACCGGCCCGACGCCTTCCAGCTGGAGGAGCGGGTGGACCAAGTCACGCGTGCTGCGTGACACCGTTCCCGTTCCCCTTTCCAACCCCTGGTCTGTCAGAGAAGGGACTGCTCTTTTACCAGGTAGGTTATCTTCCTTCTCACATAGACACACATACATTTCACCTGCTCACTCACTCATATAGCTTCACTGAAGAGTTGACCCTTATTACATGTGACCTAATAGCAGTTGCTCCTATTTCACTGTCAATTGATCCTATATCAGTCAGCTGTTTAGCAGCCCTGTCAGTGCCCTCCTGATTTGTTAGTATGTCACTCATGTATTTGGTCTGCCTCCATTTAACTTTCAAGAATCGCATTCCTTTGCATTCCTAGGGGGTCAGTTCTTTTTTTATTTATTTTATTTTTATTGAACTTTTATTTAACTAGGCAAGTCAGTTAAGAACAAATTTACAATGTTATTTACAATGACGGCCAAACCCTAACGACGCTGGGCCAATTCTGCGCCGCCCTATGGGACTCCCAATCACGGCCCGTTGTGAGACAGCCTGGAATCTAACCAGGGTCTGTAGTGACGCCTCTAGCACTGAGATGCAGTGCCTTAGACCGCTGCACCACTCGGGAGCCTTGTATTAATACCCATGTAAATCAGTGAAAGCTATTCTCCTCACTGCCACATTGACTTTAATCTGAGATTAACTGTTCTTGATTTAGCAGAGGCTTTGGCCTCCCCTCTCTGTTCAGTCGCACTCTGTGCCGCAACACAAGAGAACTGGTTTGCTGGTAATGCCTTGACGCACTGACTGCTATTTCAAATACAAACATGCTGGTCCTGAGTCCAGACAAGCAATTCTGCATGCCAGAGATCCCTCGCTCAGTCTCTTACGACTCACTCGTTTTTCTGCTTATTCATCTGACTGCTCCCCCCCCCCCCCCTTTTTATTTTTTCTATTTCTTCTTTCTCTCTGGCTTTAATCAAAACCATGCTACCTGCCCTGAGGGGCAAAGTGTACCCTGTACGGTTGCCAGTGCCATTCCAAACTGCATCGCTCCCTCCCTCTCTCTGGCCCATTTTCCGTTCTTTCATAACGCTCTCCTGCTCTGACAGATCATCCCCTCAGGGGCCTTTAGTTTAACACTATGTTTGCCTGTAGATGAGCAGATCAGCCGGGCTCGTCCGCTTTCCAAAGCCAAACCTGGCCCAGCCCTCCACTTCCTGCTGCTCCTCCTCTGCGTGAGTATGGGAGATGGTATCAGTGCTCTGTAAACAAGCCCTATTCTTCTTGGGCTGAGTTGAGTAACAGATGCCCTTTGCTTACCTCTCAGGTACACTCACATCACATTTGATCATGATTTATTGGAATTTCTTGGCAGGCTGCTTAATTCCAGTTGTCTTAGCCATTTGGACTTTCAGGGCGTCTAAGGACATTGTGCCATGTTAGTCTTTGGGCCGTGGATGTCCTCACCTTGTTTTTCGGAGAGACTAAGTAGACTACTCCCAGTGCCTCTGTGGTTGGCTGTAAGACACCCGTTTCTTTTGAATACTTGATCTGCGCGCACTCAAAGTATTTGAAAGAAAACCAGTACTTTGAACCCAGGTTTCGGCACACTCATTGCCAGGGTGAAATGCAGCACGGAACAAAAAGTGTAAATCATAGTCCACAGACGCTGAGACACAATAGTCCGGGTTCCCATTGTGACATAGCTACAAGGCTCTGAGACCACCATCCGCGGTGGATAATAATCCCGAACACGGACCTCCCCACAGTTCTCAGCTGCAAAACAATCGTCCAATATTCTACAACACTGCTGTTGTGCTAGGCGTACACATTTTTGATCTGATAAACCCTTAAAGAGTAACTGTCAGACACTGGGTAGGCCACAGGCTCCATTCTTCATGAGCTGATTTAATTAAGTCTGTGGGGGACTGATTTTGTTCATCCCACAAGAGCTAGTCCTGAAAATGTTATTTTAGGCGTATGTGACGCAGCTTGCTTGGCAGCCCCTGTCCCAGGAATTTAACACCATATAGGCAAGATCAAAAATACCAGAGATTCTCACATGGGACGTCTTATTTTTGGCTATCAGTAGTGCCCATTATTGGGCTATTTCAGCCAACAGGCTAGACATATAGTTTGGAAGAGAGCAGAGTTGGGGCGAAATGGAATAGGAGATCAGACACTTGACTTGAGCTATGTTTTGCATACGTTTAGGAGTGGGAGTAAAATAAATGTTATTAATATTTAGTCGATGTTGGAGCCCATCATATCCAATTTTTTTGTCACATGCTTCGTAAACAACCGGTGTAGATTAACAGTGAAATGTTTACTTACTGGTCCTTCCCAACAATGCTGAGATAAACATTGAAATATAATAGAAAGATAATAACATAAGGATTAAATGCACAATGAGTAAAGATAGATATGTACACAGTCCCTTAAGAAAGTATTCATGCCCCTTGACTTATTCCAAATGTTGTTACAGACTAAATTCAAAATGGGTTAAATATATTTTAAGTCACCCATCTATACACAATAACCCATAATGACAAAGTGAAAACATGTTTTTAGAATTCTCTGCAAATTTATTGAAATACTTTGTAGAAGCACCTTTGCGGCTTTGAGTTGTCTTTGGTTACGTCTCTATCTGCTTTGCACATATGGATCTGGGGATTTTCTTCCTTGCAGATTTTCTCAAGCTCTTAAGTTAGATGGGGAGCGGCAGTGAACAGCAATCTTCAAGTCTTTCCACATATGTTCAATGTGATTCATGTCTGGGCCACTCAAGGACTTTCACATTCTTGTTCTGAAGCTATTACGGTGTTGTTTTGTCTGTGCTTGGGGTCATTGTCCTGTATGAACGAGGTTCTCCTCTGGTTTTCTCCAGACATAGCACTTTGCATTCAGGCTAAAGAGTTAACATTTTCTCATGAGACCATAGAATATTTTGCCTGTCTTTTCATGTGCCTTTTTGCAAACTCCAAGCGTGCTATCATTAGCCTTTTTCTCAGGAGTGGCTTCTGTCGGGCCACTCTCCCATAAATCCCAGATTGGTGAAGTGCTTTAGAGACTGTTGTCATTCTGGCAGGTTCTCCCATCTCAGCCAAGGAATGTATTCAACTGAAATGTGTCTTCCGCATTTAACACAACCTCTCTGATTCAGAGAGGTGCAGGTGGCTGCCTTAATCGACATCCACGTCTTCGGCACAGTGGGTTTAACACAACAAAATCTGGAATAAGTTAAGGGGTATGAATACTTTCTGAAGGCTCTGTATGGGTAGGAGTAATGTGACTAGGCAACAGGATAGATGATGAGCAGTAGCAGCAGCGTATGTGATGAGTCAGAAGAGTTAGTACAAAGCAGGATCAATGCAGATAGCGAGAATTAGCCTTTATGAATAGTGCGACAGAGGTGCTTTTAATACAATAGAAACAACAGAAAGACAACCTTTTAGAAAATATGCTGGACTTAAAAAGTTGTCTGTCTGACCACCTTCTCCCGCCCGCAGCATGAAAAACGCTGATCGCGCCGCAATGATCTCTGTCGGGGCCCACGGGAATGCAGCGCTCTGCTTGGTTGCATGGGATACAACTGAGACTTCATGCAGCAGACAGCTCAGAGGAATGGGGCAATCTTGTCAAGAATCCCGTCAAAAACGTGTCAAATCAAAACCTCTGTGGATTAAGACAGTAGCCTCACGCTACGTTAGCTCACATTTTAATGGAATTGGTTGAATGTGTTAGATTGTGCTCAATCTCTAAGGATCCTTCTAATAACCCTAATCTCTTGTAGATGAGATTGAGGACTGGACAGTTTAGATATCTGAAGTTCCAATCTGACGCTCTGAACTTGAACCCAGATGGTCAGAGTTTTTGGGGCACTCCGACCAATCCCCAATGCTTTAGACTGCTGTTCACCTTTTTTCCCCCTCGCCACTCCCCTCCCAGCTGCCCAGTGTGCCATGAGTGACAGTGAGTTAACTGTGAAGTAGGGCCGGGCGCAAAAATCAAGGTTTTGTAGAAATGTTTGTTCTCGGGCTGTCTTTTTGGTCTCATCAGCTTCACTCCTGCTGTTACTGTTCACCTTCTCATGTCCACACATACAGCAAACCCCTCCCCCCGGCCACTCACCACATCAAAGATGAGCGATCACGTCTTCCTGACTGATTTGGCCCAACAGAATCATATGGACACCGAAAGACATTGACTTTATTTTACTGTAATATAGAAGTTAACCTTTCTATTGCTCCTCTTTTTATGTTTCAACTCCTCAAACTGCACGCAGAGCAGACTACTAAAACAGAAGTATCAATGAATATTGATTGTTGTGCGGTACCACTTACTGTTAGAAGCATTTTAGCCAAAGACCGATATACTAGCTGTTCTGGTTAAATTTGAACAAAAAGGGCATTTTCATAGACTGACTTGAAAGCAATATCAGTGAATATTGCAAAAAAGCTGGTAAAACTATTTTGATAAAATAATTCAATTATTGGTGGGTATTATGGTTGTGGAATGCTTATATTTAGCCTAGGTATAACTTCACAAGCCCTGAATTCATTAGATTTTTGCTGACTGTTTGAAATGCAGTGTATTTGAAAGTTAATTGTACAACAAAGCTTACTTAGAGAACATTTAAAAAAGAATCTCTCTCTCTCTCACATGTATGTATATGTATATATATATATATATATATATCTCCACCTATAAATTTGAAAAGAATCAAGATGATTTTTAGGTCACATCGCCCAGCTGCGTAGTGTTGCGTGCCTCTCGACCGGTGTGGAGTGGCCTCATTTTAGCTGTTATGCCTGTTATGTAACCCACCCCTGGTACCCTGTCTGATGGGAGAATCCATCATCTGTCACACGGGGGGGGGATTAGATCTTGAGAACACAGAGCGGGTGGAGGGGGTGAATATGGTAGGTTGAGGGGGTTATCGGGGGCTTACAGTGAGGTGGTGAGGTTTTAAACCTGTGTTAAATACAAATCCTTTCAGTGTTCAAGGATCAGGCTGAACTGAAAGTGACATCTTCTCTGTCCAGTACCACAACCACTGCCGTGGGCATCCTCCATCGCTGTTGTTGTTGTCCAACGTCTCTCTCACACACACACACACACACACACACTTGCGCACTCTCAGAGCGGTCTATGGTTACTGTTAGCTCCTTCTATGCAAGGGTTTACTGAGGCTCACGTTTGGAACATTTTGTCCTCTGCCTGCCAGCCTGTGTATCTGTGTGCCTCTACCCAGATAAACCAGGCCAATGCGCTTTAGCTTTTCCCCCGCCTTTACTTAAACTGAGGTTCTGTTTTTATTTTGAGCATCTGTGTTTTGTTGGCCATCTTTTTTTTATTGAGATTTCGAGTGCCCTGCACATGAGTAACATCAACAGGGAATATTGACTGTGGTGCCTTACGCAAGTCTTTCTATGTACAGCGTATAGGTTCCAAACTGGGTCTAGTTCAACCCTATCCTAGGGCACACGGTACACTTTAGGTGAGCAGAAGAACGCATGTTCAAACTTGGAAGTCTCTCTCTCTCTCTCCATCTACTATCAGTCTATATGGAAATGGTGTCGTTTAGACAGTGATTTGGCTGTATGGTACATTATGTACTCAATGTGTTCTGTGGGTGTGTCTCACCATATGTATAGAGGTTTGTTGTCATGGAAACCGGTTGGGGGGGGGACTGAAGTCAGTGAAAGCTAAACACAATATTTGAGTTGATTGAGAAATGCCAACAGGGGGTCACTTTTTATATATGATTTTTGGGGGGAGTGGAGGGCGGGTGTCCAAGAACGAGAGCGTTTTTGCCTAGTTATGTAACCGGGGTGTTTTGAACTTTGTTTTGCTGTATGCACCCCTCGGTCTCGTTTCACCCTGCCTTCCACTGCCTGGGTTACTGACTGGCAGTGCTGGGGTTCTGCATTGGCATGTACAGTTGTGAGTCGACCCTATCTGTGCTGTGTTTTGGTTTCAATCACTTTCTTTTGTCAGGCACACTCTGGAGTAGGCTATACAGTGCGTCTTTGAGCATTGTTCTGCTGAGCCTCAGTTTTGGTCTTCTGGCTGGAGCCTTTTTAAACTCTCATTTATTGATAAGACGTGCGTGATCAGCTGGTGTTGTTGCAAAAAAAGTAGTTAGGAGCTTTTGCTCTCAGGGATATTTTTTGTGATGAACTCAGATTTTTTAAGTCTCACTGATTAGCTTCACTGAGTGTCTCAAAGATCCACACACGTTTGCCAACCCTGACCGAAACCATGAATCACCACTATCCCACAAATACTCAACCCCCGTTGATATCTAATCACTTCAAGATGGGTGAATTACCTGAGGCTGGAACGGTGAATTCCTCCCAAACCTGAAAACAAACAGGCAGGCACAGCCAACCTCGGTGTGAGCTTGGGCATTGCGTAAGTTGCGTTGCATAAGTTTGTCAGTTTCTCTCTCTTGCTTTCTTTTCCCTAAGCGCTTTTAATGGTTTTCGCTGGTGCTGTTGTGGTCGTACAAAGAATGTTATAACTGGTTTCGAGTTTGGGTGAGGACCAGACTCCTCTGCTAGTTTTAATTGCTTGCACTCACTCACACTCACTGTTACAGAACTTGCCTGGCAGTGGTGGGCGGACTGAGGCTTTTCAGTCCTTTTTAAAACGCAGGAGCAGAAATGATTATAGTTAGTTGAGTATAAGAGGGTGGCACATTGGAGATCTAAAGAGGAGCTTAAAGACCCAGTGCAGTCAAAAACGTGATTTCCCTGTGTTTTATATATAAACGCAACATTTAAACTGTTGGTTGCATGAGCTGAAATGATCCCTGAAATATTCCAAAAACACAAAAAGCTTATTTCTCTCCAATTTTGTGCAAAAATGTGTTTACATCCCTGTTAAGGTGCATTTCTCCTTTGCCAAGAAAATCCATCCACCTGACAAGTGAGGCATATCAAGAAGCTGATTAAACGGCATGATCATTACACAGTTTTGGCCTTCCATGGTGACAGCACCATGCGGTAAATTAGTTAATAGATCAAAAATAGAGTTCCAAACCTCTTTGCCAACAGCAAATGTTCAGTTTTCCCCTCCCCCAGTTCAAACCATTGACAGTCCTAGCAAAAGTCTTGCTTGAGAAATTGCTCTGCATGCTAGTGGCATGGGTGAAAGTTGTGTTTCAGCAGACTTTTTAAATGGCCCTCTGCTCAGAATAGGTGTCTCCCACCTCCCACGAGTCTTGACAGGATCTTTAGCTGGGTTGTGTTCATTAGGCACTAACAGACCAACAGGAAGGGACTACATGGACTCTTCCAATAAGAACCGCTCATTTCCATTTTTCCGTTGCAAAAAATTTGAACGCATTGTATTTTGCTTGTGACCCTGGCACAGTCTTCCTCCTCAACAAGCCTGCACATGAATGGGAGGTGAAGTCTGCTACCACCATCGATCGATTCCCCCCTGGGCTTAAGAGCAATCCATAATGGTTGGCTTTTAGCCTGACAGTGTCAGCTGCTGCAGGGCCCTTACAGCAGCTGAGAGTGCTGCAAGCAGTTAGTGAAGGAAAGGGGCCCTTTTGCTCATGGAACACAAGTGCTGCAGTAGTTGCTGCATAAGGGGGAGATTCATGGGGTTGTGCAGACTTTTTACAGCCTCAGTGGAGACCACTGTAAAGAAGCTATTTTTTAAACTTGTAAAAATCATCAATATATCAATATAATTATCAGTGTCATTTAAAAAAAAATGACATTCGAGCAGTTTGTCTTTTTCATGTCAAGTGGGTTATTTTTATGCATCAGTCCAGCTGGCCCACTTGTGCACATACCATGTGGTATGAGTTATGCAACCTATCCATGGCACGTACTTCACTACTTAATAGTGTGCATCATTGAGATTAAAGTGAAAACTAAAGGATCTGGGTTACGTCATCAACAGTTTCAGTGTTTGTTTGTTTTTTGGAGTGGTTGTCATGGTATTTATACCATGACACTATCGGAAATCTCGGACTTGTCAACCAATCAGGGTCTAAATCCCACCAATCTCACACATCTGAATGGCCTTGCATAATGGAATATTTCTATAGGCTATACATTTTGTATGCACAGATCAGTGAATGCACTGGAGTTCCACAGTACACTATTAGCACTGCCTAAAGAATTATGATAACCTGTGGGCCTGTATTTCATATTGACGAACATTCAATCATCTGGTTCTCTCTCTTTCTCCACAGATTGGTATACAAACTGAAGGTGGGATTCCACATCTGTACAGAGGTGTAAAAAGGGACTCTGAACTGTGAAACCTCTACAATTGCTCCCAAATGTGAAAGAATGGAGGGTTTGCGGTCAGCGTTTCTAAAATCAGGACACCTTTATCGGGAAAGCTATGCAATAAGTCATGTGAGAAGTCAGGTCCTCTCCCCTTCCCCCACCGCACCTTTTATTTTTTAAAAGCCCAAAGACATTCACCAATGGACGACGGTCAAGTATGCCAGAACACAAAGTGTTCCTTGGCACACCTGGTTTGGAATGGAGGTGGCAGTAGCCTTGAGGTTGGAGAAGCAGGCCAGCAGCTGGAGGGTTGCCGGTTCGAATCCCACTGCTGAAGAGGGCAAAAAATATGGAGGGAGTGAGCCAGCAGGTGCCACCTACCTCTCCAACCTAATGTGTGGATGTGTGTGTATCCGGGGGGTTAGATAAAATGTCCATCCTGTAGGGACTAATAAAGTATATCTTAATGGCCACAAGGAGTAATAATGATTTGTTATTTGATGAGCTGGTCTTCAAAATACATTTTTCTCAATGTTGTTTTTTTATTTGAATTGGTCCGGACATGTACTGTTTCTTCCTTCTTCTCCGATGTTGACGTGTGTTGGATGGGGCCACATAGGCTAGTATGGATGGATAATCGTTCACGTATATACCGGAGAGGATAACAGGTTGCACTGTGTACCCTCTATACCAGAGTTTTTTTTTTTTTTAAGTATTCCTAAAACCACCGACGATAATGATGTAGAAGAAGGGACTTGTATACTGTGAATTGGAAATGTGAATTCAGTTCAATACAACTTTATTTATAGACAATTTATAAAGGTGGGTTATATTGGGTAGTTCAGTACACAGCGCCCCATGTCCCCTGTCCTCAATGTGGACACATTGCACTAGTATCAACCAAGCAGCATCATCAACAACCCTGTTCCCCTCCCTCTACACCCTTGTGCCTTATTAGACTTTCATCGAATGGAGGGGTAACCAATTTGATTCCTAAGTAGTTTGATGGTTTCTTTTTTTACATGCAGTATATCATTTTCCCTTGGTAGCAGGCCTATATAATATGATAATATTGTTATGTCGTGCATTTGAAGCCAAACTGTGCCATCTCCCTATATAAGATCATAAAATGGTTTTAGGGGAATTACCTATTGCGTAAACCAAATTGTACCAGAGTTGTGGACACTGATGTCACAATTTTAATATTGGGCTAAATATAAATTGATTATGTTATATATCCCAAAAATTTTGTATGAAACGGAATCATGTTAATTTCAGACCGAAAAATTGACTGATTAGCTAGTAACTACGATGAAAAGTCTTACATTATTGTATGTCACTCACTATTAAGTTGACATTGACAGTGTCTTTTTTTTTTATACAGAAATGAATAATGAAATGTGGCTGTTGGCTACTGTGAGCATGTTATGGTTTCAATGTGAGGTTTGTGTATGAAGATTCAGGACCCTCACCAAAGGGGATTTTAGACTCACTTTAAGCCTAGTGCAAATTAAGGGCAAAGCAGGCAACTTTGAGCGCTTTGAAATTCCTTTTAAACTCTCATTTACTTCTTTGACTATTGTAACCATAAAATTAGCTGATAACATCATGTAAATAATGCTATGGAATGGGATCAAAAGGACAGTTGTGATCAACAACGTCTGATCTTTGTAATTGAATGGCTTTTGAATATCTGTTGGAGGGTCTTCAGCTTAGGATGTCGATTGTTTGGCATTGGAATAGTTCCCCCAATTAGCACCACGACTAAAAAAAAAGTGGTTTTTAAAAAATCACCTTTTCCTCGCTCACCATAGAGCCGTTTTTAGTCGTGTCACTTCACTATAAACGAGATGTGTGTGGGAATAACAGTTGAATGGACAGATACTATTGTACACACACAAAAATGCATAGTCATCGTCGTCGTTTTTCAAACACTACCACTTAAGAGTCTAAAATCTAGATTGTGAAGTGTCTTTTTGCAATGTTTCTGACTTGTAATGACTCTTCCTAGTATTTTAGTAAGTCCGAGAGACTATACCCGTTCACGTAATGGTTGACAGTCTGGATCTTTCCAAAACGCTAATCCTGGATTGCAGAATGTGGACTTCAGCAAGCACCAACCAACAAACAGTTGAACCACAGCAAATTGGGAATGTTCTCTGTGTTATCTATTCGCTTTTATTTTAAGTGAGCACGGTAGTTGACTATTGATTCATAGACGTGTTTCCAGGATTCAGTCGGGACCGTATCTTGTGTCAAGGCAACTCATTCTTTCCTTTTTTTTATTAGTCTAGTTTCCAGTTTTTTTCTTCTTTCGTTAACGTTAACGGCTATTGACAAACACTCAGATCTGTGTTTGATAGTCTAGTCCTACCTCAGTCTCCTTCTCTGACCGTTGTCTTTCACTAGACCGTCTCACTAGATTTCTTTTAAACTGGTTTAGTTCTAGACCTGTTTTAATTTGCGTTTTTAGAGGGCCATTTCTTTAACTGTGATAGGTTTAGACCTGAGTCAGTTTTTCTTTAACCTCAACCAACCTCACTGGTCAAACTCCTCTAAAATGCTTTTAGATTATTTTTTCGCTACCGTTAGCTACTCTGATCGCCGTTTGAGATTTTGAATACTTTACCTTCAAGCTTCTCTCCAGATAACTTTGCCTTTTTAGATAACTTCTGAGATTATCTGTAAAAAAATAAAAATTAACACACCTCTTTCTCAGATACCTCTATTTTAATGTTAAACTGTACACCCAGTGACACTCAGCTTTACTTAAGAGACCAGTTTGTTACCTGGAAAACCTCTTGTAACCTCTGACCTCTTTCGGTGTTAACAAGTAAGTGAGCACTCGCTTTAACGTCATGGCAACACCTACTGTTGCATGACTACTCTACGTTCATGTTTTACGTTGAAATATACTGTATATGATAAGGGAACTGAAGTTCTTTCCACCACCTATTGTTCATACATGATGTCGTATCTTGTTGGGAGTAGTGAAGACTTTGCGTGTAGGTTACATGTGTATTGCCATGGTTTAAGGGGAGCACTAGTCATACAGCTACCGTAATGATTATGCTTAAAAACCAACCCACTCTATGCAACTTTCTTTCACTGTACAAGGAACCAAACCATTCCTGGTGTTCTGTTCTCCTGAACTACTACTTTCAGCACCTATGTCAAAGTGTGTATACAGTACGTATCATGTAAATTATGAACCTATTTTGTTTAAGAAGCTAACTTGAGCCATTTAGATGTTTTAGTAAAGCATATTTTTTGTTGTTGCTGTAAATGTTTGACAACTTCAGTTTCTCTTGAAATAAATTATAAAAAAAGAAGTCTTGTTTTTTTATTTGGACCAAATCATCAGACCAAATCTTTCATTACATATGACAAACTGCATTTTATAATTAATTGTCCAATATACATTGGGCTCAAACAAACCTCTGCTAGCGATCTAATCGTTTATAAACTGGTTGAACCACCTATAGTATCTAACCACCAAGTGCATGGCACAACTAGAATAGACAGATTGCATTAACAAATGATACTCCCACATTTAAGAATGTATTACCATTTTGGTCCTAGTCTTTACAAATGTAATTTATTATAATTTATAGTAATGGTTGAAACAGAATAAATGGAATGGTTTTGAACAATGATACCATTCCATTCACTCCATTCCAGCCACTATTGTGAGACGTCATCTTCTCAGCAGAGCAGCCTCCTGTGCTGTATTTGTCTGTAAATAAATGTGCTAACTAAATGATCGTAGTTGGCGTAGGCTACATTTCCAGTCTGATCATTTTATTGATGTCAGTCTTCCATGTATCTTTTTCCTGTTTTGATTTAGTTCAGATGGTCTGCTAGTTGTATTCTACAGTTTTTCGCTGCAACCAGTTTTTTTTTTTGTGGCTCGGATTTCCGTGTAATCTCCGTTAGTAGCTGTTAAGAAATCCAGTGGTAACCCGCAGGTGCTGTGTCTTTGTTGCAATACTATGGTTTTAACGAGCTCAACACATTACCCTGTCTCTCACCATTGTATTCCTCAAAAATAACATTACTGTTTGTACTGGTATTATATAACTGGGTGTTTTATACGCTTTATATATTGTTCATTGAGGTGGATCCCTGAAAATGAAATCTAATAAACCACTTTCAAAATAACTTTTATATAGTCATTTTAAAGACCACGGAGACTACCTTTTATTTGGGAGCCAAGCTGCAGTAAAGCCGAGCTCCAACTGATAATGTATACCTTTATTTAACTAGGCAAGTCAGTTAAGAACACATTCTTATTTTCAATGACGGCCTAGGAATGGTGGGTTAACTGCCTCGTTCAGGGGCAGAACGATAGATGTTCACCTTGTCAGCTCGGGCGATTCAATCTTGCAATAGTCCAACGCAATAACGACCTGCCTCTCTTTCGTTGGACTCCACAATGCCTGTTACCCGAAAGTAAGCGAAGGTAAGTTGCTAGCTAGAATTAAATGTATTTTATAAAAAACAATCAATCGTAATCACTAGTTTACACATGGTTGATGATATTACTAGATATTATCTAGAGTGTCCTGTGTTGCATATAATCTGACTGAGCATACAAGTATCTAAGTATCTGATTGAGCGGTGGTAGGCAGAAGCAGGCTCGTAAACATTCGTTCAAACAGCACTTTCGTTGTCCGGCAAGCATTGCGCTGTTTATGACTTCAAGCCTATCAACTCCCGAGATGAGGCTGTTGTAACCTAAGTGAAATGGCTGGCTAGTAAGCGCGCGCGCTAATAGCGTTTCAAACATCACTAGCTCTGAGCCTTCTAGTAGTTGTTTCCCTTGCTCTGCATGGGTAACGCTGCTTCGATGGTGGCTGTTGTCTTTGTGTTGCTGGTTCGAGCCCAGGGAGGAGCGAGGAGAGGGACGGAATCGAGCCCAGGGAGGAGCGAGGAGAGGGACGGAAGCTATACTGTTACACTGGCAATACTCAAGTGCCTATAAGAACATCCAATAGTCAAAGGTTAATGAAATACAAATGGTATAGAGGGAAATAGTCCTATAATTCCTATAACTACAACCTAAAACGTCTTACCTGGGAATATTGAAGACTCATGTTAAAAGAAACCACCAGCTTTCATATGTTCTCAAGTTCTGAGCAAGGAACTGAAACGTTAGCTTTCTTACATAGCACATATTGCACTTTTACTTTCTTCTCCAACACTTTGTTTTTGCATTATTTAAACCAAATTGAACGTTTCATTATTTACTTGAGGCTAAATTGATTTTATTGATATTATATTAAGTTAAAATAAGTGTTCATTCAGTATTGTTGTAATTGTCATTATTACAAATAAATAAACGGGCCGATTAATCGGTATCGGCTTTTTTGGTCCTCCAATAATCGGTATCGGCGTTGAAAAATCATAATCGGTCGACCTCTACTAGGAACAGCCAAGGGCCATGTCCGTTCACAACGCTCCTTGAACCGAAATAAATTCACAGTGACGGGTAACGTCTTCATTGTCATCCAGTCTTGAGCTGGTTCTAACCAATTATTACAAAGATTTTGCCCATATTACCCCTGCATGTGTATGCTAATGATAATATGAGGACAATCCTGCATGTGTATGCTAATGATAAAATTAGGATAATCCTGCATGTGTATGCTAATGATAAAATTAGGATAATCCTGCATGTGTATGCTAATGATAAAATTAGGATAATCCTGCATGTGTATGCTAATGATGAGATGAGGATAATTGATATTTATTAGAAAGCTGACAGAGAGAAAGAAATAATTAGAGTCATCATACATCTGGAGTTGTGTGTCACAGGTTTGCATGTCTTCACCAGATGCACTAGCTTCTTTCCCTATGTGTCACCTATATACGGCATATGTAAAAAAATAAAAATAATAATCTAATTTAAAAAAGCATGACAAATACATGCATTGCAGCCTACTTTCACATGATCTCATCACTCAAAACTCAGATTCTCCAATCCAACACATTTGGTCTTGGACTGTGCACAGCTGGGAGAAAACAACACGAAGCTAGCGTCGCCTATAGAACAGAAGGGCGGCCTTTAACAGGGGAACGTGCCAGGGTACAACGTGTACTTTAACATGGGCTATAGGTTGGGAGAGTGAGAGCGGGCTGGAGATAAGTAACCATATTTGAACAGGAGAGTAAGGTGGGGCCAGGCGGGGAGTGGGTGTTATTATGCCCATGGAGCTGCAGAGGCAAAGCAAGAAAGAAAGGGAGAGTGAGCGACGTTGGAAAAGTAGTTGTGGGACAGCTGAGGACCTACCGACTACCATATCCCAGTCAAAGGCACTTAATAGATCTTTTGTCTTGCCCATTCACCCTCTGAATGGCACACACACACAATCCATGTCTCAACTGTCTCATCTACACTGATTGAAGTGGATTTAACAAGTGATATCAATAAGGGATTATAGCTTTCACCTGGTCTGTCATGGAAAGAGCAGGTGTTCTTAATGTTTTGTAAATGTAGACACGCATCGACCCACATACTCATGGAAACAAAGACACTTATATGCTTGCATAACACACACGCGCACACACACACGGACCACATCTACACACTTACACACATTGGTTACACATTGTATGATATCTTATGGGCTACACACAGGCCGTACATACAGTCAGACCAGTCTCTCACTTCTCAATAACTCACCTTCAGGTAATGTTAGCAGAGTAGGGCGTTTCACATTCACACTGACTGGGGCTGTAGCCAAATATGTTCTCACATGTGAACTACCTTGCAAGAGAAGCACATTAGATGAGGTGATGTAACTTGCAGTACAGCCACCTGACAGAGGATACACTGTACTGTTCTGAAAGTCACAGAACACCTGTCGCTGTCTTGCCAATCAAAAGGGTTAAAGAGGTTTTATGTCAGTCATCACAATATGGCAACTTTTGACTAATAACTGATTGGGCCAAGAGCTGATCCCTGATTTCATTTGTAGACAGGGGAGTTTAGTTTGCCAGTAAAGGCCTAAGGGGCAAATCCCTACTTCCAGTTAAGTCAAGTTTTCGCTTACTCTCCCATTGACATCAATGCATGACAAAGAGAAAATGTTACTTAAGTGAAAGTTGGAATTCACCCCTAAGAAGGTGGCCCTTTATCTGCCTCCTGATTGCTATATTCCACTGTGGAACCACTTGTGTAGTATTCAAGGGCAAGGGCTGTTGTGCGATAAGGCACTGGCACTTGTGCCATTAGAGTATCAGTAACATGTCGAGACGTGGGCAGGGAGTCAATAGCACCAGCATTGTTCTACAGCCTCCTGTGACCCAGATGAGTGGAAATTGAAAAAGGTTTTGTAAGAGAGACGGAGGACGAGGGGACTTCTGAAAGTGGCACGTGCCATGAAAGCCTTTGACAGGAAATCATGGTTAGGACAGAATGTACTGTAGACTGACACATGCACGGTACACACCACAGAAGGCTGCAGAGGAGAGGGGAGGATGGATCATAATGTCTGGAATGGAGTAAATGGAATGGTATCACACACATGGAATCTATGTGTTTGAGTTCGATTCCATTAATTCCGTTCCAAACATTACTAAGAGCCTGTCCTCCCCAATTAACGTGCCACCAACCTCCTGCAGTACACAGTCATGCACCCAAACACAGATGGACAGACAGTGGTGGCTTTTTCATGCATCAGCACATAACTTGCTCAACCATCTCTCTGAAATCTGTAACACCCGCATTCCACTTAGTAAGTATCACACAGCCACCTTGATCACATGTAAAAATATGCATTGACAACATCAGGAAACAGTTTCAATTAGTTGAGTGAGACATCCATTAATCTATTATTCTACCTCACTGAGCTCTATAGATAAAGCTAATGTAATATTTAATGCCACATTTTTTCCATCCAAACACTGTTCCAGAATGTGAATGTATGTAAGTAAGAATAAGAATGTAAGAATGTAAGTCGCTCTGGATAAGAGCGTCTGCTAAATGACTTAAATGTAAATGTGGTTTAAAGACATATGGGAGTTCAGAAAGGCAACAGCACGTGTTCATTTAAACACCCACTCTAGTAGAAATCCACTGTTTCGGGCTGAAAGACGATGGCCAGAGTTTACCCACGATGTTGCAAAACGATTTAAGACAATACGTCATCGTTTTAGTCAAAGTATGAGGTATTTGGTCTTGAATTGACAAACCCAAACTGCCTACTTGTGCATATCCGTGTGAATGTGGTGTCTTTCCTATGATATAACCTACAAATTATTTTCAGTCTACATTCAGTTTCGGGGCTGGACTTTATTTGAATGTTACCACCCACCAGCATGGCATTGTTTATTAATAAGAAACACCTGCAAAGTTCAATGTTGTTTGCAGCATGCATGATCATGAGCAACATGAGCAAAATCATTGAAGCCTATCATTTCCCTTGTACCACAGCCGAAGCTTGCCAGCAGCCTACTTAGCAAAGGTTGCAAAGGCACTGTGTCCATTACAATGTAGAAAACCGCATATCAGCTATCGTTCAATAGTTATCCATATTACCGGAGCTTTATTTTATTCTTTCTAACTATTTCTTTAGCGGATTCGCGGTCGCAATTTATGGAAGATGCCAAAACGTTGGACATGACAATAGATGGCGAAGTCAAAGATAGTCCAGTGGATTCCATCTGTAGCATGTTTTCCCTAAATCAATTCTTATGACAAATCCAGCTCCAGAACCAGCTATAGAGCCAGCTGGCTAATCTTTTGAATATGGTGTAGTTATAAAAACAGCAACAACAGATAACATTAGCTAGCTAAATAAGGTTAGCATGCTAACTAGCTAGCTACACTGACAGCTGTCAGTGCCCTATTTGTTGGTGATTATCAAATACAGGTGGAAATTCCCACACCCAAATCGAGAATATGTATAAGTGGCCTTCGTCATTCTTCGGAGGTGTAACCTAAACCTGCATTTGCATATTTCCATTAGGGAACGCCTACTCTGGGAATTGCACGTTTGCAATAACTAAATTTGCCTTTGCACGCCTTCTGAACAACACCATTTTTTACAACTTTGTCAAATTATAAAGTCTCCACAACTTAGTCCACTCTGTTGTGGTGTGGGGGCTGTGCTTTGGCGAAGTGGGTGGGGTTATATCCTTCCTGTTTGGCCCTGTCCGGGGGTGTCCTCGGATGGGGCCACAGTGTCTCCTGACCCCTCCTGTCTCAGCCTCCAGTATTTATGCTGCAGTAGTTTATGTGTCGGGGGGCTGGGGTCAGTTTGTTATATCTGGAGTACTTCTCCTGCCCTATTCGGTGTCCTGTGTGAATCTAAGTGTGCGTTCTCTAATTCTCTCCTTCTCTCTTTCTTTCTCTCTCTCGGGGGACCTGAGCCCTAGGACCATGCCCCAGGACTACCTGACATGATGACTCCTTGCTGTCCCCAGTCCACCTGGCCATGCTGCTGTTCCAGTTTCAACTGACCTGAGCCCTAGGACCATGCCCCAGGACTACCTGACATGATGACTCCTTGCTGTCCCCAGTCCACCTGGCCATGCTGCTGCTCCAGTTTCAACTTCCACCTGACTGTGCTGCTGCTCCAGTTTCAACTGTTCTGCCTTATTATTATTCGACCATGCTGATCATTTATGAACATTTGAACATCTTGGCCATGTTCTGTTATAATCTCCACCCGGCACAGCCAGAAGAGGACTGGCCACCCCACATAGCCTGGTTCCTCTCTAGGTTTCTTCCTAGGGTTTGGCCTTTCTAGGGAGTTTTTCCTAGCCACCGTGCTTCTACACCTGCATTGCTTGCTGTTTGGGGTTTTAGGCTGGGTTTCTGTACAGCACTTTGAGATATCAGCTGATGTACGAAGGGTTATATAAATAAATTTGATTTGATTTGATTTGTTCGTAACATATTCTAGTTTTGGGAACAGAAAACGGTATTGAGATCAAATGTTTCATTGATGAGAAGATTAGCAGAATGTTGGCCAAAAATCCATCTCGTTCCATCTTCTCTCACTTCTGGCAATGGGCTTCCTCTCACTAGTGAGTGGAAACGCCAAGCGGATGCATCCGGTGAAATATCTGTCTCATTGTTCCGTGATGATATGCTCTACCAAAACCCCTGAAGGAATAAGGGGGATATCAGAAAACGGCAAGCGTAGCGAGTAACAGCTAGTTACAGCAGCAACAATGGCAGCAAGAGACACCAGCGCTTGCGTGAACGTGACATCCAGCGTTGAGGAAGCATTCCATTGGTCACATATCATATCAACGTCAATACAACATTGTTCCCATGTCATTTCACAATATTGCTTCAACCAGTGTGTGCCCAGTGGGATGTGTAGAACTGGTCAACTTAAATAGACTGCATGTAGGTAATGGGAATCCAATTGGTGCAATATCTGCTGATGCCACCACACAAGGGTTTCCCTGCTGAATACAATTGTATAGCACTGACAGGCAACTGGCTAGATGGCTTATGGAAAATATAATGGGAAAGTGAATGAAAAGCGTGTCCTTTTAGTATGTAACACCACTCTTAAAGCCTCTACAACAGGGTTCATCCTCCAAACATCCTTCTCTAACTTCAGGGCTAATTCTACTAACTTCAAACTAAATCGGCAGATGAATGGAAATGATTCTAGAATAATTTCCTGAATTGAAATAGAACTTTCCAGGATGACTAAAGGACCCCTTCCCTGTGACAACAGACACAAACAGGTATGAAACATTTCACAATATCTAACTGACAAGAGCACTCCAACTTCAGGACTTTCCTTCTAGCGTTGCAATAACACACCTGATTCACCTAATCATGTTCCAAACTGCAGACCATAATTAGTTGATTAATATTTTAATCAGGTGTGTTAGTAAAAGCCCAGTAGCCCTCCAAGACTGGAGTTGTAAATGCTATCTGGACAAGAGCCTCACATGAACTTGATACACAAACCACACAAAATGATTTTAGAGAGGGTTGAGAGAGATTTAGGACATGCTTTTCTATGTTCTGTATAACAAAAACAAGACGAAAATGTCCTAAGAAAATGAGCCCCTATGTCAATCAGTGATTTTTTTTAAACGACACATTACAATACACAGATAAAGAAACAAATGTTCACTAGTACAATGTCTCCACTAGTACATAGTGTTCTGTATTGTGAGTGGACTGCGTGCTGTGAGCTAGGCTGGGACCAGAGGTTAGAGAAGTGACGTCTATAGGCAGTAGGCTACAGACCACTAAACCCACACATGGCCCTGAACTAACATACCGTGGCAAGAGTGCCCCCTATGAGCCATCATAGGCATTGCATCTGTCCATCTTATGCACTTCTCTGTTCTGTTGTTATGACATTTGAAGTTGTCAGGTGATGTGGAGTCTGGATTACACTGGATGATTTTAAATATATTGATCTGGCGGGGGGGTTTATGAGCCATACCATATTCCCTAAAAGCTACAGTTGAAGTCGGAAGTTTACATACACCTTAGCCAAATATATTTTAACTCAGTTTTTCACAATTCCTGACATTTAATCCTGTTTTAGTTCGATTAGGATCACCACTTAATTTTAAGAATGTGAAATGTCAGAATAATAGTAGAGAGAATTATTTATTTCAGCTTTTATTTCTTTCATCACATTCCCAGTGGGTCAGAAGTTTACATGCACTCAATTAGTATTTGGTAGCATTGCCTTTACATTTTAAAAATTGGGTCAAACGTTTTTGGGTAGCCTTCCACAAACTTCCCACAATCCTCCTGACAGATCTGGTGTAACGGAGTCAGGTGTGTAGGCCTCCTTAATCACACACGCTTTTTCAGTTCTGCCCACATATTTTCTATAGGATTGAGGTCAGGGCTTTGTGATGGCCACTCCAATACCTTGACTTTGTTCACCTTAAGCCATTTTAACACAACTTTGGAAGTATGCTTGGAAGTATCATTGTCCATT